>NW_027468848.1:6966800-6994300 GCF_046254945.1 Alosa pseudoharengus
TAAAAAGATCAGAGTGCATAAACTAACATATATAGTGGTCTATTTAGTGGTGTATGTGCTCTGACTAAGATCGTGTGGCATATAAACCACAATTCGTGTTGATACAAGTGTCAATGTTCGTGTAGAAACAGTTTAATCACATAAACATTTTCGTGTTACAGCTCAGGTAGTCTCCGCCATCTTGGTCAGACTTTTTTGTAACTCCCGCCTCCAAACACAAAGACGCGGACCTGATTGGTTCTCGAATGGTCCTCATTTAAAAAAAGTTAAACTTTGGCCAACTTTGTTTCGCCTGCCTCGGCGATTCGCTTTCATTTCGCCCAACCAGGGCGAATTTCGTCTCCATTCAACCTCAATGAGAGTGACGCGAAATTTCGGTGTGTTTTGGTAGTAACAGAAAAGTTGGACGGGGAGAGATAGTGCAGATAACAGGCCTACTCTTGCATTACCAGTATCATTAGCATCGCATGTGAACGCGCAAAACTAAGGGGAAGGGGGAAGGGGAAGGCAGAGGCTGTGTCTCAAACCACATACTTCCATCAGTACACTGCTAGTGTGCACTGAGTGCTTACTTCCGGAGTGCCCACTTTTCGATGGTTAGTACTGTCCCAACATCTGCACTGTATACTTAAAATTAAGTGTTTGAAGTGGAGTGCAAGTAGCTGGTTTCGGTCACAGCCAGAGAACTGGGATTGAGCCTAAGCCTCTATGCTTATGGATGACCTCACTAATGAGCTCCATCATTTTTGACATCAGATCCTGTTTATGTTTGCTGCCAATCAGCAGCTGGATAAAGTTCAGCAGTGGAATAGACTAGGTGCACAAGCGGCTCTTCCTGTACAGTCTTTTATTTCCGGTGGAGGCCCTGGTGCAACTGGATAAAGTTCAGCAATGGAATAGACTAGGTGCACAAGTGGCTCTTCCTGTACACTCTTTTATTTCCGGTGGAGGCCCTGGTGCAAGTTCAGCAATGGAATAGACTAGGTGCACAAGCGGCTCTTCCTGTACAGTATTTTATTTCCGGTGGAGGCCCTGGTGCAACACCCAACCGGGTCCGTGTAGACACTAATTACATTAACAATAGCGGCATGTTCAAAACACAGAGCGCCTTTCGTGCACATAGCCTATTTAAAGACAAAATTGATTTTTAGAAAAACAAGCCGATTTTAATTAAAAAAAAAAGTTTACATTTTTTAATTTTCGATTTTTTCGTCCAGCCCTACTATGCATGTAGAGCAAATGTTTAGAAACGCTTTGCATGTGGTGCTAGCCCAGTTCAGAAATGATTTAGCTTTAGCTTGTGCTGCTAGCCTTGTACTGAAATGCTTTACCTCTTAGTTTTACCCTGTGGTGGTATCCCTGTTCAGAAATGTTTGGCTTGTAGCTTTAGCATGTGGTGGTAGCCCTGTACAGAAATGCTTTAGCTTGTAGCTTTAGCATGTGGTGGTAGCCCTGTACAGAAATGCTTTAGCTTGTGGTGCTAGCCCTATGCTTACTGTAAGTGTTTGGTGCTGCTAGCCCTGTTCAGAAATGCTTTAGCTTTTAGCTTTAGTGTGTGGTCCTAGTCCTATGTAGAAATATTTCCCTTTTAGTTTTAGGATGTGATGGTTATGGTGCTACCCTGTACAAAAATGCTTTAGTTTGCAGTTCTAGCCCTGTACAGAAATGTTTTAGCTATCTAGCTTTAACATGCAGTGCTATCCTATTTCAGATAAGGGTTTTGGTGAACACCAGGCCAGATCAAGGACTCACTGTTTTTAGATGAAAAATAATAGCTTGTATGGCTTTGTAAGGGGTTGCTATTGTTGGCATCTTGGACATTCAATCAGGGGCTTACTTTGATGGAGTGCGATATAAAAAATAAGTAGCTAGATAGCCAATTAGCTGGCTAGTTAGCTAACTAGCTTACCAGTTCTGTCTGTCACACGGTCTCCACATATTGCGACTAGAGGTAGACCGATATATATCGGTCATTTTTTGCCATTTTTAAACGTATCGGTGCATAATGGATATCGACCAACTCGGTTTTGCGGATATTTGTCCAAATGTGCCTTTTTGAGTTTAATCCAACACACAGCTGGTTCAAATTTACTCTGACTAATTTTTTATTATTTTTCTAAATTACTTGTTTGTTTTATAGCCTGATTAGAATACTTGCAGTAGCATTACACTGATGTTTCTCACGCCATTTCCTGCACTTCTCACAAAACAAGTCGGCTGTCAGCATTCAAGGTTTGCATGTTGTGCGTGTTTCCCAGAGAGTGCATGCCTCTTCTCTGCAGCTTGTCAGTGTGGAGAATAGCCTACAAGCCCAACCAGTATCAGCCTGTTTATATTTGTAGCCTACTTTTAGTAGATCTAAGGTGTAAAAGGATAAACATTTACTCAATAAACTATCCTTAAAGGGAAACTTGGCAGGATTAGCTATATTTCCCCCTCTGCTGGAGAAGTTGTGTATTATGCTATTTTAAACTGTGGAAAAAGGTAACGAAACGGTTAGTATAAGTTAGGCAGAACAATGTGGATGTAACAAGGTAAGAAACACAATTTAAAACGAGTTTCTTGTTTTTCACTTCTCTTACCGGTACGTCCCGGGACTACCGTTAGAAAAGTTTCTCACTTCTCTAACGTTAGAGAAGTTTCTCACTTCTCTAACGGTAGTCCCAAAGTTACAACTAAGGTTGGTTTTCCGCCTGGGGACGCTAGGGGGAGCGGGGAAAGTCACCATTTTCACCGGAACAGGTCATTTCACCATCCAAATGATTTCTAAACGGGTTTATTAAGTTGAAATAGTTGCCAAGTTCCCCTTTAACTGCGTATTTTGCCCTTCTTTCTCGTAGAAGTATTCAAATCAAATTTAGTATGCAATTTTGTTATTGCAATAAATCAATGAATATCGGCCCAGAATATCGGCCAAATATCGGTTATCCGCCATGCTAAGTCATAGATATTGATATCGGCAGAGAATGTCTAATAAGGGGAGAACCTTCACTCTCGGAACTCTTGCGGTGTGGTACTGCATCTAGGGGCGCTCGCGGGCGAGTCCAGAATGAATGGAGGTCTATGGAGCTGTACCCCTTAAAATCCACTTTTCTCGGGATATATTTTTTTTTCAAGTAATTTGAATATTGTATTCGAAAGGGGAGGCAAAGACAATACACTTGGTTGAGTATTATATTTTTTAAAGTCACTTAATTGTTCTAAAAAGCCTTTCAAACGTGTCAATGACGTCATTCATTAGCATGATCATAGCATAGCATAGCATCAATGCTAGCGTGTTATGGGCAACAACGACCCAACCTGTAAGAAAACGAAAGGACATGACTCCCAGATTATTTCACTTTTGATTGATAATCCATATCCATTTTGCGAAAAATAAAATAAAATCTGAGGGTTTCAGTTGTTAAATAGGTGAAAACAATAAATGTAGCCATGTAGCTCCATAGGACCCCATGTATTTTGGACTCGCCCGCGATCGCCATCTAGGTGAACTCTGGTGAACTGCAGCCAAATTCATATTGAATGGGATTAATAGAGAGTGGGGAGGCTCTCCGTAGACTCTAGGCTCTGATATCGGCCTTAAAAAATGCATATCGGTCGACCCTTAATTGCGACACGCCCACAAAGAACCGAAGATTGTGTTTCGCTTTGCCGTCATGTATCTGTATCGAGTCTGTGTGGCTGCGTGGTCTCACAGGGAGGAGCAGAACAATAACAGCATGGCCATCAGGAGTCTGACTACAGCGTCCAGGGTCCACCTCCACTTAGCCGCCCTGGCCTGCTCTTTGCCACTACTGAGCACTAGAGAGACTATGGGAGGGGGGATTCCCTCTTAGAAAAGCGCACAAGGACAGGCTTTCTGCTGCGCAGTCCATTAAAGAGAATTGCCACGGTGGGAAGCGTGGAGTCAGCGGAGCGGCAGCCCTGGCCTGGCCGAGAGACAGGAACAGGGGCCAGCAGAGGCCGGCTTCAAGGTAAGACGCAATTTGGCCGTCCCGCAGAACAGGCCAGGAGCGGGACCCAGAGCTGCCAAGCGCCCGCTAAACGAGGACCCTGGCAGACGGAGGAGGAGGAGGAAGAGACAACGCAGAGGGAGAGAGCTATGGAGGAGAAGAGAGGACAAATGAGAAGAGAGAGAGATGAAAAGAGAGCTCTGGAGGAGAAGAGAGGACAAATGAGAAGAGAGAGAGATGAAAAGAGAGCTCTGGAGGAGAAGAGAGGACAAATGAGAAGAGAGAGAGATGAAAAGAGAGCTCTGGAGGAGAAGAGAGGACAAATGAGAAGAGAGAGAGATGAAAAGAGAGCTCTGGAGGAGAAGAGAGGACAAATGAGAAGAGAGAGAGATGAAAAGAGAGCTCTGGAGGAGAAGAGAGGACAAATGAGAAGAGAGAGAGATGAAAAGAGAGCTCTGGAGGAGAAGAGAGGACAAATGAGAAGAGAGAGAGATGAAAAGAGAGCTCTGGAGGAGAAGAGAGGACAAATGAGAAAGAGGGACAGAGAAAAAGAGAGGTCTGGAGGAGAAGAAAGGGCAAATGAGCTAGAAAGGCTGAGAGAGAAGTCTATACAGACACTTAGTTTTCTTGTTCCTTATCCACCCCAATCCTTTGTATGACTGCTCTCTCTCTCATGCCAATAAAGCATTCAGAACTTGTATGACTGCTCTATCTCTCATGCCAATAAAGCATTCAGAACTTGTATGACTGCTCTATCTCTCATGCCAATAAAGCATTCAGAACTTGAATTTGAGCAGCAGAGAGAGAGGGACAGACGTGAAAAGGGCAAAGTAGAAATGAAGAGAGAGAGGGAGAAATGCAGAGGAGTAGGCCTACTGGAGAAGAGAGAGGGTACCGCTAACTGCAGATCTCTCTCTCTTTCTCTCTTGCAGCAGCACAGGCTGGAGCACTGTCCAGAGAGTATCACACACTGCACTCCACAAACCCTTTGGGGAGAAGAGATGACGGTTGGCATGAATCCATTCAGGCTTTGCTTCTCAGGAAAGTGGGTGTGTAGGGTGATTAAGATATGACTAACCGTAATCAGGGTCTGCCAACACACACTAACAAACCACACACAAACACACCACACCAGCACACACTAACACACCGCAACATTTTACGTTCACACACCCTAAACAAGGGCGTAGATTTTTGGTGGCTTTGATGGGGACATAACCAAGATAACTTAGCGTTGTCGGCACACCTGCTTGCCTCCTCTGTGTCTGCCACTAACGCCTAACGACTAAGTAGCCTATGCTGTCAGATAAATCCCCTTCAGCCAATCAAATGATATCATGTCTAAACTGCCTGTCCAGGAGTTGTACACTTTATCTTTATGAGGACACGTTGGGAATGAATATGACTTCATAGAAAAAAGTAATTCAAATATGGGTTCGCAACATTTTTTGGGAGGGACAATTTTGTCATCCCAATATATTGGTATGGACATGCCTTTGCTTATGGTCCACATGCAAACCTAAACCGCCCTTGACCCTAAGACACACTAACACACCAGCACACACTAACACACACACTAACACACACACTTAACACAGCCAGTTAATTTCCTATCGAGGCCTCAATAGCTTGCAGTTTCCAGACAAAGCAGAGAGCTCAGTCCTTTACCATGTCCTCTACTTCTGCCCAGCCACAGGCACTTGGTCCCTCAAGACATCTGGCCTACATACAGGCCTCCCACCTAAAAACAAACATCTCTACAGAGCTCTGAGAATGGCACACTCCAGTCCTGAAACGCGGTGAAGATGAGACGGTGGAGACAAAGCCGGCGATCAGCCGATCGGCTCTCCGATGGGGGCTCTGTAAGTGACACAAGCTCATTTCCTGTCGGAGCCAAACTCAAGGGCTCGTCCCATTGGGGCCGTACGCTTATGGGTGGTTTCTATAGCGAGCAGCCATTTTGATGGTGGGGCAGAGGAACGCTAGGCTGAGGCAGCCTACTTCAAAAAGAAAAAATCACTTAGCATTTTCAAGCAGATAATTAAAAAAGAAAAGAAAAAACGCAGTGAAGCTCAGCTCAGCAGCTCAGTGTGGCGCTGGCAGGGGAAATAAGACTTTGCGTGTTTGCCGAGCAGCACAATCAGTGCAGATAAAAATACCCCGGCACAGGGCTTGGACTCGGCTGTTCACTCACTCACTCACTCACTCACTCACTCATTCCCTCATTCCCTTGCTCTCCCCTCGGTCCCCATCCCCACACAGTCAAATTAGACTTGGCCAAATGACAACACCACGGACTGTGTCTCCAGAGCCAATAAACACTACTCGGTTAGCTGCCTCTGCTCGATCCTCAGCCCAGGCTGTACAAATCAACATCTTTCTCTCTCTCTCTCTCTGTCTCTCTGTCTGATAACGCCGGTCTTATCTCACTCTGCCACTAAACAGCCTCTGCCACCCTCCCTTTGACCGCTCACTGGAGGACATAGCTGCGTAGTCAGAGACCATCACTGGGATAAGGAAGAGAACTAGACAGCAAAACCTCTGTGTGTGTGTGTGTGTGTGTGTGTGTGTGTGTGTTAGGGCTGGGCGATAAAACGATAGCGATATGTATCGCAATAGACATGTAATCGATATCAATAAAAAATATGTTCGATAGAACATTCGATAATTAAAACACACACCTCCCGCCTTACGTTGTCCATAAATAAATAGGCTGAATATCTTGCATTGGATGTGCAACTCTACCAGAGTAGGCGATAGAAGTAGGCCTACCTCAACAAAGACTCTCAATGAGTCCTTGCCCGTGCTCTCTCTCTCTCTCTCTCAACAGGCGCATCCCTCCTCATGCACATGTAATCCAAACATTCACAATTGTGTAAGACGACTGGCTAAATTGCTATTAAATCCGGTTAGCATCATTAGCACGCTGCACGAATTTGTTCAAAACTGTTGCATTAAAATTGACTGCTAAATTCTAATCATTTCAATCCCGATGCAAATGGAAAAGTATTTTCCAAGACTCAAACGGGCCTGTCTCAAGGAGAAGTATTCATTTGAAACTTAAACACACGTGGGGAAACTGAACAGTCTAACCAGAAGACTATGACTCAAATCGCGTACTTCTGCACTTACAATACCTAATTTGAGTGCATGAGGGTGTTCACACTGACAATTCCAACGACACGAAGGGCGCTGCAAGTTCCCGGATGGTGCACTCATAACGGTCAAAAAGCTGAGTGTGCAACGCTGGACACTTTTCGCCCTTAACGGACGCCATCTTGGCCAAATAGCGGAAGGGGAGGGAGCGTTTTCAAACTCGTGGAAATCGCGGTTGAGAAAGCTGAAACAGCAGCAGTGGAAAACAGACTTTACGGAGGTACAAGCAAGTTATAACATAAACGGTTCATGTTTTGACACAGTATGACCATGTCACTGTCGAGTTGAGGACGCCAATAAAGTTATGTTAAAATGTTTGCGATCGTCATTTCCGTGAAGTGCACGGAGTTGGTGTTTGATATGAGACAATACTATTTTGTTAAAATTTGCGCACTCCGCCAGTAAGCACACAGTGCACATAGTGTACTACACGAAATGTACGCACGTAAGTACACCATTTGAGACAGACTCTAAGATAAACTAGCTACTTGGTTTACAATATTTCCAGGCTTCAACCAGTGCTGCTTTTCATTCAGACTTATGTGCACATTTATTTATTTGAGTGTTTTTCGTGATTGTGTTGCTATTTCTTTTCCCTGTTTGCTTTGATTGATAACTGAGGTGATGAAAATCAGAGGAAGGTTAAGTTTAAAATAAAAGTGTTTAAATTGAACTTTTTTCCCTTCTGGTTCATATCTGAAATAGATTTTTTTTTTTAAATCAATAATTATCGACATCGACCGATATTAAAGCCCTAGTGTGTGTGTGTGTGTGTGTGTGTGTGTGTGTGTGTGTGTGTGTAGACCAGAAGAGCAACTCCATCAATGAGGATATCTATGGAGGCATAGAGCTATGGAACTTTATTACAGCCATAGAGCGATACACAGTTAGCTTTATGAACATGCAGAGTTTTACAGCTCAGACTGAGTACAATCAGGTCAATAAAAGAGCGGGTTGGCCGGGTGCAAAGCAATTGAAAACAACAGTTACTTGTTCCCTGGCTTTGTCCTCACTGACCGGGCCTACTCACAGCGCTTTCAGGCAGGGCCACGACAGAGGACTAGAGATGACGACCTACTGCGGCCCAAATCACACCCAGATCTGGTACGGACTTGGCCCAGGTCTGGCGTAGATCCGGCTCAGGGTCAGACGCTCCTATGCCTGATCTGGGAGAAACAGCAGCAGCGTTTCTAATCCATGAAACGTAGAGGCCTAGTAAGTTCCAGAAATGCCCCTCCCATGCCACTCTGAGTAGAGTAGAGAGAGACCCCCTCCCATGCCACTCTGAGTAGAGTAGAGAGAGACCCCCTCCCATGCCACTCTGAGTAGAGTAGAGAGAGACCCCCTCCCATGCCACTCTGAGTAGAGTAGAGTAGGGTAAAGAGAGTGGTATTTAGAAGAAGCTTCTATTTACGGACACGCAAAAGCGGGTTTGGGAGACCTGTGCTATAACATTACACGCCTGCATCAGGAGACCTGTGCTATCACATCACACGCCTGCATCAGGAGACCTGTGCTATCACATCACACGCCTGCATCAGGAGACCTGTGCTATCACATCACACGCCTGCATCAGGAGACCTGTGCTATCACATCACACGCCTGCATCAGGAGACCTACATCAGGAGACCTGTGCTATCACATCACATGGCCGCATCAGGAGACCTGTGCCATCACATCACACGCCTGCATCAGGAGACCTGTGCTATCACATCACATGGCCGCATCAGGAGACCTGTGCTATCACATCACACGCCTGCATCAGGAGACCTACATCAGGAGACCTGTGCTATCACATCACATGGCCGCATCAGGAGACCTGTGCCATCACATCACACGCCTGCATCAGGAAACCTGTGCTATAACATCACATGCCCTGTGCTATCACATCACACGCCTGCATCAGGAGACCTACATCAGGAGACCTGTGCTATCACATCACATGGCCGCATCAGGAGACCTGTGCCATCACATCACACGCCTGCATCAGGAGACCTGTGCTATAACACCACACGCCTGCATCAGGAGACCTGTGCTATCACATCACACGCCTGCATCAGGAGACCTGCATCAGGAGACCTGTGCTATCACATCACACGCCTGCATCAGGAGACCTGTGCTATCACATCACACGCCTGCATCAGGAGACCTGCATCAGGAGACCTGTGCTATCACATCACACGGCCGCATCAGGAGACCTGTGCTATAACATCACACGCCTGCATCAGGAGACCTATGCTATCACATCACACGCCTGCATCAGGAGACCTGTGCTATCACATCACACGCCTGCATCAGGAGACCTGTGCTATCACATCACACGCCTGCATCAGGAGAACTGTGCTATCACATCACACGGCCGCATCAGGAGACCTGTGCTATAACATTTGGCCAAGTCGTGGGAAGGTGCAGGTTTTCCTGTTTCAGCATGTTAGCCAACGTTCATCATAAACCCCTTTCACACTGCCGAATTTCCCGCAAATGTATGTCCCGCATGTATTCCGGGACACCTTTTCTTTTCACACGCATCGAGGCGGAACAGCGGGACAAAGTTGCTCGCCAATTTTACCACCAGGCAGGGTAGACATTTTGGCAAAACGATTCGTGTGAATGAGTTAAGGCTGAAAGGGATAATCTGGAATTTCCCGCAAATATATGTCCCGCAAATGTATTCACGAAACGCCTTTCCTTTTCACACGCATCGAGGAGGAACGGCGGGACGAAGTTGCTCGCCAAATTTTACCACCAGGCAGGGTAGACATTTTGGCAAAACCATTCGTGTGAATGCGTTAAGGCGGAAAGGAAGAATCTGGGCGGGCATTTTGATGACACCACATATGTCCAACCCACCACAGGATATTTAAAATCTGACTGATGAAAAACAGCAATAGCAGAGACAGCACATTACAACAATCTTTAAATCCACAAAGCTTCCAGTCATTTAACGCCTACTAGTGGACTGTAGGTCGGAATGTAATCAGCGATAGAGATAGTCTGGCCATATTGTATCACACAGGTCTGACTAAATGCAATGTTCTCTCCAGAAACACTTTGTTGTTGCCTATAGCTTATGGACCCACTAGCTGCCTGCTTCATAAGCAGGCCATCAAAAAAACACCTCTTTGTAGGCAGCCTAGGCTCCGAGATCTGTACACAAAAACAATTGCTACCAACAAGGGTTGGCAACCACTCAATGGCAAAATTAAATGTTTCAACCCATAACCGACGAGATGCGCGTTTAGGAGAGTTGTAATTGCACAGGATGGAGGGGGAGAGAGCAGCGAGCAAGCTCTCTGTTTTGTTTGAACATCAACAGAAGTGACGTATCCTCGCTATCGCCGATACAACCTTTAACTGTAGCCCACAACGATACTCTCCTTCAATAACATGACACACAACTTTTTTGTCATGCATTAATTTGATTAACAGGCTTGCCTACATGGCGATTAAGCACATTGAAGAGGCTTTCTGTTCATTGTATCACATTGTGTTTTCAGTTGTCAAAAGTTATGGAGGTAAAATTAGTAATTCTGTTCTGTAACGTCTGCACGGCTAGCACCATAATGCTGTTCTGTACTGTAGCACCATAATGCTGTTCTGCAATGTCTGCACTAAATGCTGTTCTGTAATGTCTGCATGGCTAGCTAGCACCATAATGCTGTTCTGTAATGTCTGCACTAGCACCATAATGCTGTTCTGTAATGTCTGCATGGCTAGCACCATAATGCGGTTCTGTAATGTCTGCACGGCTAGCACTATAATGCTGTTCTGTAATGTCTGCACTAGCACTATAATGCTGTTCTGTAATGTCTGCATGGCTAGCACCATAATGCGGTTCTGTAATGTCTGCACGGCTAGCACCATAATGCTGTTCTGTAATGTCTGCACGGCTAGCACCATAATGCAGTTCTGTAATGTCCGCATGGCTAGCACTATAATGCAGTTCTGTATGCTGTTCTGTAATGTCTGCATGGCTAGCACCATAATGCGGTTTTGTAATGTCTGCATGGCTAGCACTATAATGCTGTTCTGTAATAATGCTGTTCTGTAATGTCTGCACGGCTAGCACCATAATGCAGTTCTGTAATGTCTGCATGGCTAGCACTATAATGCTGTTCTGTAATAATGCTGTTCTGTAATGTCTGCACGGCTAGCACTATAATGCTGTTCTGTAATGTCTGCACACCAGTAATGCCGTGCGAGCCTGTAGCTCTGTGCCTGTGCTCGACCTCAGGCGATCTCAGGTGCATCATATAACACAGCCTGGCGTTGTGCCAACCGCAGGCACTTTGACCCATCCTGTGCGTTCTGAACATGCAATGCACAGTACACAAGTAATTCACCTTAAACAGGGGTTAGGTCACCTTCCTGGCATGCTGAACCCATTGCACTGTTCATGCCTATATCTGATCAAATCTGATTCACTTCTGAACTTTGATGTCACTCATGTCTGCTTCTACAAACGTCCCTATGACTGTAAACAGGTTATGTGGGCGGTACTAGACTAATATCCATTTTATATAGCCTTGGTCTGCCTTTCTATTCTCTATAGGCCTGGAATTCAGATACTATAGCTAGGCACTTAATCACGCTGTCAGTAGCAAAATAAAAAAATGCTATATTAACAAACTACAGGTTGAACAGGTTTACTCACACCAGTCTGTTCAAATAAGGCTTAAATATACCAAACAAATGAGAACATTTTGTAAAACTACAATCATGCACGAATGCATTTAATGCAAACTATAAATGCATATATCAGCAAACAAGCAACATGCATAGGAAACTGCGCGACAGAACTGGATCAACCACATAATATAAGACAATCCATTTATTGACATTTATTTTACGATGCTGCCCAACGGCGCCGGAACGAGTTTGAAAGTGGGGGTGCAAAAAAAAAAAAAGCTGGTTTCGGGCTGAGTGATTTAGTCTAGGCTACAAGTTCTAAATGAATAATCTGTTAAAATAAACTGCGCCTGATATTGACAGACACGGACACACCAGCATAACCTGAATGTCCATTCAAGGAATAAAGGAGGTAATCTATAGCCAATAATAATGATCACAATCTCCATTTTCTGTCCTGTGCACGCAAGGTCATTCCCATTCTCCACGCAGTGCCAAGATGCACCCACATAATTTGGCCTGTGAATCACTGACATATTTTACAAGAGCCCTATAACATCGAAACGATCAAAAACATTGAAACAATCTCTGTAGTCCTCCACACACAAGTTCCAAAAACAAATACAACTTAAGGTATCGTAGAGCAGTAATGCACAGCGATTTGTAAGTGTGGTGGTGACGATAACTGAACTGAGCTTGAGTATCATCGTAGCCTCGTTGGTCGCATTGATACGGTTGGTGCATAGTAGCCTAGTGTTGCGTGGGTCAACCCGTTACCGCGGGTGCGGGTAAGCTTGATCAGATAATATCGCGGGTGTGGGCGGGGCGGGTCAAAAATTGACAAAGCACTTCTTCTCACAGTTCTCACTTAGTTATTAATAATGTAGGCTACAGAACATTAAGTGCAACAAACCTTATTGCAATCTCTCTTAAAGGAGAATTCCGGTGTGATATTGACCTAAAGTGTGTTGAAACATGATACCGAGTGTGAACGTATGTCTCATAGCCCATCTCGGCTTGTCCCCTGCACTCCAAAATCTGGCGCTAGTTAGCCGATGCTACCAACAGCTTTTTCAATGGTGGTGCTTCGGCATCGGGCTAGCCATGCAAATAAATCACTGTTTTACACCATTTACGAGGCTCAATGTATCTCCACACTTCATTGGTAGACTTCCGATGGCCCTGACATTTAAAACGAGACATTGAGAACTTTGAAAAAGCACTGGTAGTTTACTTACAAGACGATTTATACAGACGTATAGATTTATACAGACATAAAAATAATTCAGTGGAAATGAATGGATTCCAGTTTCTTCCAGTAGCAGCAACTGGAATCCATGCATTTCCACTGAATTATTTTTGGAATCTGATCCTTTATCATGCCTGTTCATTCTTACTCGTCGCTCGACTTATCGTGACTAAATTCAAGATGGCTGCAAACGCTAAACTTCGTGAAGATACTGTCTGTATAAATCGTCTTGTAAAACAACTGGTTACCCTGGACTGAAAACGCATGATCTTGCTCTCAAACAGCTAGGTTGAAATAGCCTACGCGTTCCTTGGATTCATACACAGTTCACGGGCCTTTGCGTGTCACACCTCAATATAAACTGTACTGAACTGAACATCTGAGCGCTACATCACTATAACATTCTCCAGCGGGAAAAATGTTTTTTTTAAAAGTAACCTAATTTCGATGATCTGTTGCGCTAGATTCGAACCCTCCTCAGCAAAATTAACACCATGCGAGATTGTCTCACTCTCCACTACACTACCAACAACTACAATACTTTAAGGACATGACGTTGTTTTCACTCAGTAGGCCATGATTTACCGTTCATCTGAATATTTTGAAACAACTGGTTACCTTGATTTAGGCTTTAAAAAAATAACTGTATCATGCACTCTACCTTCTGTTACACCTCTGCGCTATTCATGTGCAAGGATTTGTCATACATTCTACCAGGCAACGCACGGATCATGAAACAATGGGCCTAAAACAACTGGTTACCCTGGACTGAAAACGCATGATCTCGCTGTCAAACACTCAACAGCTGGAGCTGGAGAGCTTTTGGTGCAAATTAACTAGCACATAATGTTGGTATATGCGCAGCTTGCAGGGATCATCTGTAGCCTAATTGAGGCAAGGTAAGGTAAAAACCTGAAATGAAAAGCATTGTAGGGGTTGCATACTTATCTTCCGTCGTAAACATAACGTTGTAGGATAGCATAGGCTATAACTTTGGAAACGAGACGCCATGGCCATAGAAATCTGCTTGTCCTAAACCAAAGGAACTGGCTATTGTAGCCGTTTTTCACAGTCTCGAATTCATGCGTTTCCAGGCCAGGGTAACCAGTGTTCCAGACCCATTGTTTCAGAATCCATATGCTGCCTGGTAGAATTTTTGACAAATCATCGCACACAGATGGCGCAGCGGTGTAGCAGAGTGCACGATATGTTTTAAGCCTAAATTAAGGTAACCTAGCCTGGCGGGCCATCCTATATCATTGAAATGTATAGTCTGGAATCGAACCATTCACCTCGCTTAATCCAAGGGGCGGGCAGAGAATTGTCTTTCAAACTGCCTAGGCATGCAATAGGCCAGTGCTACGACCATATCCGTATCCGGTCAGAAAAACGGCAAATACATCCTTCTTCGAAAGGAATGACTTAAGTGCATTGTGTTGCTCAACTTTCAAAGAAAAGCACAAGTCCAACTCCTCCAAAGTTGACGCCAACGCCGATTCAAACAACCGCTCTTCGTTAGCCATAGCCACCTTCCTTGTTGTTCACCGTCACAGGACTGTCGTTATCCTGTTAAGCCCGCCTTAAGACTCTCTAACAAAATAGAGCGCTGTGACTGGATGACGTCCACGGCGTCAGCCAATAGAAATCCCTATGGTTTGATACTAGACGTACAGGCTGAGCAAATTAATTTGCCGCTGCTAGGGTGCGTCTAGATTTCTAGGCTAAAGGTAACCAGTTGTTTCGGAATATTCAGACAAACAGTGATAGATGACCTGATAGAAAATAGTTAAACGACCATTGACACAGTGTTGATAGTGTAGTGGGGAGCGGTGTGGTCACGCATGTAATTTGTTTTCCTGAAGAGAGTTCGAATCTAGTGCGACACGGATCATGGTCATGGTCATTAGGCGACTTCTAAAAAATAATTTTCTCGCTGAAGAATGTTATAGTGCTCAGCTGTTCAGTTTAGTACAGATTATATTAAGGTGCGACACGCAAAGGCCAGTAAAATGTGTAGGCCTATGCATCCAAGGAACATAGGCTATTGCAGCCTAGCTGTTTGAGAGCGAGATCATGCGTTTTCAGTCCAGGGTAACCAGTTGTTTTAGACCCATTGTTTCATAATCCGTGCGTTGCCTGGTAGAATTTATGACAAATCCTTGCACATGGATAGCGCAGAGGTGTAACAGAAGGTAGAGTGCATGATACAGTTATGTTTTTAAAGCCTAAATCAAGGTAACCAGTTGTTTCAAAATATTCAGATAAACGGTGAATCATGGCCTACTGAGTGAAGACAGCGTTATGTTCTGGAAGTTATGTAGATGTTGATAGTTTAGTGGAGAGCGAGGCGGTCTCGCATGGTGATACTTTTGCTGATGAGGGTTCGAATCCAGCGCGACACAGAGAATCGGAATTAGGTTACTTTAAAAAAGCATTTCCCCGCTGGAAAATGTTATAGTAATGTAGTGCTCAGGTATTCAGTTCAGTTCAGTGCAGTTTTTATTGAGGTGTGACATGCAAAGGCCAGTAAAATGTTTATGAATATGTAGCGAATCTGTCGACGTGGGTAGCAGTCAGTTGCTGTTGATAGGTATACATGACATCTGGACAGGCTCGGAAACAGCTCGGAAACCAGTAGGTGGAAAAACCAGAAGGGGCACAACACCGGCGCGCTTGATGCTGCCCTACAAGTACTTTGGCGCAGGTTGCTTATCGCTTCGCACGTACGTTAGGGCAGTTACTACGTTTCTCTTTAAAAACGGGGTTACTGCATTCCAGATGCTGTCATGCAAATCAAGCTGGCAAA
The DNA here is from genome assembly GCF_046254945.1 of Alosa pseudoharengus. NCBI lineage: Eukaryota > Metazoa > Chordata > Actinopteri > Clupeiformes > Clupeidae > Alosa > Alosa pseudoharengus. Next base: position 6,982,594 of record NW_027468848.1, read on the forward strand.
AGCCAAACTATCTTGAAGTCCTACCAACTACATCACAAAGACAGGGCGGTTGTTACAGTGTGCATTGACTCATAGTTACATTAACATTTGTTCATAAATGAACTACGTGTTTTCTGACATTCCTATATGTCTGTTAAGACTAGTGGGATATAGGCAAGCCTTTGCACGCAAATTTCAACACGCACCTCCTACATAATAAGTTAGCTAGCTAGCAATCGTTTGCCAAAAAATGCTACCCATCTTGACAGACAAGTTAAAGCCCACAAAAGTGTATGCAAGCGATCCCGGACAACTGCCTACACTTGTCAGTGATACTTTTCCCAGTGCTTGTGGCAGCTGGTAAAGTTATGATAGCCTAAAGATAACATTACCACTAGTGCTGGCTAATGATAGCTAACGGTTTGCTATTGAAGTTAGCTGTTGGCTAGTGATAGCATTAGCCTAGAATAAACTCTAACGTTGCCGTAAGCGGGCTGCGACAAAGTCAATCTCTGCCCCGTCATCAATTAAGCTGATAACTTAGCTAACCTTTTCAGAAAGGATAAGACGTTGAGTACTGTGCCGAAAAAACTGACAAGCTTCTTAAGACAGGTTTAATTAGCTAGCCTGTAAGATAAGTTGGTTGGCTAAAGCTGCTTGGTGCGTCTCATCGAATGACTCCATGTAGGGGTGGGGAGGGCGAAAGTTGCAAAGCAGAAGTGATTATTTTCTTGAGCATTTCTGGCCCTCTCAAGTCGTAAAGAAACGCAGCTGGCCCAACAGCAAGCCTACCATAACGAATTCTAGACAGTTCGCTATGCAGCTCAATTGTTTTGCAAAAATAAGTTGTCAAGATGATGAACTGTACTATTATACAACATTAAAAAGTTGTCGGGAATTATTAATGCTCAGTGTCTTCTCTAGGTACAGAGATCTTTCAAATCAAAACTACCTACTTAACCCACTTTGCTAGCTAGCTAACATTAACCGCACTTAGCCAACCAGCGCTAACGCTAAAATTCAGGCTAAACATGACTAGCTAGCTACCTGGCTAACATTAGCAGTTGGGCATTAACGGCTAACATTAGCCTGTCAAGTAAAATTGGAAGAAAGAAAACCGTAAACACACGCCCGCTCCAAGGGACTACTTGACAATCGACAATATCACGCATGTCAGAGGCTGTCTTTTGTTTGCAAGCTCACCTTTACCCAATCAGTCGTGGTCCATTCCCCCCGCAGACAGCGACTCTCTTTACAGCGGGCAGCCTGGCCTCCTCTCCTCTCCAGCTGTGCTTCTTCAGCCGCTGCTCTGCTGCGCTCCCAGCTCTTCCCCTCCGGAAGTGAATATGAACCGACCCATGCATACAGTACAACTCAAGTATGTTCTACCAGAGATGTGCTGTGCTATACAGATCAGTTCTCGAAGCTTTTTTTTTTCTTTTCTTTTTTACGAAGAGGGTGACCGTATTGTAAATTTGGGCTATAGGGTAAAGTCTGTTGCAGGCATATTGGGCAATATGAGGTCTGTCTAAGAGGACAATCACTGGATAGACTATGCTACAATTAAATGTGCAAGAAAAGTGTAGGCTGACTGCAAAACTCCAGTTTGCCAACTCATTAGAGCCTGTGAGGCCTAGTCTGTAGAATAGGCTATGGATTGCAGTTGCAGTGAATGCATATGTTCTTTAGTGGTTTAGACGTTGCAAAAACGTCTGACAGTAGACTTGTGTGGTCATCAAAATGTTGCAATCCTGATTGCATGCTCCGGCTTTAAGACTGAGGTTGGATGTAAAGTTGTGGTTTCTACATATGAGCTCAGTGCTCTCTAAAACTCTCTGTAAGTGTGTCTCCTTAGTAGCCTAGGCCTAGTAGTGGAAGGCCTCTAAAGTAAAAAATCTTAAACATGCTTAAATGTCCCAAAACAGAATCATCAGCAAATTGCTCTGTCACACATGCGTGGTCATAAACCCTTACTCCTGTCAAAAAAAATCAAAACCAAAATCTAGTGATTCCAGTGATTGGATGGTAGCTCACATTAAATGCTATTCTCTCCTTTCCATATTGTCAGCTGAACAATATGCAGGAAAAAAAATAACCTTTAATCAATGTTTAGGGATGCATTCAAGCCTATTTCAGGTGTTATAATTAGATGAACTAACAGTTTTGTCCAAATTTTATTTTAAATATTATTTGATGATATAGCTTAAAGGAGAATTCAGGCGATTTTTCATATAGATCTTTGTTTGTCGAGGTCACAGAGTACTGTCGGTATGAAATAAAATGAAAACATTTTGGTGCTACCTAGCTTGAGTTGCTGCAGCCAACAGCTAGATTAGCCAGGCAGTTACAGCGCTACACTCTTGGGGCATCTTTAACATAATGCCCCCAGAGTGTAGCACTGTAGCTTCCGTCCTGCTATAAAATAAAAAAAATAGAAAAATCACCAGAGTTTTTCTTTAATTTTTCATATCAATATGTAATACTATTGTAACATTGTACTACTAATTTGACCATGTAATAATAATATTATTAGCCTGTAATTATGTTGCCAAATTGGTTTAAAACTGGTTATGCCTGGGGAAATATTTAAAACAGGTTAAAAATAGTTATGATACACTGCTGTGTGTGTACAGCAACAATAAGACTGGAGGCCCATATCTGGATAAGTTAGCCCAGTGATTCTCAGCTGGTGTTCCAAGGAAGCCAATCCATTTGTATACAGCCTTATCACTGTGGTTTCAGGTCATGAACCCAATCCGAGTCCCGAACCCAATCAATTTTTATACAGCCTATCACTGTGGTCTCAGTTCATGAACACTCTGTACAGAAAAATATAGGCGTAAGAATGAACACCCCTGTTATAGCCTATAATAATGTTTGTGACAGACTTTATAAACAGTAACCAGAAATTGGTGTGCCTTGGCATTTTGGTTTGACCTTTGGTGTGCCTTAGCCCCAAAAAAGTTGAGAACTAAGTTATAGCCTGCAAAAAAGTTATAGCAGCATGCAAAATCCATTGTCAGAACCAGGTGAAGGCTTATTGAAGTCTGCATGAATAACTGCATGTTGTCCTTCCAGTCCAGTAGAGGGCACTAAATGCACATAAATAAATGCTTTGCAGGAACGCTTCAGCAGCCGTAGGTTACCTATTCTGGCCTATGGTCAATGTTGAACACACCTTAAAGTGTTAGTGATATTCAGGGTTAAGACAACATTATATTTACATTTACTTTTAGAAGACAACATATCACATCTAATAAGATTTACCTTTAGAACCTCCATTGATTAGAAATGAATTATCATGCTGTTATTTTGTATATTAAAGTCAAAAGTGTTGAAGGGTGTAACAAACACTGAAAGCTTTGACACAGAACTGTGCCACATGGCATCAAATATGTGGCATGGGTAGGAGTGAATTTACATTTATGTATGTTTTCCCCATGGGCAGCACAATTAATATTTTTCATTTAATCAAAATCACAATTTGCACTAATGCAATTATAGCTAATTATGACCAAGGCTGCAATTAATTGTGCAGCTTACAATTCTGTCCCAATGGTTAATCTAGTCATTTCTATGATTTTGTGAAGCTCACCTTACAGGACTGCTGTGTTTCTCATGCACTAGGCACTCTCACCCTATTCTGAGATGGCCCAACTTGAAGCAAAATTTGAACTGAAGCAAAATCAAATCCAAACGCAATCACAATATCTGTCAGAAACATCACAATCAGAAGGCAGCCCTGTTTGTATGCTGTCTCTCACAGCATTAAGGAATTGTGAGATCTAAACAGGAAACACAAGGGGAAAGTAACCTAGAAAAGTAAACTAAATCACAAAACAATCAAATGCTTTCAGTATTTGTTCTGCAATCTGTGTGGGCAATCTGTGACAATGCAACCTGTGCGCAAGCTAACGTGCAGTAGTGGAAGTGAGGATGTGCCTCTTATGTCTAATGTGTAAAGGCGGTGTAGGCCTTGAGGATGTGCCTCTTATGTCTAATGTGTAAAGGCGGTGTAGTCTTTGAGGATGTGCCTCTTATGTCTAATGTGTAATGGCGGTGTAGTCTTTGAGGATGTGCCTCTTATGTCTAATGTGTAATGGCGGTGTAGTCTTTGAGGACTTACTCCTCTCAGGAGCTGCAAAAAAACGGTTATCAGCTAGACACCTATGCTTTCATCTGCTTGTCTCTGATCCCCTCTGGACTTGTGAACTGAGTGTTATCTGTGTGTGTGTGTGTGTGTGTATGTGTGTATGTGTGTGTGTGTGTGTGTGTGTGTGTGTGCTGTTCCTCGTGATGGACAGTTTGGAAGCCAGACTGAATATCTGACCTAATCTGGGTGCAGGTGGGAGCTCACCATGATAACTAGAATCGCTTTGTCATTGCACGTGCTCCCTCCGCCAGTGCATGTTAAACAAGTCGGCCCTCTATTCCCGACAACGACCCCCCCACCAACACCCCCACCCCCACCCCACCCCACCCCACCCCCATCCTCGCTGGGATAAAAGCGGCGACGCACAACTGCATGACTAGCCCAGGTATGGGTGATTAGAAATGGTTCTGTTGCCCTGCGGGGCAGATCACGGCAATGATAACATTTCTGGAGCCTCTCCGCATCAAAGGGCGTCCTGTTGGGCCCGTAAGCTGGGCTGAACGGGCCATTGTGTGTCGCCGGGACGCTCGCTTGACCCGGGATTCCTGGGCAGCGGGCTAATGGGACGGCCGCGGACCAAGGAGGCCGGCCGCATCAAGCAGGTGGGCAGGTGTGTGGGCAGGTGTGTGTGTGTGAGTGAGTGTATTTGTACGCACTTAGAGGTTGGTCTTATTTCAGGGTTGCATGTGTGTGTGTGTGCATGTCTCTGTGTATGTCTGTGTGTGTGCGTGCGTCCATGCATGCGCGTGTGCATGCGTGCGTTTGTGTGTGTGTGTGTGAGTATGTGTGTGTGTGTGTGAGTATGTGTGTGTGTGTGTGTGCGTGTGTGTATGTGTCTGCGTGTATGTGTGTGTGCATGTGTGTGTGTGCGTGTGTGTGTGTGTGTCCCTTCCTCAGCACTCTTACTCCAGGTGACATTCCCCCTGTGCCTGCAGGGTATACGGAGCCTCTGGCTGGACGGGACACAGCAGAGATGGACAGGAGTCTCCTGTAAAGGAGGCCCAGCCACACACAACTAGCCACCGAGGAATGTCTACAGCAACGCATCTACAAACCGTCAGCTACTCATCTGTGTGTGTGTGCATCTGTGTGTGCATGTGTGTGTGTGCCTTCTGATTTTTTTTTTTAAATCAACCTTTATGTTGCTGTAGAATAGTTCCATAACAGTGACTAAAGAGTAAATCGGTGGGTTGACTGGAGTGGTATATATAGATGTATAGCGTGGGTGAGTGTAGGATGAATGTGGAGTGGTATAATAGATGTATAGCATGGGTGAGTGTAGGATGAATGTGGCATTGTGAGGCGGGGCTGCCCTGCTGAAGCCCAGAGGAATACCTGAGCTGTCCGTCGACAGCAGGAACAATGAGGCCCCAGTGCTGCGGCCGCTGGTCACTGAAGAGGAACGCACTTTACTATAGCAGGTGTTTGACTCTGTCAGTGCTTGCTCCCGCTACCAATAAAAAAGACTGCACTTGGCCAGGTGTGTGTGTGTGACCGTATGTTTGTACATTATCCAGGTGTATGTGTGTGTGTGTATGTGATTGTGCGTGTGTGTGTGTGTATGGAGATCTGTTTGTTATCCATGTGTGTGTTGTGATTGTGCATGATGTTCTTGTGCTAATTTATATTGGTGTGGATATGTGTACATAAATGAGCCTTTAGCACATCTAACTTTTAAAGCACGATTGAGGATGGACTTAAAGAAAAGATTTAAAGTTAAAGCTGACTGGTATTTAGCAGACACTTTTATCCAGAGACAGAGTTACAATGGTGGGTTGGAGAATAAAACCCAGGTGGAGAGCTAGTCAAATGGATCGCTAGTCAGGTGGATCGCTAGTCAGGTGGAGCGCTAGTCAGGGGGGGGCTAGTCAGGTGGAGCTCTAGTCAGGTGGAGCGCTAGTCAGGTGGAGCGCTAGTCAGGGGGGGGCTAGTTAGGTGGATGGCTAGTCAGGGCGATCGCTAGTCTGGTGGAGCGCTAGTCAGGTGGAGGGCTAGTCAGGTGGATCGCTAGTCAGGTGGAGCGCTAGTCAGACGGATCGCTAGTCAGGCAGATCGCTAGTCAGAGGGAGGGCTAGTCAGGTGGAACGCTAGTCAGGCGGATCGCTAGTCAGGGGAATCGCTAGTCAGGGGGAGCGCTAGTCAGGGGGGGGCTAGTCAGGGGGAGGGCTAGTCAGCGAGACCTTGGAGGCCGCTCCGCTCTACTGATCTAAGCTCAGTTCTTTGTGGTTTTTGGATATCCACATTGACACTTTGTCAGCCTGCTTTCTGAAGTATCATCATTTACATGGGCTGAAGAAATGAAGCCTAGCTGTGTGAATTAAGCCACATTTGTGCCTGGAGGGGGTTTGTGGTTCTGGAGCGGAGAGGTGGGGAGGGGCGCATTTTGCAGGATTGCAGAAAGAAGGGTCCTGATGGACAGATGAGTGATTCCTGGCACGGCATGAAGTGGCCAAGGTGGGGTGTCCCCGCCCCCCGGTCCTGCTCAGTGGAGCAGAGATCAAACCCGTGGCCGGCCGACCCCAGCTGGACTCTTTGTCATTGATAAGTCTGTCATCCCCACTGATATTGGAGTGGTAAAGGCAGCCGATGATTAGACCACTCCAGAGCCATTAAACACTGCTCTGATCCCCCCCTAACACACACACACACACACACACACACACAAAGGCTCGCCGGTGCAGCGCGGGAGCACCACACAGGGACAAAGCCGCCATTATGGAGACGTTTCCCTGGTGCTCACCCGCACCCGAGAGTCCATTCACGCGCGGCCGCGCGCTCGCCTGCCCACGCACGCTCACCTGTCCACGCACGCTCACCTGCACGCTCCCTCTCTCCCGTCTTGAGAGACGCGGCTGGTGCAGGACTCGGCCCCGCGTTGCCACGGAGAAGCGGCGGTGGCGAGGGGTGTGTGTGTCAGAGGTCAGGCTGCCGGAGGGGGGAAATGAGAGGGTTTGAGTGACAGCCCGCTGACAGAGAGCTGCGGCCAAATTACACAAAATTGGCTGTTTTGTCAACATTTCATCGGCAGATTTACAGAGAAGCCAGCCCCCACCCCACCCCCCGGCAGACTCCCCCCCCCCCCCCCCTCCTCACTGGAGCTTAGGACAGGGGGGGTGGGGGGGGGGGCGGTCAGAGCTGAGTGACAAACAAATCTCCTCTTCACGTGTCTCTCGCTACCGTTCTCAGCCCCCGCTAGGACAGATATTCAATATGATCTCTTTTTAATGACCCATAAGTGAGTGAAATTACATCTGTCTCAGATACACGACACATTTCAACAGGCTCGCACAATTACGGGGGCCCCCACTTTCTGTCAAGGAAAAAAAATATAAAAGAGCTTGTTTTTCTTCCGCAAAATGATACAACCAAATAACCTGGTAATTCTTTTTTGTATTTCATTTAAATTTTTTTATGGGCGTAATTTTCCCCCCAATAAAGATGGTATTCATAACAGAAATTACATCTAGCACGAACGGAGTGGATATTGAAAATGTTTATCCGGCAGATCGCCATGTGTAATTTTCACAAACATCTCATACGGCCGGTCGAGCCCAGTGTGCGACTGGGCGACGTCAACGGCGTGGTTATTGGGAAGAATGCGAGCTTGAGCGGTTAATTCCTCCTGCACCACCACCACCACCCCCCCCCCCCCAGCTGGAAATAAGTGCGGGCAGGCCGGGGTTAATCCTAAGAAAATATTTGGGGGAGCTGCTGCTCCGCGGGCAACCCGCAGACCACGTCTGCTCTCAGGATCCCAACTTCCTGTTTACGGTGCAGCCAGCAGGAAGCTGGAGTCAAGCCTCTGTCTAAGAGGATTTCAGATGCACATACATACAAACACACACACGCACACACACACGCACGCACACGCACACACACACACACACACACACACACACACACACACACTCACACACACATACTGTACACACACACACACACACACATACTGTACACACACACACACACACATTTAAGTGCACATAGGCGATCACACAACAGGCACATACACACAGGCAAGCACATACACATTCACATTTACACACACATGCAGGTATGCACAGACACACACACACAGACGCACAATGCATGGCAGCAAAATGCTTTCCGAAGGAACACACACACACACCCAAATGCACACACACACACACACAAATGCACCACAAAGGAGAGCAGATAATCCCCACCCTCTTCTCCTCTGAGTGGGAACATTTGAGTGAGGCTAACTGCCCGGTTGTGCCTTTAACATTCCCTATATGTTCCCTGTGCAGAGTAAAACCTCAATCAATCAGATCAATACGTGGAGCTATCAAATGATCAATAAAGCAAGCTGTACCATAGCACCAGAGGGACACGCTTGTTTGTGCTCCTCTGATAGAGGGCTGCTACTACAGGATCCAGTCTTTCCTATACCTTATGCCTCTCCTGTGACCCTCAGTTACTCACACACACACACACACACACACACATGCAGGAAACACATGACATACACACACACACACATGCAGGAACACATGACATACACACACACACACATACAGTACACACACACACACAAACACACACATACAGTACACACACACACACACACACATACTGTACACACACACACGCACACACATATGCAGGAACACATGACATACACACAGGAATCCTAAGGCTGTTCCTCTTGCCCCTTTGTGTGTGAGGGTGAATCTTTCATGAAAGTATAAAAGCTTTTGGAATAAGACACCGGCCGCGTGATAAAGACACAGTGACGCGTTAACACAGAATTATGGAATGACAGAATTGTCCTTTTGTAAATAAGCGCCGGTGATGTGTCCTGGGCGCGCTGGGTCTATGGACCCCAGCAGCAGGAGGAGGAGGTAGTGGCTCTATGGAGCCCAGCAGCAGGAGGAGGAGGTAGTGGCTCTATGGACCCCAGCAGCAGGAGGAGGAGGTGCTGGCTCTATGGAGCCCAGCAGCAGGAGGAGGAGGAGGTGCTAGCTCTATGGACCCCAGCAGCAGGAGGAGGAGGCGGTGGCTCTATGGAGCCCAGCAGCAGGAGGAGGAGGAGGTGCTAGCTCTATGGAGCCCAGCAGCAGGAGGAGGAGGCAGTGCTGGCTCTATGGAGCCCAGCAGCAGGAGGAGGAGCCCAGCAGCAGGAGGAGGAGGCGGTGGACGAGACCCTAATCCAGGCTACGCCCACGGGGAGCGGTGGGGGTGGGATGGAGGGTGCTACAGCCTCAGGCGTTAATATTCCTGGAGCGAAGGGTCAGTGCAAGGGTTTGTGTGTGTTAGTGTGTGTGTGTGTGTGTGTGTGTGAGAGTGAGTGTGTGTGTGTGTGTGTGTGAGAGTGTGTGTGTGTGTGTGTGTGTGTAAAAGAGTGTGTGTGTGTGTGTGTGTGAGTGTGTGTGTGTGTGTGTGAGAGTGTGTGTGTGTGTGAGTGTGTGTTTGTGTGTATGTGTGTGAGTGTGTGAGTGTGTGTGTGTGTGGGGGGGTGTACCTTCTCAGGTGCCTTTCAAGGTAAATTCACGCCTGCCGGCCCCCCACCCCCCAAAACAGAGATAATGTCTTTGTGTGGATGATCCCTTTCATAACCCAGCTCTCCCCGGGCCAGTCTTGGCTACTTATGACCCCGAGCCCTGCCTGGCTAAACCTCCTGAAAGCCCAGTTAGGCACGGCTGCAGGCTGGTCACGGCTTTGGCCATGGTCTGCTGGGGTTGTTTGACCTCTCAACTTGACTGTGATGAACTTTGACCCCTGTTATAATGCTTTGGTGTTATTATACTAGGGTAGTATTCAAAGGCATTACACCTATGGAATACATATGAATAGAGAAGCATGAGCATGAAGATTTAACTTCCAGGGTGGATTTAATACATCTTCCTCATATGATGTCAAATACATATTTAATACATCTTCCTCATCATTTTTGTTTTTTCTTTCAGTTGATGGCATTGACTCAAGCAGTTACAAGAAGACTTTGTGCACATCCCAGGTGCTGAACAAAAAAGTCAAGTTTTTTAAGAAAAAAGTTTGCACACTCCTTGCTACTTTTTTTTGAGTTTAGTTTCTCAGTATTTGGCAGATGACGTTTCAACCTTGCAGTCTTCCTTAGATTCACTTGCAAACACAGGCTTGGTAAACACACACACACTCACACACACACACACTCACACACAGGCTTGGTACATGATCTAAATCAAGCAGCTCAGGAGCAGCAACACGCTATGATGTCAAATACAGTAGTGTAATTTCCCCGCTCACTCACGCTCCGATCAGGCCGTTGCCAAGGTTACTGAGCACACGGTGGACACTTCTCTAGAGATCATGGGGCGGGGGCGCTTTGGATTGCTCTGCTTTGTTGATTTGCTCTGCTTTACTTAACGGCGTGTACCTGGACTGAGCAAACGTCTCCATTTCCTCCCGAGGACACCCTGAGCACTGGACTCATTTCCACTCCTCCATAAAGATAATCCAGAGAACAGCCACAGTGGTCATCACATGAGCAAAGACATTGAAACAGCTGGACAGTGTTGTTAGGGCGGGGGGGGGGGTGAATGCAAGAGAGAGAGAGAATAAGAGAGAGAGAGAGAGAATAAGAGAGAGGTATAGGAAGAGAAGAGAGGGAGTGAGAGGTATAGGAAGAGAAGAGAGAGAATGAGAGAGAGAGAGAGAGAGAGAGAATAAGAGAGAGAAATAGGAAGATAAGAGAGGGAATGAAAGAGAGGTATAGGAAGAGAAGAGAGGGAATAAGAGAGAGGTATAGGAAGGGAAGAGAGGGAGTGAGAGAGGAAGGGAGAGGAAGAGCTATTATGGGATGTGTTTCACGCCTCTTCTGGGTCATCTCCTCGCCACCTCTTTAAGCGCTTGGCGTGCAGCCCACACAGCGGACAGGGGCCGCACACACACACACACACACACACACACACACAAGGGCCGCGGCCGAGCGAGCAGGGAGAAGGTCCGCGGCGGCTAGCGTAAATCTCCAATCCTCCTGACTCGCATCACTCATGGACACGTTCAGGAAACAAAAACGCACACACACACACTCCTCCTCGTCTGCTCACTGTTTCCGTCACACAAACACACACACACACACAAACACACACACACACACACACACACAAACACACACACACACACCCCACACACACACATACACACGCACACACACACACACACACACATGGGCCAGAACACACAGGAAACTAGAACTTTCTCTCTTCAGACGGAGCCAATCCGCATGTAGTGACCCACAGAGTTTCCCTGTTCACATGGCAGCCTGAGACGCTCGGCGATGCCGATGGTTTAAGTGTTTAATAAGCAGGCCGGGCCGGCCGTGTGTGTGTGTGTGTGTTTGTGTGACGGCCGGCCGGTGTGTGGGTCCGAGAGCTTGAGCTGGACCCTGCTGTGGCCTAATTGGTTCCCTAAAGATGTCTCTGGACTGAAACAGGAAGACTGTATATTGAATGAAATCACCAGGATTACTCAGCGTCTGACTGAAAACGAGACGGTGAAATGGAAGTAGAAGAAGGAGGAACGACACACACACACACACACACACACACACACACACACACACACACACAC
>NW_027468848.1:6999300-7004300 GCF_046254945.1 Alosa pseudoharengus
CCGAATCTAAACGTGGATTTCCCAGACTGTCCATGACTGTCTGGACAGCAATCTCTCTCTCTCTCGCTCTCTCTCTCTCTCTCACACACACACACACATTCTCTGTCACTTTCATTCTCTCTCTCTCTCTTTGTCTCTTACACTCTCTCACTCACTTTGATCTCTCACTCTCATCTCTCTTCCTCTCTCTCTCTCTTTGTCTCTTACACTCTCTCACTCACTTTGATCTCTCACTCTCATCTCTCTTCCTCTCTCTCTCTCTTTGTCTCTTACACTCTCTCACTCACTTTGATCTCTCACTCTCATCTCTCTTCCTCTCTCTCTCTCTTTGTCTCTTACACTCTATCACTCACTTTGATCTCTCACTCTCATCTCTCTTCCTCTCTCTCTCTCTTTGTCTCTTACACTCTCTCACTCCCTTTGATCTCTCACTCTCATCTCTCTTCCTCTCTCTCTCACACTCATCCTCATTTATCTCATTTCTCTTCCTCTCTTTTTTCTTTTCTCTTCCTCTCCTCCTCTACCACTTCTTTTTCTACTGATCCATCTATCTCCGTTCTTCTATTTTTCTTTCATGATCTCTCTCTTCCTCCCCCGTCTCAGGATTTTGAGGAAACCCAAACCATGTGGCCCCTCGGTCTCTCGGCCGCTCGTCCACCATGCGACGCGTCTCCTGGCTGCTGTGTGGCGGGATTGTGGGTCGCTTTCGCACCACTTCTGCTTGCCGTCTCGCTGCATGTTTCTGATGGAATCTTCCGGACAAGCCGTGCATCCAGAATGCCTTGATTTCTATGCAGATTCCGGTCGTCTACAGTTCTTCCTTTTACCAACAAAGTCCACTAAGGGACTGTTCGTTATTTATTGAAGGGGCCACCGGAGGAAAATAGGGGAGGGTCATGTCTTTTTATTCTTTGTTGAGGGGAGGGTCACCCAACTTTTTTTTTGTCTAGGAGGGGGGTCACCCAACTTTTGTATTCATGAAAACAGCAAAAATCAAAGTGGCTTGTTTGATTGTTGTGCGAACATTGAAAATAGCCTAAGGGAGATTTCCCGGGTTTCTCATACGGGAAAATGTCAACATTCGTCCCTGTTAATGTTGGAAGGGTTGGAGCAAGAAAGCAGCCTACTTTATAGCCTGTATTCATTTAGTCAACTTTATACAGCCCTAAAAAGGCAAAATGTACCTTTGGTTTACTTTTAGTTTACCGTGTAGCCTAACTTTAAACAGCATGCTTAACATAGTAAAGCATACTTGTGCTTCATTCATCCACACATCCAGCTTCTAACATTTTGACAAGCATTTCTACCAATTGACCTGTTCCTACCCATCTCTAGCTTTGCTGTCTCCATCCTTTCTGTTTTTGTTGTTTGCAAAAAATATATAGTATTTATTGGTAACCAGCAACAAGTGCAATTTGTTAATCACTGTCATTCTCTCTCCTGCGCAAACAAAATGTTACGTTCCAAGTAGCAGTGCGTAATTCTGCTTCATAAAGTCGAACAAATACATTTGGTTATTTCACATAAATAGCCAGTTTATGGTCTACAGTGTAGAGTTGGTAAGTTATGGTAGGCCAACTTGGAGTGAATATAAAACAGGGGAAATTATTTGTGTACTTGTAGCTAAGTAGCCTGATGGTAGGCAGGTGTGCACATAGACATACGGCCGAACACTGCAAGCGCAATCGTGCTCTCACGACAACCACGCCGTTAATTAACATCACTCTTAAGTTCACATTCAAGCAAACAAAACGATGATTTGAAGACATCTGTTTCGCTGGAAGGGTAACAACAGGTAACAGGTAACAGGTAACAACAGGACAACACAGAGACAGGTTAGATGGCAGGACTAATGTTATGAGCGTATTAATATGGGATATTCTACGGGAAAATATTAAAACGGCAAGACAGCGGGGGAAAGTTAAAATATGTGAAAAAAAGTTGGCATGTTAGGTATGTTTCGGTCCCTGTGATTATTTGTGAAATTGTGCAAACAGCCTTTTCGAGTCATTGGAGAAGGAAGGAGTGGTAGCATGCACGCTCCCAAATTGACACTCGTCTGAGAAATTGCGTTTTGGATAATGTTCAGCTTCGGCAGCTTTACAATGACTGAGGAAGCCTAGAGACAAATCCATAGCAACCTGTTCATGTGTTGAATGTGTTCTTATTACCCAGTGTGCTTTGTTGAATGGTCTCAATGTTTTATTTCATGTGAATACTATTTACTAGAGGAGTAACTTTTTTCAAGTAGGCTAATGCAGATTTGCAGGAAGTGTGCATTTAGTTTCCATGCTTATTGTGCTTTCACAACAATGTTAGTGAGTAAATCTACTGAAAAGGCCACCATCTTGGTGGAGTGTGATGTGTAAGATCAGAAAGCAGAGGTTGATTTAAGAACGTTAGCTTATGTCAATGTGTTTCAATGCGCAAAGGAGCACCGGCGGAAGACATCGACATTTGGCCGGGGAGTGTCATGTCTTTTTTGGAAATTCTGTCGGAGGGTCATTGAAAAATTTCTTACAGACAAGGGAGGGTCATGCAACTTTTGACTGAAGCACTCAAAGTCTCTCCGGTGGCCCCTTTTATAAATAACGAACAGTCCCTAACAGTGCTAACTGTGACTCTAAACAGGAGCCCTGTCTGTTTGTAACCTTTTAGACGTTATTGCAGAGAATCATGCTAACAGTGATTCTAAGCAGGAGCCCAGCCAGTGGCTTTTTGCCAGAGTGCAAAACTAACGAAACTCTGGTCTGGTCTGCATGCTGTCATGTGAGAGTACAAAGCTAACGCTAACCCCGGTCTGCATGCTGTCATGTGAGAGTACAAAGCTAACGCTAACCCCGGTCTGCATGCTGTCATGTGAGAGTACAAAGCTAACGCTAACCCCGGTCTGCATGCTGTCATGTGAGAGTACAAAGCTAATGCTAACCCCGGTCTGCATGTTGTCATGTGAGAGTACAAAGCTAACGCTAACCCCGGTCTGCATGTTGTCATGTGAGAGTACAAAGCTAATGCTAACCCCGGTCTGCATGTTGTCATGTGAGAGTACAAATTTAACGCTAACCCTGGTCTGCATGTTGTCATGTAAGAGTACAAAGCTAACGCTAAGCCCGGTCTGCATGTTGTCATGTAAAAGCCAAGGGGGCAAGCGTCATTAATTATTCACAATCAGTCATGGGGGGGGGGGGGGGCGATAAGCAGTGGGGGATCAATGAAGCCAGATTGGCCCCAATCAATGGCGGTGAGCAAGCTGAGCGTCGGGTCCTCTCATGGCGAGCCACCGCGGTGATAAACGCCAGCCTTTATTGGCAGCTGACACAACCTGGACACAGACGAGGCCTCTGAATTATTAAATGTCCTTTTCGCCGCCTTTTGTTCATCTCCAGTGCGGCCATCCCTCTTGACGGACAGCTTTATTAAATCTCTGCTCTCCGAGCGAGACGTAAACACACGCTGGCAATACCCGCCAGATCTCTGTGGACCGCGCGGGCACGCGCATGTGTGTGTGTGTGTGTGTGTGTGCGTGTATGTGTGTGTGTGTGTGTGTGTTCATGTGTGTGTGTGTGCATGTGTGGTTGTGTGTATGTGTGTGTGTGTGTATGTGCGTGTGTATGCATAGTGTGTGCATGTGTGTGTGTGTGTGTGTGTGCATTTGTGTGTGTGTGTGTGCGTGTGTGTGTGTGTGTGTGTGCTGCACCGCCGATAGATGTGCTCTGACTCCCCCCACCGTGGAGAGGACCGTCCAGCAGGGAATATGAAGCAGGAGATTGGGCTCAAATGGGCTTGCTCACCTCTGTGGACACTGTAATGAATGATATCCCAGCATGCCCCTCTGATCTAATGCCTGTCCTCATATCACAACTGCAGGTCACATCCATGTTACTGCCTTATTACCCAGAAGCCAGCTCTCTCCGGAGCACATCTGGCCGTGACGGAGAGTAGATGCTATAACCTGGGCAACACCAAGGCTGCAAAGAAGACCTATCATGGACACATTGGTGCATGATACATCAACACAATATCAGGAGCACATGAGGCACATATCAGGGTTATATCAGGGTTATATCAGGAGCACATATCAGATATCAGGAGCACATATCAGGGTTATATCAGGAGCACATATCAGATATCAGGAGCACATGAGGCACATATCAGTTACATATCAAGAACATGAGGGATATATCAGAGTTATATCAGGGCTGTAGGGGGATATATCAGAGTTATATCAGGGCTGTAGGGGGATATATCAGATTTATATCAGGGAAACATGAGGGATATATCAGGCTCATATGAGGCACGTATCAGTTACATATCAGGAACATAAAAGACATATCAGGAGCATATAGGATATGTCCGGGTTATATGAGGCACATATGATGGCTAAATCAGGCACGTACCAGAGCATATGGGGCACATACTGTATCAGGGCCTTACCTCACACATACCAGAGCATATGGGGCACATATCAGGGCCTCACCTCACACGTACCAGAGCATATGGGGCAAATATCAGGGCCTCACCTCACACGTACCAGAGCATATAGGGCACATATCAGGGCCTCACCTCACACGTACCAGAGCATATGGGGCACATATCAGGGCCATATAAGGATTACCAAGGACATAATCAGGGCATATGGGGCACATATCAGGGCCATATAAGGGCATACTGTATGTGGCCTATTTTGAGGGGTTAGATCTACTGTCCAATCAACTGCTGACTGGACTATCCTGTGTTGTGTTTCCAGTATCACAGCCTGAGACTCAGACAGCTGAAATAGAGCTGCATTGACTTAAGTATAAGTAAATATACTCTTTTGATCCCGTGAGGGAAATTTGGTCTCTGCATTTATCCCAATCTGTGAATTAGTGAAACACACTCAACACACAGTAAACAACACACAGTGAGGTGAAGCACACACTAATCCCGGCGCAGTGAGCTGCCTGCATCAACAGCGGCGCTCGGGGAGCAGTGATACAAATGCGATACAAATTGGCTGC
>NW_027468848.1:7029300-7031800 GCF_046254945.1 Alosa pseudoharengus
CCACCACACCCCCTGGCTTGGCTCACACTGCGGTCTCGTTTTAGGAGCTTAAGAGTGTTTTCATGTTGCCAGTTAGCAGACACTTGAACCCCAGATGATTGCATCAGAGGTTCTGTCCCCTGTGAGTTGACCCATTCGACCTTGATGTTTAAGGCGTTTAACCACGCATGCTTTCACAGAAGTGGTCTGCAGGGCAGAAACTATTATCATAAACAAAAGTAAATACTTGGTTAAGTAATGTGCAAATAATAAGAAATACTCTGTAAAATAATAGCCAACTAATAAGATCATACTTGTGCAAAACAATTAGCAAAGTAATATTAATTATGGGATTTCGGTGGGAAGTAATAACCATTATTAAATGTGATGAGATGTGCTGTTAATATTGCTTATCAGCTCTAACTAAAAAGTAATGCAGAGCCATTTCACCTTTCAGCGGAGTTTCCGAGTTGAGTTGTGCATGTACTAGGGATTCTAGAACACAGAGCACTTCAGAAGATTAGTGTCCTCCGACGTGCACTAACCAACAGCTGAACTTAATGAGTGAAACTAGCATCTCTTCGCTCGTGTGCAGTCGTGATTCCCGAGCCCTCCAACAGCTGGGCTAGTGGGCATAATCAGTGTTGCCAATTTAGCGACTTTTGGCCGTCTCTGGCGACTGAAAAGCTTATCTAGCGACTGACAACAAATCTGGCGACTTTTTCGTGGGTCTGGCGACAATTGTTTTCTCTTCACGTTATCCTTCGGTTCGCCCAGTGGGCATAAAGGCCTGCAGGCTTGAGACCTGCCTCCTCACCACACTCTGCTGCTGCTGCTGTTGCTGCTGATACAAGGGCCAGATCTGGGCCCCGCCCGGGCCAGATGTGGCAGGCAGGCAGCGGTGTGGGCCTCATGACTGAAATGAGAAGACTGCTGCTCTGTGAAACCCCACTTCCATCCGGCTTTCATCCTCCATCCATTCTGCGAACCTAATAACTTTGTGCAGTCTCAGCAAGCAAACTACAGTAGAATACACTAACCTCCGAGCGCGGCAAAACAAAATCGGACATTTCAGGCAGTAAAAGCCCTGGTAAGAACCAAACTAGATTTTGTTCTAATCTACACACCTATGGCTACTGTAAAATGTAAGGTTCATTTATCATCATCATATCATATTTTGAAACATTAAAAAATATTTTTGTTTTAGAATTTTCAAACGAAATGGGTGATAATTGGAGGTGTTATGATATTTCTTTCGAAATGTTGTCAATTCTGCACTCAATATGGATATTCTATACAATACATCACAGACAGAAAAAAATACAAGTTATTTGTACATGGCTTAGGGTGGGTCAGACACGGTCTATCAATCATCACATTCACATCAATACAACGCAGCTATAAGTGTCAAGGCGACGGCCATCGTGGATACTCTGCGCAGTCAGCATCATCATGTGATCTCACGTGGCGTCCTGCTGCTTCAGTGGGCTACTTGCACGAAAGGCCTTGTTTCCGGTGGAGCGTTAGCTGTGTTGTAACGGCATCTTCTGTCATATTCTGCCCCTAACATCTTCACTCCGACACTAAATATCTTGTTTGCCCAATAATAACAATTTTAACTCGCATAAATCCTTCTTTATCGTAACGTGCTGATTCACTAGGTGCAACACCCAACCGGGTCCGTGTAGACACTAATTACATTAACAATAGCGGCAGGTTCAAACACACCTGGCTCCACCGGAAACAAACGAGCCGTAGCCTACGTGCAAAGAGCCTATACCAGAGACTTGTAACGCCAATATGGCCGTTGTCTACACATATCCCACCCCTACCTCGGCAAAACGTAGGCATGTGAATACATTGAGCCAATCATGTGGAGTGATGTAAATACATTGAGCCAATCATATGGTGTGTTGTGAAGACATTGTGCCATTCATGTGTTGTGAACTCGCCGCTGGAGCAAGATTGGTGTCGTGAAGCCTTGCACACACGCATTTCTGCTGAATAGGATGCCCGATGAGTGCCCAAAAAGCATTGCAATATGGCCGCCGAGTGGAGGGACTTGCCTAAAAGGAATTTGCCCATACCTTAACCTTTAAAAATGCCCATAATGGCAGAGAGCACAGGAATCTGGACAGAGAAGACACAGCACGAGTCACACAGTCATGAAAAGCTGCAGAGAGAGATTGAGAATTTACACCAGAGTCATGTTTTTGAGGCATTTTTTTTTTATCAGAGGCCCTTCTATTGTTAGTGCTAAAATTCCAATTGAATTAGTATAGGAATTTACACCGGCAACGCTTTACACACATGTTATGGCTGTTTAAAGTAGAGGATAGTGCATTTCTAGAGCATATGCAAAGCATACTCATAGAAAAAAACATACGTATAAACCCATTGTTGTGTCACGTTAGAAGACGCAAGGCGGAGTAAATTGATAAGACATTAAAATGTACCTTTCACTCTTGTGTGTGTCTTGGTTGTGGTGTAAATTCTCAGTAAGAGGAGAGGGCCAGGCATT
>NW_027468848.1:7036800-7039300 GCF_046254945.1 Alosa pseudoharengus
CCAACCACAACCATCTTACAGCATTGGGACATGCAGAGCCACATCAGAGGCCCTCATGGGTGTGTATGCACTTGTGTGTGTGTGTGTGTGTTCGTGTGTGTGTGTTTACCACTACTCATGGGTGTGTATGCACGTGTGTGTGTGTGTGTGTGTTTACCACTACTCATGGGTGTGTATGCACGTGTGTGTGTGTGTGTGTGTGTGTGTTTACCACTACTCATGGGTGTGTATGCACGTGTGTGTGTGTGTGTGCGTATGCATGAGTGTTCTTGCATCTGCCTCAGATCAAATCGTGTACAGTATTCACCTAGCTGTTGATAAGATTCCCCCGCTGATATGACACACAGGTGTGTGTATTCTCCATTGTACTCTGTCAAACCATTGCAGTGGTATCACCACCTGTACAATGTATCCTTTAATTGAAATGTACAGTATATGA
The DNA here is from genome assembly GCF_046254945.1 of Alosa pseudoharengus. Taxonomy (NCBI): domain Eukaryota; kingdom Metazoa; phylum Chordata; class Actinopteri; order Clupeiformes; family Clupeidae; genus Alosa; species Alosa pseudoharengus. The sequence goes on from NW_027468848.1 coordinate 7,037,240, forward strand.
ATTAGTATGACCTGTTATCTAGCTTGTATATCATTATGTATGATGTCTGTCCACTCAAACCCTGGTCTAGTTTCCCCATCTGGATTCACACACTCGTGTTCTTGTCCCATGCATCTGGCCAGTGGCTGTACAGTGTGCTAACACACTGGAGTATACAGGACATTGTGTTCGCAGTGTGATTGATTCCCTGTTTGCTGACACATTTACTGTCTCCAGCGCTACTTCCCTAGCGTGCGTCAGCAACTGACAGAGCCTATCAGAGCCAACCAGAGCCTATCAGAGCCGACCAGAGCCTATCAGAGCCATCCATAGCCTATTGGAGCCATCCATAGCCTATTGGAGCCATCCAGAGCCTATCGGAGCCATCCAGAGCCTATCGGAGCCAACCAGAGCCTATCGGAGCCAACCATAGCCTATCGGAGCCATCCATAGCCTATCAGAGAAGTGCAGTGAGAACGTCAGGGGCTCCGACATGTAACTGATATGAGCCATTCTGAATGTGTGGGACTCGTGTGTGTGTGTGTGTGTGTGTGTGTGTGTGTGTGTGCATTAGCCTGTAGCAGTCTGGCATGCGTGTGTGTGCTTGTGGCAGTCTCATGCGTATGTGTGTGTGTGTGTGTGTGTGTGGGCCACCAGAGAAGATCAGAGGGGTAATTGTGGTGTGTGGGATTCCCGTTCTCTATTGTTGATGATAGCAGGTCATGTTAGCTATCAGTGCACCCTGGGCCAAACTGTGGTAGGTCAGAGTCAGTATCAGGTGAATAAACACATCTGTGTGTGTGTGTGTGTGTGTTATTACTGTGGGTATATGATTGTGAAATCTGTGACAAAGTAAAGGATTAATAAAGTTCCTGTAAAGGATTAATAAAGTATCAATCAATCATTCAATCAATCAAGTTCTGTCACTGAGGGCGTTTTTCAACCAACATAGAACCGGTTCTGTTCAAAATTCTTTGAACCTTGGTACTATCTAGTGAACCAGCCTGCATTTCCATCAACATCAACAGTATGATCTGGAGTATGAACCAGAACGGAATTGGTTCTCTCGGAAAAAAAGCCTATGAAAGGGTACGTGTGTGTGTGTGTGTGTTTATGCATATAATTTGCCTTCTGAGTGCAATGGAAATGGTGTGTGTGTGTGTGTGTCAGATCAGGTAGTCTGACTTTTTCCTCTCCTCTCTGTCCTTCATCTCTCTTTTCTCCTGTCTGTATTTCTCTCTCCCATGCCATGACGGGTCCCGCTCTCCTCTATTTTCCCCTCTTCTCTCTTTCTCTCTATCTATTCTCTTCCCTTCATCTCTCTCTCCTCTCTCCATCTCTTATCTCTCTCTCTCTACCTCTCTTCTCTCCATCTCATTCTCTTCCCTTCATCTCTCTCCCTATCTTCTCTCCATCTTTCTCTTCCCTACATCTCTCTCCTCTCCCTTCATCTCTTCTCTCTCTACCTCTCTTCTCTTCCCCTCATCTCTCTCTACCTCTCTTCTTTCTTCTCTCTATCTCTCCATCTCTCTCTCTCTTTTCCCTATTGCCATGATGGTGGGCTTTCATCACTTGACATTGCAATGAGTGTTTACTATCAGGAGACAAAGTGAGTTTATTTATTGTACCAACAAACTTTGGTGACGTAGCAATCCTCACGTCAGAGATGCACCTCCGATAAGGTTTCTGGCCTCTGACAAATAAATAGCACAAGGGTTGTTGATGTTTCGCATTGCCAGGACCAAAGGGATATATTTCATAATAAAATGCCATACAAGTGAGTTGTGATAGTAATGTGTCACTGAGCTACCTAACATGATTTTTAAATAAAGCTTTTCCATTTGCAGTACTTCCAAGAGCATGTTTAGTTAAATAAATATAGCGCGCTCCATCTTGAACATGCATTACTGATTTGCTGGGAGACATATGTACATGTAACAATATCAAGAGTCCCTAGTAACACACACAAACACACACACACACACACACACGCACACACACACATGCACACTTCACAGCCATACATATACAAACTCAGAGCTCATATTTTGTACATAGATATGGAAAAGATATGCAGACACT
>NW_027468848.1:7044300-7046800 GCF_046254945.1 Alosa pseudoharengus
ATCAAATCTTCTGAATAATCCAGTAGATTAAAGCAGTTCAGCCATCTATCATACCACACACACACACACTCACCCCCATGCACACCCTCAACAATCCACCTACAGATCACACACACACACACACACACACACACACCCATCCACACCCTCAACAACCCACCTACACCTACACACACACACAAGCCTGGGAGAGGGCAGCCTGGGGGAGACTTACACACACACACACACACACACACACACACACACACACACACACACACACACACACACACATGCACGTGCACACACTGGATTGATTTTGAGGTAAAATCCCATATGTGGTAGGTGGAAAGCATTTGCAGTGGTGTGTACTGAATGTGTGTATGTTGCATGTGTCTTTGTGAATATGTTTTAATGTGTGTGTGTGTGTGTGTGTGTGTCTGTGTGTGTGTGTGTGTGTGTGTGTGTGAGTGTGTGTGTGTGTGTGTATGTGTGTGTGTGTGTGTGCGTGTGTGTTTGTGTGTGTTGCCATGCTCACCATATGGGTTCATGTGGTCCCCGGGCATCTGCGGTGGGGTGAGGCCCTGCTGGAAGGCGTCGGCGCTGTAGCCGTTGGTCTCCATGGAAACCAGCTGCTGCTGAGAGGGGGCCAGGGGGGTGTAGGAGCCCATCATCCCCTCCATGCGGTTCGACATCACCTCTGGGGGGGGGGGGGGGGGGGGGGCACAGTAACACGGTCAAAAAAGTATCTATCTACAGTTTGGGATGGTCTTCTGTTTATTTGTGTCTGTGATGGTCTAGTGTGTGTGTCTGTGATGGTCTAGTGTACATTTGTGTCTGTGATGGTCTACTGTTTATTTGGTTACACTTTACTTGACAGTATTGACATAAGAGTGACATGACACTGTCCTGAATGTGTCATAAACAAGTCATAAATGTTTATGACATAACGCTTCTGTTATTAAGTGACATTCGGTTTTTGTCATAACAAGTTAGGGTTAGGACTAGGATCAGGATCAGGGTTAGGGTTAGGGCTAGGATCAGGATCAGGGTTAGGGTTAGGGTTAGGGCTAGGATCAGGATCAGGGTTAGGGTTAGGGCTAGGATCAGGGTTAGGACTAGGATCAGGATCAGGATCAGGATCAGGGTTCATGTGTTCATGGCAGTGTCATGCAACTCTTATGTCAATACTGTCAAGTAAAGTGTTACTGTTTATTTGTGTGTGTGATAGTCTAGTGTATATTTGTGTGTGTGATGGTCTAGTGTATATTTGTGTGTGTGATGATCTAGTGTATATTTGTGTATGTGATGGTCTAGTGTATATTTGTGTGTGTGATGGTCTAGTGTATATTTGTGTGTGTGATGGTCTAGTGTATATTTGTGTGTGTGATGGTCTAGTGTATATGTGTGTGTGTGATGGTCTAGTGTATATGTGTGTGTGATGGTCTAGTGTATATTTGTGTGTGTGATGGTCTAGTGTATATTTGTGTGTGTGATGGTCTAGTGTATTTGTGTGTGTGATGGTCTAGTGTATATTTGTGTGTGTGATGGTCTAGTGTATATTTGTGTGTGTGATGGTCTAGTGTATATGTGTGTGTGTGATGGTCTAGTGTATATGTGTGTGTGATGGTCTAGTGTATATTTGTGTGTGTGATGGTCTAGTGTATATTTGTGTGTGTGATGGTCTAGTGTATTTGTGTGTGTGATGGTCTAGTGTATATTTGTGTGTGTGATGGTCTAGTGTATATGTGTGTGTGATGGTCTAGTGTATATTTGTGTGTGTGATGGTCTAGTGTATATTTGTGTGTGTGATGGTCTAGTGTATTTGTGTGTGTGATGGTCTAGTGTATATTTGTGTGTGTGATGGTCTAGTGTATATGTGTGTGTGTGATGGTCTAGTGTATATGTGTGTGTATTGTGCCACCCTGCCCTTCATCCAGCCCTACTGCGGCACTGCGAGCTAAACTCAAATGATGTATTTGGATGATGCTTTAAAAACTACGTTTTATTAATAAATCAATAACCAACTGCTGACTCTTACAGACTGGTTGCACTGGGAAAGTAGCTTTCAGGCGTCCGAATCAAATTAAAATAAGTTGTATTAATAAAATAAAAAAATAAAAATAAATACATTAAAAAATATGACCCAAAAGCATGGCATGTGTGGGCAGTGCACATTAAACTGCAGGAGTTGAGGCATGAAGTCATTGTTCTGGAGGAGCACCCACTAAACATCCCACAGCGAACAGACCCAGAGTTAGTGGAGTGTGTGTGGTGTGTGTGTGTGTGTGTGTGTGTGTGTGTGTGTTAGTGTGTGTGTGTGTGTGTGTGTGTGTGTGTGTGTGTATGTGTGTGTGTGTGTCTGTGTGAGAGAAAGTGTGAGGGTGCACATAGAAGAATCTGTGTGTGTATGAGTGTGTGTGCATATGTGTGTGTGTGTATGAATCAGTAAGTGCATATATGTATGTATGTATGTACTGTATGCAGTGGTGAAATGTAACGAAGTACAAATACTTCGTTA
>NW_027468848.1:7056800-7061800 GCF_046254945.1 Alosa pseudoharengus
AGATGAAGATGGTGATGATGATGATGATGATGAGGTGTGTGCTAATTATGATGATGAAGGTAATAATGAAGATGATGATAGTGGTGAAATATTCGGTGAGGTTTATTAGCTAGTAAGCGTTTCCGCTCTTTCTAATTGTTCTGTCTTTATGAGATTATTTTCCTGAGTGGTTAATCAGAGTACGCAATGGTGTGTGTGTGTGTGTGTGTGTGTGTGTGTGTGTGTGTGTGTGTGAGCTAATGTCTCATCTCCACTTCTGGATCATCAGCACCAACACACAGGGGATTCTCCTTATTGCTCAGCGGTCAGATATTCCACTTAGATTCCAGTCCAAGTGAATACCGTCAGGAATTAACCACAGACATACACACACACACACACTACGCTATTAGGCAGCTCAGTGAGTTAAACACCTCGAGAGCCAGCAAAAGGAGTCGGGTTGCGTTCCCATGGCAGCAGTTACCGCGGACGAGCGCCCGGGGCATCTCGGCGCATCCCTGACCCCCTCGGCACGCCCTGCGGTCAGCTCGGCCTGTGGCCGACGCAGCACTAGTAAGGGATGGCTCCGGGACGCAAACGTGATGGCTCAGCTCGACTGGGCCCCGACATCTGGGTCAGATCAGCTCCTCTCCACCGCATCTGAAGCCCGGTCCACTGCACTCATACACACACACACGCGCGCACACACACACGCACTCTTTCTCTCTCTCTCCCTCTGTCTCACACACACACACACACACACTCATGTTTCAGACTCCTCCGCGGTTCACTTCTTACAGCCCGTGTCAGTTTTCTCTCTCTCTCCCTCCCTCCCTACTTCCCTCCCTCCCTTCTCTCTTTCTGTCATTTCTCTCTCTCTCCCTCATCCTTCAATAGTTCTGAGGCATCCCAGTGAAAAACGAAAAAAGCCAGAAAGACCACAAGCGTATAAAACATGATCTATCTCTGAGCACTTGGACACAGTGACGTGCGGAAGTGGGACAAATCAGTGTGCGCGCGCGTGTGTGTGTGTGTGTGTGTGTGTGTGTGTGTGTGTGTGTGTGTCTGTGTGTGTGTGTGTGTGTGTGTGTGTGTGTGTGTGTGTGTGTGTGTGTGTGTGTGTGTGTGTGTGTTTGCCAGGGGCAGGAGATGTGCTTGACGGATGGTCTGAGGTCTGTGTGTGTGTGTGTGTGTGTGTGTGTGTGTGTCTGTGTGTGTGTGTGTGTGTGTGTGTGCGTGTGGAAACCAGAGCCAGATGGCTTATTGTGAGCCAGAAAGGCCTGGCGTGCCGTCTCATTACCGAACGCCGAGCGGGAACACGGCCCTGTAGATAAGTGATGCTCGCCTTGCCTCCGCTCACCACTGTGGCTCTGTGTGTGTGTGTGTGTGTGTGTGTGTGTGTGTGTGTGTGTGTACACCGCTGGACAGGCCCCAAATCCTCCTGTCACTCAGCCTGATCCCACTCTCTAATTCAATCCAGAGAGCGCAGGGAGAACCCACCCACACCACAGGATGGAACCGGGGGAACGGAACATAGAACAGGAAGGAACCGGAAGGAACAGGACACATTTGAAAAGAGCTGGGCAGAAGAGAACAGGAACCAATGCAACGGAACCAAATAGAACAGGACAGGACACGACGGAAAAGAACCAAACGGAACCAAATAGAACAGGAAAGGACACAATGGAAAAGAACCAAACGGAACCAAATAGAACAGGACAGGACATGACGGGAAAGAAGACTGTGGAATGGAAGGGAGCAGAGCCGAGGAACGCAGAGGAGAGAACAGAAACAGAACCGAACAGAACAGGAGAGAGAGAGAGAGAGAGAGAGAGAGAGAGAGAGAGAGAGAGAGACAGAGAGAGAGAGAGAGAGAGAGAGAGAGAGAGAGAGGTGTGCACAGAATGACTAAAGGGGCACATACTGTCCTGTCTATATCACACATGCCCAGTAGAGCTATCCTGTCTACAATTTATCTCACATGCCCAGTACAGCTGTCCTGTCTACAGTAGATCACACATGCCCAGTAGAGCTGTTATGTCCTGTCTACAGTAGATCACACATGCCCAGTAGCTGTCCTGTCTACAGTAGATCACACATGCCCTTCGAAGCTGTAATGGGCGTGCTCAGTGGTGCTTACCGGAGTCTGATTCGTCGGGGCTGACCGAGCCCAGCAGGTCCTTCTCCTTCTCGTAGTCGGTCTTGCAGAGCAGCTGTCCGTCTTTCAGCACAAACTCGTCGCCCTTCCGTAGCTGCCGGTCGCACACGCAGCAGCAGAAGCAGTTGAGGTGGTACACACACTCCAGCGCACGCATCACAAACTCCGTGGGGGCGATCTTCTCCAGGCAGCCGCTGCACTTAGTGGCAAACAGCCTGAGGGACACAAGAGCAACAGGGGAGCCAGAGTTAGACCAGACCAGACCGGGAGTTAGACCAGACCAGACCAGGCAAGACCAGATCAGACCAGACCGGGAGTTAGACCAGACCAGACCAGATCAGACCGGGAGTTAGACCAGACCAGACCAGTCCAGACCAGACTAGACCAGACAAGACCAGACCAGACCAGACTAGACCAGACAAGACCAGACCAGACTAGACCAGACAAGACCAGACCAGACCAGACCAGACCAGATCAGCCTGAGGGACACAAGAGCAACAGGGGAGCCAGAGTTAGACCAGACCAGACCAGACCAGACCAGACCAGACCGGGAGTTAGAAAAGACCAGACCAGACTAGACCAGACCAGGAGTTAGACCAGAGGGACTAGACTAGTATACAGGACCGGGAGTTAGTCCAGCGGGACTAGACTAGTCTATAGGACTGGACTACAGTTAGACTAGAGGGACTAGACGAGGAGTTAGACCAGAGGTTCTAGACTAGTCTACAGGACTGGAAGTTAGAAAAGAGGAAACTGTCTTATTGTCTTATTGTGTTGTGTTACTGTAAGTCACCAAACAGATTATTCTGAACAGGCAACAAAATGTAATTTCATTTCAACAAAAATGACATTAGTCATGACAAGTATCATGACATTCATCAGGACAAGAAGTCCAGTGAGGAATGATCTTTGTTTCAGGGAACATGACTCAGCGTGTTATGATCATACTCAGAGTCATGGTGTTGTACCATTTCTGTGTGTGTGTGTGTGTGTGTGTGTGTGTGTGTGTGTGTGTGTGTGTGTGTGTGTGTTATTTTTGTATTACTAATGATTGATGCTTGATTAATGCTCTGCCATTGCTGAGTAGCAGTACCAAGATCAGCCCCTGCCACATGCAATCATATCAGTCTACTTCGCCTCAATACCAATACCAGCCTGTCGGCTTTCATACAGCTAGGACCCCTCCACCCCCATATGTTTGCTTTCATAGAGAACCCCCCCCCCCCCACACACACACACACACACACACCCGAGGCTGACCCCCCACCCCACGTTCTTCATTTCCGCCCCCAGACGGGGGATGTGTTCTCTTTGTGTGACCAAAGGCACAGACACTCACTGCTTTCTCTCTCTTTCTTTCTTTTGCTCTCTCTCTTTCTTTCTCTCTCTACTTCTGATCATCTCACTCTCTTCTCTATTTTATTTCTCACTTTTCTCTCTCTTTCTTTCTCTCTCTCCCTCTGATCACCTCTCTCTCTCTCTCTCTCTCTCTCTCTCTCCGTTTCCTCGTGATTCAGCGGAGGCGGTGGTGGTTAACCGGAGCCGGCCGGCTGGACGTGTGCTTGATGCTGTCCAGCCTGTGCGGAGAGATTTATTGGTTGGCTCTTTTGTTTTTGAACTGGTCTGCAGGACAGCTGGTTGTCACCGGGCTATCAGAGGTACGCATCTCTCTTACAGAGCCCCGGGCACACACACACACACACACACACACACACACACACACACACACACACACACACACACACACACACACACACACACACACACACACACACACGTGCACGCCTGAGGCGTTTGAGGCAATGATGAATCTGAGTAAATATGAGACGGACGAGGAGGCCAAGAGGTTTTGTCATGGTAATGGTATTGTGCCTGGCTGATTGTGATATTGATAATGCAATGCACACACACACACACACACACGCACAGACACACGCGCAAACACGCACGCATACACACGCACACACACGCACACACACACAAACACACACACACACACACAAACACACACGCACACACTCACAAACACACACATACACACACACACAAACACACACAAACACACACACACACACACACACACAAGAGTCTGCCAAAAAGCAGTGATACAGAGCTATATTCATCACTGGAAGACGATCACTCATGTGCTTGAGCTGTTGCTGAGTCTCTGCTCATATCACTGTGTGTGACTGAATCAGAAATGTCCTCCTGGGCGACCCCAAGGTCAGGGTCTTGCGGCTGCCCCAGTGTTTACCAGTCTGTGCGCTGACCAGTCTGTGCTTGACCAGTCTATGCGCTGACCAGGCGGGCGATTCTTCCCCCAAGGTCAAAGCCCTGCCCCAATGTCAACCGGTCTATGTGCTGACATGTGCATCTACGTGGACAATGGCCAGGACACCAAGAGTGACATCAAACATCTTTGAAAAAGTTCAACACTATGTGTTTCGTTCATTTTAATTTATTATTTTAGATTCATTTTAATCTCAATGTTAGTAATTGTAAGCATCATTTTATTATGTTTGTACTGTATATGATTTCATTGACATGAAACATAATCTACTACATAACATTCTAAACATATGTGAGTAGGCCTGCACTCTTAACCACTAACAAAATATATTTTAAGCAGCTCCAACTGGTTTAATCCCCCAGTGGAGAGAGCATATAGCCTAGCGACAGCGATATGGATATTGGCATAGCTTGGCCTTGAGAAGGCTGCTAATCTTTGATTTATTGCACCACATTAAGAAGATTATTATTTGACAATGGAAGAAACTGTTAATCCCCAACCGGGAGCTTTGGCAATGTTCTCCAAACAAGTGTTTTGGAGGTCTTGAGAAAGTGGCCTACAGTGACCTGCTTA
>NW_027468848.1:7095827-7098327 GCF_046254945.1 Alosa pseudoharengus
GGAGAGCAGGAGAGATGAGTGGAGTGGAGATGAGAGGAGGTGGAGAGAGGAGGAGAAGAGAGGAGAGGAGAAGAGGTGAGAGGAGAGGAGGGGAGATGAGAGGAGGAGAGAGGAGAGGAGAGGTGGGGAGAGGAGAAAGGAGAGGAGGAGAGAAGACGAGAGAAGAGTGGAGGAAAGGAGGAGAGGAGAGAGTGAAGAAGAGAAGAGGAGAAGAGCTATGCTCAATCTTCAACAAGCTCAAAGCTACTCCAACAAGCTCAAACCTACATCTCCATTCAGGCCCACAAGCTGTTTTAATCATCTAGAATTGATACTGGGTGAAACACACACTCCTTCAGACTCACCCGCGTGCCTGATGAATGTTGCACTAATAGGGCCACGTTTTTGCGGAGAGCGGTTCCTCGGTCCAGAGCACTTAAGCTGCAGGGCAGTGTGTGTGTGTGTGTGTGTGTGTGTGTGTGTGTGTGTGTGTGTGGAGAGCGGTTCCTCGGTCCAGAGCACTTAAGCTGCAGGGCAGAGTGGAGTGGTGCTGGGGTCCTGGGTCGGCTCGGGTTTCAGCATGTGGTCCCTGCTGTGTTCTGGTTCCGTGTTCTGGCCCCCCTGGCACCACGGGCTTGGCCCGAGACACGGTACCGTTGGTAGGATGCCCCGCTTTTAACTTTGGGTCTGTTTACGTGTGAGGTTCCTGCCAAAATATTAGCTAAGGTGGTCTAGACCGATCTGGAACGTTCTCCCCTGGACATGGGCCGAACAACTCACTAAACTCTGGAGTCAGGCGGAACAACTCTGCTTGATTGATTAAGTGTGCAAATGTCTGTATGTGTGTACTATGTATGTGCGAACTGTGTTTGTGTGTGTGTGTGTGTGTGTGTGTGTGTGTGTGTTTATGTGTTTGTGTATGTGTGTGTGTGTTTGTGTGTGTGTTTGTCTGTGTGTGTTTGTGTGTGTGTTGTGTGTGTGTGTGTGTGTGTGTGTGTGTGTGTGTGTGTGTGTGTGTGTGTGTGTTTATGTGTGTGTGTGTGAGTGTGTGTGTGTGTGTGTCAGTGTGTGTTTATGTGTGTGTGTATGTGTGTGTGTGTGTGTGTGTGTGTGTGTGTGTGTGTGTGTGTGTGTGTGTCTGATAGCGTCCCTTCTGGTACCTGCTCACCTGTGTCCCACGGCCCGGCGGGGGGGGGGGGGGGGCGCTCCTGGAGGACTCCGTGTGTGTGTGTGTGTGTACTCAGGCATGAAGAGCCGTTCGGCGGTTCAGGATTTCTACGGCGTGTTTGGTGTTTGTGTGTTTGTGTTTGTGTTTGTGTTTTTGTTTGTGTTTGTGTTTGTGTTTGTGTTTGTGTTTTTGTTTGTGTTTGTGTTTGTGTTTTTGTTTGTGTTTGTGTTTGTGTTTGTGTGTCCTCTCTCCGCCTCATAGATCTTCATTAACACCACCTCAGCGCCGTACATCAGCCCCAACCGCCCGCTCGCGCTCGCAAATCGCCCATCTTTCATCTCCTTATCCAGCCTTTTCCGCGCCCAAGGATCATTCCGCCAGGCTCACGCGAGCCAGCTGGAATCTCCCGGAAAGATATATTGTGGCTGTTTTCTGGGAAATATTAACATCCAGCCAGCTCAGAAGACGGAGCAAGGGGTGGGGATAAGAGAGGGAGAGAGAGAGAGAGAGAGAGAGAGAGAGAGAGAGAGAGGGGGGGGGTGGTAAGAACAGAGAGAGAGAGAGAGGGAGAGAGAGTTGGAGAGAGAGGGGGGGTGAGAAGAGAGAGAGAGAGTGGGAAAGAGGGAGAAAGTAGGGAATAGGGGGATGAGAGAGATAGAGGAGGAGGCAGAAAGGCAAAGAGAAGGGAGGAGATAAATGGAGGGAAGGAGAGACAGGGGAGAGAAAGAGAGATAAATAGAGAGAGAAAGAGAGTGGGAGAGAGAGAGATGGAGGGAGGGAGAGAGAGAGATGGAGGGAGGGAGAGAGAGAGACAGGGAGGGAGTGCTTAGACGATCGGTATCATCACAGCTCCTCTAAAGAGGGGCGCTTTGCCAAGATGGCGTCTGCACTGAGGGGAGCAAGAGAGAAAGAAGCCACCTGAAGGCACTCGTCCTCTCTCACCCTCTCATCAAATCACCCTCTCATCCACCCATCATCTCACACATTCATCCATCCATCTGTGCTCATCATGTCACATAGAGATACTCTCTTCTTTCTTCTACTCCTCCATTCATCCTGCCATCCACTCATCCCCTAACATCCTTTCACTCAACTCAACAACTCAATCACTTACTCACTCACTCACACACTCACTCCACACTCACACACTCACACACTCACTCACTCACTCACTCACTCACTTACCTCATCAATTCACTCACTCACTCATTCACTCATCCCCTCACATCCTCTCTCTCTCTCTCTCTCTCTCTCTCACACACACACACACACACACACTCCTCTCTCCTCTGACCTCTCAATCTTCCAAATATTTCCCCTCCTCTCTTTTTAAAACTTCAGCGTGCGTTTCTT
>NW_027468848.1:7105827-7118327 GCF_046254945.1 Alosa pseudoharengus
CACACACACCTACACACACACACACACACACACACACACACACACACACCAACACACTCCTAGGCAGGAGCACTGGGTGCAGTCAGGTTCTTCTCCACAGGACTGATCTGATAGCACATTCTGGCAGGGTCATAACTGTCTGGTCTCTGGGGCGATGGAGCCTCACACACACACACACACACACACACACCAGGAGCTCTGCTACAGACGTGCACAGAGAGGGGGACCAGCGGCAATAAATGCCCCTCCTTTGTGTGTTACCAGGCGTCTAACAGAGACATGCCATATCCACCAGCAGCGCTGGGGAGGTACCCTGACACACACACACACACACACACACACACACATGCACACACACGCACGCACGCACGCACACACATGCACGCACGCACACACATGCATGCATGCACACACACACACAGGCACACACGCGCGCACGCACGCACGCACGCACGCACGCACGCACACACCAACACACACACACCAACACACACACACACAGGCACGCACGCTCGCATGCACGCACGCACGCACACACCAACACACACACACACACAGGCACGCACGCGCGCATGCACGCACACACACACCAACACACACACACACACACACAGGCAGGTGGCCTCCACTGCTAGCACACCAATCCACCCTCTACGGAGTGTCCAAGCAGCCACCAGTACCCCACTCCCGCACAAACACACACAAACACACACACACACACACACCATCAGCCCTACAGACAGAGCACTAAAGACCTCTGCTCTCAGGGCAAGCTGCTCTCATCCAAAATCCATCAGGAATCAGGGGTAAATATTTCTTCTTGTGCCAAAAATATAGATAATTAAAAATATAAACAGCTATGGAAATTATGAGACCAGTGCACATTTTCCTGATGTCATCCTACAGTTGCTGAGTGACATTTGAATGAGGTGACGGTCATATTCAAATTTGCAGTGGTCTCTTAATTTCGAACATGACCGTCACCTCAATCGAATGTCACTCAGCAACCGTAGGATGACATCAGAAAAATGTGCAGTAGTCTACTTACTTTTTCCAGAGCATATGTCAGATTGTTTTTATTACACATCTAAATAAATCAATTTTGCTAAAATTGAACAACTTAAATGTGTCTAGTTTTTTTTATCACTTTTTTCTTACTTTTTACAGGTGACAGCCATCACTATGGTATGTTAGGTATCAGTCTCAAAATACAAATTTAAATAAAGTACAAATTTAAATAAAGCCTTCTTAAATAATGCACATGTGGATCTAATTCAAAATGTATGCGATACACCAAGCATATTTAAGGCAAATGATAGGGCTACGTTAGTTTCAGTATGTTAGTTTAATGTTATTGCATATAAGACATAGCCTAATTTAATATATCGTTATTGTTTTATTGTTTTATAATGATAAAACGAATAATAATAATAATAATAATAATAATAATAATAATAATAGCAAATGTTTACTGAATTGCAGGTTTTATTTCTCAAATATTTTACACTGCAATTTAACTCAAAATAAATCAATTCTTATAGCTATAAATCGATTAAATAAATGCATTCTTATTTAAAGCTGCCATATGTCTTGGGCAAACAGACAATATAGATGCGGCATGAAGAGATCAATCATCAGTACTCATTCTTATCGCCGTCATTCGAGTCAATGGTGCGTTAACCGCTCCTGTTACCCACGACGACAGGTGATCAAACAGTAATGGCCTAATAACTTACTTAATGTGCTCCGAAATGCACAAAACGACACATTCAAATTTATAGTATTTCACCTTTACACATCCGAATAATTCAATAGCGCTGGGGGAAAGGAGAAGGGTTCTCCCGTAAATTAAAACTACGGCTACGGCCTCAGAGCAACACGTCGCATTAATAATGTTTTCATAAAACGCACCCTTTCCGGCGTCAGGATATTTGCAGGGCTATAAGCGGGTCCAATCAGACACAGAGCAAAACACACACTGCGCTGGACGATCACAGTCCACGTCAGTAGGAATAGTGACAATACACGTAAGCTTCCAAAGTTACAGTGTCCTTGAAAATGAAAGACAGGCTATTGTTTATTTTCTTATGATCAAATCTACAGATGTAATATGTGCGTGAAAGCTTAGCCATTGGCTAAATCGTATGGGCATTTCTTGTGGTATGCTATTCATATAGACGCATAGGCCTGTGTCAGCAATGGACATTTCAATATGTACAAAAAAAATAAATCCAAGTGCTTACTGTTGATAGTCGTGTTTACAGTACAGTTTCCTCTCCCGGAAGTAGCAACTCGTGGTGAGGGGCTGTTGACACACGGCACACTGCAAGCACTCCTCGTGCCAGGACGAGTCGTTGACTCGCATGAGAAAACGGTCGGCGATGGGCCGCGCGCATCCCTCACACACGGCACGGTGCTGACAGTCGGTTCCTGCTGAAAAAAAGCAAAAGAAAACATTAAAGTTTGCACTGGGGTTGATTTCCTTTTGATGAATTTGAACCAACCAATTTGTGTATTCGGAGATAGACTATAAAAAATTGAAGGAAGTATGCTAATTTCTGAAAACAAAAAAACACAAGTATTCATTTACCCTATAATATTATGAAAAATCCTTTAATCTGAAAAGTAATCTGACTGAAACATTTGCAAATGTTTATCTTGCCGTGACTGATAATAGGCCTATTCAAATTCACAGAGGGTTATTCTTATGGGTAACCTGGCCTTTGTTTTGTCTCTGTGTGCGTGGACCGGCTTAACGCTTAACATTTACTGTGCTGTATACAGCTCACTACCTAGGCTAATTGACCACTATGGAGAGCAGCATTTAGGCCTATACACATCTATATATTCGGGAATACATAAATAAAGATAAAAACGACAACATCACAAGAGCCTGCACATTTTAAAGGCAACCCAGTGATCTCTATATGTAAAGGAACCGAGGAGATTGTCCATAGGGATACTTTAAAGACGATGACAAGTAAGGTGACAATGTTTCCGGTGATTCCGATTATTTCCGATTTCTAGTAACTTTACTCTTGACTGGGAGCATATTTCTGGCCTTTGAATGTGCATCCAGAGAGGAGTCGCGAAGGAGCCGTGAGGAGGACGCAGAGACGAGGGAGCAGAAACTTACAACTTAGCCTACAACTCACAATGCAGAGGAATGGACCTCCGAGTGCGTGCCATCTCTGGATTCAGCACGTAAAGCAACACACACACTGCAATATGCTTCTCTCTGTGTGTAACGCTCGCTGACATGGACGCGACTTCGGAGTTCAGTAAGAGTACCAGCAGAGGAGACTTACCCAACATGACGCCCAGTGTAGCCGGCCCCGACCGCAGAGGATGATCCTCCAGCTTTATACCGTCCAACATCTTAGGAAAGCGCGACCTACTCCCTGCAGAAATGCACCGTTCCCGTGATGTCCCGGGACCTGATGAATCACGCATGAGAGTATTTCTTTAAGACCTCTGTCGGGCAGAATTGAACATAAACACATTCACTTTCCACCCAAACTAGAGCTGGTAGCTGGTGTGTATTTGCAGACATGTAACACTTGCAGAAACACATGCGAATGTACCTGTCGGATCTCAGACACTGTGCATGCTATTAAGTGATGTGAGGTAAACTTCATAAACACTCAATCACCTGTTATTTAGCAGTGCTTCTGCACGCTGTTTCCGCTGCCGCACAAGCGTGTAGCACAACACACCCAACCGTAGCGGCCGCAACTTGTCGGGGTTTCGCAAACTTCCCCGGTGCAGTGGCAAGACCGAGCGAAAACAGTAAATCCCGGAAAGATAAGTAAGATGTCCCGGTGTTAACTCCTAAATTAGAGTACCATTGGGATCCACGCCGCCTGAAAAAGCCCGACACTGAGACTGGAGTAAAGTAGAACACCCTCCCCTTTCCGCGCGCGTCACTTTCTCAGACTATTTACCGACTTGGAGATGCTATTGGTTGCGCAGTGTTCCCGAGTTCTGCCGAGGAGAACCAGGCGTTCCGCCTACAACATTGTAATGCAGTCTACTGCCAGAGAGAACCACAAGCCGGGCGATTTACGGCGCTGCCTGCAATGATATTTATATTAAAAAATAACCAGTAAGCCTATACCGCCACTTACAATTACAGAGGAGGATTTGAAAAAGCAAATGAATTAAAAAATTAAGAGAGACAGAAAAGCCTGTTAATTCTCTCTCTCCATGCCTATTGCCAGAGTATGCTTCTGTGTCTGTTAAAGACAATTAATTATTTGGAATATATTAGGAAAAAAGTAATTATGTTATATTAAAATGCCTCTGATCAATTGACAATAACAACATGGGAAAAAACACGAAAATCATAGCGTTTTTATTTGTTCATGCCAAATACTATACTTCAGAAAAACATAACACACTTATACAGAAACAAAATACAAATATAAGAATAATAATAATCATCATAATAATAATAACAATACGTGTTATTTATATTATATTTATTTGTGGTTGTTTTTGTGTGTATTTCTTATAGTATTCTCCAAATCTCTCCGCTGTTTACTCATAGAGCACCGGGTCTTTGTTACTTTATATTCGTTCTATAGCGGCTGGACCTGCTGACCCATCCTGGCCACCTACCCCCCCTCTCCGCCCCAGCGATGCACCTGGTGATCGGGCCGATAAGTGCGGACGCGCCGCGCAGACAGGCCGGCCTTGTGGAGGGGCAGGAGGCGAGGTGAGGGGCTTTGTTCCCGCTTTTTGCGCCAGGCGCGAATGATAACTCTGACTTATAAAAGCACAGATGAGAAGCGAGATACCGGCAGGCGCGATTCACATTCGGATTCCAATTCTGTTGACTTCGCAAATATGTTGAAGCAGAATCACTTACAGCTGCTGCGTCCCAGATTCGAACAAGTCTCTTTATCATTCAATATAAATTAGTGAACGAATATTAGAGAAGAATGTGTTATAGAACATACGCCTATTAACAGCAAATAACAAATTATGAACAATAAATAATTATTCGAAAGTATTATCAACATTACGTACAGGGGAAATATATGACATTTCATCTGTAGGTCTAGGTTATTACGGAATGGTGTTATCTCCCTGATCAGTTTCGTGTGTGACCTATAGGACCATGACCATGGCGGTCCATCCGCCAGCAAAACATTCTAAAACAAGATTTGATATTTAAAACATACATAGGCTACTATAGGCCTATATTTTTTCTACATTTTCATAATTAGTCTATGCGTATTTTAGTATCGTATGTTCGATTACATGCAAATAACGGTTTATAATTTGCTTTAAATATTTCAAATATTGTAGTCAATTTCTATGGAATTGCAAAACTAAGTTCCGTCGCATTTGAGGCGATTTATTTTGGGAAGAAAAGGAAATGTCCACCATATTACGCCACCTTTCGCACCGGGCGTGTCAGCATAGTTTGGTCCACTCTGGTCCGACAGACCATTTTATTAATTGCATGTGTCCTGGACTGTCGCTGAGATGGCGTGAACTTCCCATCAGGGTTTCCACAGCATAGTCTCCCAGCAGAAGGGAAAACAAGGCATCTCCAACGATAACACGGCCCTGCTCCCAGACAAGCCAGGGCTACGTGCTTCATTTAGGGTGCAGCTTACAGTCTAGTTACAATAATCTAGTAGTAGGAAAAGTGACCGGAGTGCCACGGGGAACTGAACTTAACTGTGGCACAACTAAGTCTGGTGCTCGCCTGCATTGTTGCGCGTAAAAGCATAAACTACAGAGGCCTCCGAATGCCGTGGCAAAAAAAAAAAAAGAAAACGCATATCTTACCCGGGGCCGCAAGGATCTGGAGTTGTCGTCGGAATGACAAGCATTCAGTGATTTAAAACAAAGCTCCAACCCTTCTTGAAAACACACACACACACACACATACACATAAAGAATGTTTTCTTTATTTTTGTGATTTTGTTTTTTTTAGTTTCCCTCTTTGTAATTGCCCAGGATGGGCTCAGCTTTGCTGAACCGCTTGGTGCTAATGGAATTGTAATCTAGGGATGATCAAGCATAAAATCGTGGGCAGGCGAGGAGGATGGCCACGGCGAAAATGCCTTGGCTACAGTTAATTACTTGGAAAGGCTATTATTTATCGTCCGGTGTCCGAAGCATGCAGAAGACCGGCGAAGCATAAATAAATCCTTTATCAAACACAAACGCAACCTGACAGCCTGCGGCCTGCCAAGGAGGCCGTGGATAACTCTCTTATAAATTGTTTTAATAGATTACAGAAGCTAAATGCGTGGATAGCTCGACTGTTTTATGGTTAGCGATGTCCCATAGCGAGTGTATACTGCGTTGATTTACGCAGTCAAAAAGAAGGCGATTAAATCTTCATTGTGACAATTAAAACTAGTTTATGCCGTTTTAATTGCTGACCAAACGTCTACAAGAGAACCAGTGCCCAAAGCTGAAATAAGAGACGAAGGATTTAATCGTCCACTGTGGAGACCAATTTGCCGTGCAGATGGTATTTTGACAGCCATCACGAAGCCGAGAAAACATTTAAAGGGAACCAACTACGTCAAAGAGGCCCAGGCGCGCGCGCAGTATTCTCAGCATTCAATTTCCCAAGTCGTTATAAGAATAATGGTTATTTGAAGCAGATTGAATCTAACTTTGTGAGATAAGATTACTGAAAAATGATTAAGTAAATAGTCGAGGTAAAAAAAAGTACAACAAAAAAATAGGCCTACGACCAATCCTATTATGAAATTAATCAAACAGAGAAACACATAGGTTAGCCTAAAGATTAGCCTATAGGCTATGTTTTAAATTTATTATAGCCAATACCATTAGATACAATCACAAAATCACTAATTATGTCATTATTATTATTATTATTATTATTATTATTATTATTATTATTATTATTATTATATTACTGTCTGTAGCCTACTCCATAAAGTTGCTGTGAATAGTGTTATAACAGCACTGAAATATTTTTTTCACCCTATCGAAATCAATGATTTACCAAAAATAAATAAATAAAAGAATCAAAACTAGAACAATAGAAATGAATATTACCTTGCATCCATCGAGTCAGCTGCTTTTCTCTGTGTTCTTGTGAACTGAGCACGGCAGTACCATGATTTCCGACGGCAGCATCAGATAGCGCCCGTTGGCTTTTAGTTAAACTGCGCCCTCTAGCGCTCCGAGTCGAGACGACAGTGCCATATCCTCTGGGATGGGTGATGATAAAGCGTTAAAGATGGAGATAAATTAGACTTAGTTTATACTTAGATTACTTTATTTTTCTTTTACTCGACGTAAACAAGACTCGTTAGGGCCTATGAAGAAGGCTAGCATGAGAAATGCTGCCATATGAGAGATAATAGGCTATCCAACCAGATGTGAATGTGTCCACTCTCGTATGCCATTCAGCTTTTGAATTTTTAATTTATTCTCACCCGCTGCGTCTATATGAATTCCACCAGAAGGGTTGTCAAACATTAGGCTACACATAGGCAGCACTGGTTTGATAAGGAATCCCAAAAGCTGACAGATTCTGTTTCTATGATGGACTTGTAACGTCGCAGGCACCTGACGGTTGAAAAGTAGATTATAGTTGCTCATAATGGGAAAGACATGAATCGTTCTCTCCCTCTAAAATCACTGCTGAAGGCCTAGAGAAGCCTGGCCTAAGCTCAGGCCTACAGCCCGCCACCTCTTGCGAGATAAGCTTATCATATGTGACACGATCGGTTGAAAAGGCCGCCAGCAGAGAACTGCAGCAGCTCTGCATTATTCACGATAGAGAGCACCCGATTGTGCAGGCTGTGAGGCACTCTTACAGTGCGTTGGTATGGTAGGCTATCTCAAGGTAGGCTACGTTGGTATTTTTCATTTCCGCTGTGTAGGCCGAACCCCTCCCCCCATGCGCTTAAACTGCAGGTGCGTGACACGTGCACCTTTCCTGCCTTCCGTTTCTCTCGCTCTCTTTTTTAATTTAAGAGGTGTGTGTGTGTGTGTGTGTGTGTGCGTCGGCCTATTTGTTATTTCAAGGGGGTGGGGTATTATTAAATGTGTTAACCTTTGGCTTTGTTTGTAAACCAAATGCCATCTCCACCAGAATCTCACACAAGGTTTGTGATGAGGAGAGTTTGGGAACACCCGGAGCAGAAGCTAGACCTAACAGCGAGACCTGCATAGTCTGCTAATTGCGCACAAAACTGTAGGTAGGCCCTCATTTTACATACATGTGCACAGATACAAGTTTTTTTTTGTTGTTGCGTGTTTTATATTAATGATGCTGCAATTTTAATGAATTTATTAATTTGAATTGATATGTAGCCTGCTGTGTCCCATTGTCTGGATGCAAATGCCAATATACCCTATAGACAATGCAACATTTCTAATTACCTTTAAAAAAAGAATGGTAATACTACTAATAATAAATAGTCTTTTAGACGATTATATATATTATTTATTATTATTATTTATATATTAATTATGTAGGCTCTCTGAAAGGAAAGGACATGAATGCAGTGTCAGTAAATGACGATTTTTATTTTGACGTTATGGTGAATTTCGAGAAATGCGTTTTTCGTTTTTTGCTTATGCTCAGAGCCAAACTTTAAAATATGTGTGTGATTATGTTCAGACATTAAGTATAGACATAAGAAATAGTCAAATGCTTATAATAAGAAATCTTCCGATGAACAATTCCGTTTGTTCAAACGTAGGGATTGTTTTCTTAGCGTCTTGGTATTTAGTCCTGCAGGGAAAAATGCTCGCGGTGAATAAAGGCAAATCCAAATCGTATGGAAAGCCCTACATGAAGTGACCGGTTAAAATAATTGTAAACATATTCGAAAGCTGCTGTTGACACGTAAGCTAGCCTGGTTTTCAGTCCGCAGTTTTTTCTAATAGCCATTCCGTGACCGACCGTGGTTCTGTAGGCGGAATCATGGCCCGCTTTAATGTCTTAAATTAGTCTAGATGAAATATAACCAAATACAATAACAACACAGCAATTAACCAATTAAAATGTAAGCTAGACTACATGCTCTCATTGAAGAATAAGATATTTCTGTATTGTTTTGAGTAGGCTATTTTTTTATTATTGTTTTCATTCCAACTGCATTGTTAAAAAACTGAAAAAAATCAGACACGCTCAGGGCAAAACACAGGGTTACGAGGGCAGCTTGCTCTAGTCTAGTTAGCTATCTGCTGCCTCCTGGCGGATGTCTTCGTTACTAACAGTAGGCTACATTTCTACAGAGTAGATATCCATAAAGCCCAGTTGCAACTGAATTGGTGTAATGAGACCTGTATCCCGCCGCTAAAATACATTTTCTCTTCGTTCAGCTGTCATTCAGATTGAGTTGAGTTGGCAAGGCATCTGTGCTTATAGGTACTCATTAAACAGAGAAATCAATGCATGAGCACATCAATTTCTCCGCAGATTTTCCTGATTGTTGCGCAATTAAGACTAATTTAAAAATTGCTTGTTTTACGGCAACTCCAGGGGTACAAACAGTATACAGCTCCTTTGGGGAGAGTTAAATTATCGAAGGAGAAGGCGAACGTTTACTGAGATTAACACACCTCTTTACTCGCATTACTGCCAACACCTAGCCTGATATAAGCACATTAGCTGCATTTAATAGATAGCCTTTTATCAGAATGCAAGATGTTACTAAAAGGCTGTTTACTAAGTGCTGTCAGAGGGTTGCCAGTGTAGGCAGCAGCCTGTGAGCTAATGCTAACGTGTAAACATGGCATTAGCCTCAGGGTGCAAATGTCATACTCTTTCTGTAAACAAATCCATTTTCAAAGATAAAATTTCATTCACTACAAACTTACTTCCATCCTCAAATTTGTATTCCCCATGCTTTGTCAGCCCACAGAGAGAGAGAAAGAGAGAGAGAGAGAGAGAGAGAGAGAGAGAGAGAGAGAGACTGACTAAGACTGAGCACTAATGACAGCAGGAACGTATACTGTAAGGAGCGCTGGTGAGACGTACTGTAAGCAGTGGTGGTGAGACGTACTGTATGGAACGGTGGTGAGACGCACTGCAAGGAGCGGTGGTGAGACGTACTGTAGGGAGCGATGGTGAGCACTGACTTTCATGTTTGGCTCCACTTTGATCTTTTAATGAGTGTTTCTTCAAACCTCTCCTCTCCTCCACCTCCCCCTTTTCAGGTGGGGATAAAAGCTTTAGTCTTTTAGCTCCTTTCAGAAAGTGGCTTAGGAGCGGCCAGGGAGGGCCTCCACACACATTTGCCACATGCAGGACAGAATGGCCAAACAAGCACAGCAATCCATGTCAACACCCAAGGATTAATGAGATGCGCTATGTGTGATGTAAGTCAAATGTAAAAAGGATTAATGAGATGTATAAGTATAAGTATGTATACTCTTTTGATCCCGTGAGGGAAATTTGGTCTCTGCATTTATCCCAATCCGTGAATTAGTGAAACACACTCAGCACACATGAACACACAGTGAGGTGAAGCACACACTAATCCCGGCGCAGTGAGCTAACCAGTAGGCCACGACTGCCCCCAGTGTGCTATGTGTGATGCAATTCCAATGTAAAGAGGGAAAACACATAGTGGCCGGCCTGTAAGGTCACAAGTAATGCGGTGGATTTACACACTTAACATATAGGCCGGGTCTAAGCTTGGATTTACACACTTAACATATAGGCCGGGTCTAAGCTTGGTTTGTGACAGGGGGAGTTATATAGGTGCTGCACAGACACTTTGAGGAGTGCTCCTGCGTCACTCTGTCACTTCAATCAATCAATCAATCAATCAATCAATCAGATTTACTTATATAGCACATTTAAACATGACTTGCATCAACCAAAGTGCTTGCAGAGACCAGTGGGAAGCATATAACATATAACATATAACAAATAAAACAGAGGCAGACCATACAGATACACATCATAAAGCAGACCATACAGATACACATCATAAAGCAGACCATACAGATACACATCATAAAGCAGACCATACAGATACACGAAAGAGACAACAGTACAAGCAGGGCTCTGGTCCTGCACGGCACCTGCAGTGTTCCGCTCTGTACAAGTGTTTCCTGAAGATCAGTTAGAGGTGCGACAGGTGTGCATCCACCTGAAGAGAGGTGTGCATCCAGTCCAGACAGACTGCATCCTGAAGATCAGTTAGAGGTGCGACAGGTGTGCATCCACCTGAAGAGAGGTGTGCATCCAGTCCAGACAGACTGCATCCTGAAGATCAGTTAGAGGTGCGACAGGTGTGCATCCACCTGAAGAGAGGTGTGCATCCAGTCCAGACAGACTGCATCCTGAAGATCAGTTAGAGGTGCGACAGGTGTGCATTCAGTCCAGACTGCACTAGTTATGAGATGCATATGAAGCCTCACCCGTTCTGCACGTTGGCAGATCAAACTTGAGCATTTCACATTGGTATTCCAAGGCTTCTCCTACTCAAAACCTTAGTTGTTGCAGGAATGGTCGGTGGTAGTGTGATATGATTACTTCATTATTTATTTTTTTACCCAGATGCACTGATCTTATGTCAAATTCACAGACTGGCTGGCTGGCAAGGCATCAGACATGTTTGTGTTGTAAGCATCTTTTTAGATTATGTTTGGAATTGCTGCCCCCTTGTGGTAAGTGATGTTATTACAGTTTGCTTCAGCAAGATGAGCACTGTGTTTCTCTATCAAAGATGCTCACTGGAAAAGGTGGAGAAATGGAAACAAAATAGAGAACATATAATATTAGTTGATGTGATGTTTTTGGAATAGTGATTATTATATATCTCAATAATGTTTTTGGAATAGTGATTATTATATATCTCAATAATGTTTTCGGAATAGTGATTATTATATCACAATAATGTTTTTGGAATAGTGATTATTATATATCGCAATAATGTTTTTGGAATAGTGTTTATTATATATTGCAATATTTCTTGGAGTGAGTCTTCAGAAGAATTTTAAATGACTCCACATTTCACAGTATTTAAAAAGGTTATTAGGATGCATTTTCAGGTCCCGAAATAGTGTTTTGATGGTAGTGTTCTTTCATTCTTTCTTTTTTCTTTCTCTCTTTTGGATAGCACTGCACTGCTTTTATTCATTTAATTTTATTTATCATAAAATGAAAAAGATAACACAATTGAGTTCACATAAAATGTAAAATGGCATTCAGTAGGCCTATCTGCAAAAAGGTGTATAAAAAGAGTGTGTGGGTGTGTGTGATGAACAATAAAATGATGAAACCCTGGTGTATACCAGATGCATGGTGTAAGAGGTGCAGGGGAGACACACACACGCACACACACACACTAATGGCTTCCTCCATCACACACCGCTTCAGTAATTATCATGTCTAATTAGGCAACACCCTGTGAAGGCCACACTCATTTGGAACAGATTTATGAGTGTCCTTAAGACAGCAGCGCCCCGTCTTCGTCTCTGAGAATAGAACACGTACACACACACACACGCACACACACATACACACAGGAAAA
>NW_027468848.1:7128327-7133327 GCF_046254945.1 Alosa pseudoharengus
CCTGGACAAACCACTCACAGTGTACTCTCTGAAACCATGAATAGGTCACTAATTTGTGTGTTATTTACGTTTGATTGCATTTCAGATGGCGGGACTTGTTGGTTTCCTGTAGTAGCCTATAGCGTTTTTTTCTTTATTTTTTTGTATGTCCGAATATTGGGGGGGACATTTTGGTCACATCTGAATATTGGGGGGGACACGTCACACAGACTCCTACAGACTCCTAGTCTACTCCACACAGACTCCTACTGACACTGGACCCTTTTGGAAAAGGTTGAAAATGACCTTTGTTCCAGACGTTACACACACACACACACACACACACACACACACACACACACACACACACACACACACACACACACACACACAGTGAGACCCCATGTGATGGGTCTCTTGAGGTTGTCATCTCTCAGGGTGTGTGTGCAATAACGGAGTGATTATTCTGCAATAGCACCACAGTCTGAAAGGGACTAGTCCTAGAGTGGGAAGTATTCCCATTTACTCTCAATTTCTCTTAAAATATTCCCATTTTCCCTCAAAGGATACCCTTTTATATTTATTATTTAGTTTTTAGTATCATGTTTATCTTCTACTGTCTCTATTGTACAGTGGAGTTTTTTATTTGTATATTACTTTTTCGGCTGTAAGTGCATGTTGTGTGTGATGTTTGTATGCTACTGAGACCTTGAATTTCCCCTTGGGGATCAATAAAGTATCTATCTATCTATATCTTTCTCTTTCTTTATATCCTATTTTTCTCTAAAGTATTAATTTAAAAAAAATCCCTTTTTTATCTATTTGACCCTACAGTATTCCCATTTTCTTTTATGTTCCTCTAAAGTATTCCAATTTCCTCTCTTCTGCTCTTCAACATATTCCCCTTTTCCTCTTTCCCATTTTTCTGGAAAAAAGTATTCCTAGAGTATTTATTCCCTTTTTTCTGTCTTAAAGTATTCCTATGTATTTTCATTTTCTTTTAAAGTATTCTTTTCCTCTTAAAGTATTCTTTTTCTTTTAAAGTATTCTTTTCCTCTTAAAGCATTCCCATTTTTCTGGAAAAAAGTATTCCTAGAGTATTTATTTCCATTTTTCTGTCTTAAAGTATTCCTATGTATTTTCATTTTCTTTTAAAGTATTCTTTTTCTTTTAAGGTATTCTTTTTCTTTTAAAGTATTCTTTTTCTTTTAAGGTATTATTTTTCTTTTAAGGTATTCTTTTTTCTTTTAAAGTATTCTTTTCCTCTTAAAGCATTCCCATTTTTCTGGAAAAAAGTATTCCTAGAGTATTTATTCCCATTTTTCTGTCTTAAAGTATTCCTATGTATTTTCATTTTTTTTTTAAAGTATTCTTTTTCTTTTAAGGTATTCTTTTTCTTTTAAAGTATTCCCATTTTGCTAAGACTGCTGTATTGTCTTCCTCTTGCCCTGATTGCCCATGATCACATTAGATACATTTAGACGACTTTGGTTTGACCTTTACAGCCTAGAAATGCTAAGGAAGCATTCACTCACTTGACCTCCGACCCTTTCCTTAACAGCTGCCCTCTGTTAGTGCACGCAGGAGAAGCAGCAGCAGTGCATCATGGATACACACTTCCTGTTCGGTCCTCTACACTGTGGTACACACCTGCTTGGATACAGCAACATCACTTCCTGTTCGGTCCTCTACACTGTGGTACACACCTGCTTGGATACAGCAACATCACTTCCTGTTCGGTCCTCTACACTGTGGTACACACCTGCTTGGATACAGCAACATCACTTCCTGTTCGGTCCTCTACACTGTGGTACACACCTGCTTGGATACAGCAACATCACTTCCTGTTCGGTCCTCTACACTGTCGTACACACCTGCTTGGATACAGCAACATCACTTCCTGTTCGGTCCTCTACACTGTGGTACACACCTGCTTGGATACAGCAACATCACTTCCTGTTCGGTCCTCTACACTGTGGTACACACCTGCTTGGATACAGCAACATCACTTCCTGTTCGGTCCTCTACACTGTGGTACACACCTGCTTGGATACAGCAACATCACTTCCTGTTCGGTCCTCTACACTGGTAGCAAGAAGTTGGTACACACCTGCTTGGATACAGCAACATCACTTGGCTCCATTAAAATCCTATTAGCAGAGTCTAAACATAATTTATACGACACACACACACACACTAATAGAGTTATGCCAGTGACTCTGACACAGACATTCACACTACCAACTCTCTCTCTCACACACACCACACACAGGCAACTCAGTAATATCAAAGTCAGGTGAACAAAAGCACCATCTAGAGGCCATCCATGGAAGTCAAGTTAGCTGTACCACTATGTCATTCTTAGTGATGGGGTTGAACATTCTTCTTGCCCAAAATTCGAAGACTTATGGAAATATGATCATACATTAGACACAATTAAACAAACTACATCTACGCATCCATCAATGAAAGGAGGAGGCCCAGTCAGAACTGACTACTCATATTGGAGATGCAGGAACAGTTTGTTTTATTAATAGAGATCACATGACTGATACAGAGATCACATGACTGATACATGACTGATACAGAGATCACATGACTGATACAGAGGTCACATGACTGATACAGTGGTCACATGACTGTTCCACCTGGGTACACAAAGAGCATGTGTAAAATATCCATAATTTAAAAAAAAAAAGTTTTTAAAGGTTTACGTTTTTAAGAATTAAAGTCAAGTCAAAATCAGAAACAAGTATTCAATTCCCACTCAGAAAATTAGGAAAATTAAAACACAAGACCATTGTTGACATAAGAAAGACAGAAACACGACCAGGATAAAGGCTGGACTCATTATTTCATTAAAAACACATTCTGACCAGGACCAGGTTTTCATAAAAAAAAAAAAAACTACACAAAACATAAATCTATTTACCACAAACATTCATTTGTCCAGCATTATCGATCTCAATCAGGGGCGCTTTTTTTTGTTTAGGAAGATCCAGATTCCTGAAGCAATTATAGGAAAATTAAAATATTCAATAATGAGAGCAATTCTCATTCTCTAAATGTTTAACGTTTATCTCTCCCCGAACTCATGATCTTTTCCATCAAGGTCAAGGGTGGAACACTAGTCGAATACCATGATGGGACAGAAAGTCCGAACACAGACTCAGCATCCTCTCTGGTTCTCACGATCCCTCTCTCTGTCCTGCAGGTGTGTGTGTGTGTGTGTGTGTGTGTGTGTGTGTGGCTTCCACGGTTGGCTGGCTGTGTGTGTGGAGGCCGGTTAAGGGTTGATGCTGAACTCTGTATTAAAGGAATACTGGTACTGAAACACAAGAGAGAAACTCTCACACATCTACACACAAAACAGGAAATAAACACACAAAACAGGAAATAAACACACAAAACAGGAAATAAACACACTTCACACATGACAGGAAATGCAGAATTACTGAAATGAGACTTGAATTTAACAACCTATAATCACAGTTTCACTTTGAAACACAGCAGGATAATAGGAAAGAGAAATATATGATCCTCCCCGACCCCTACGTATAAAAGTGTCCTTCTGTGGTATAGTACTACATAGGAAGTTTCATAAGCTGCTGTGCTGAACATCCATCCTGTGAAACAGTGCCCCCTTGTGCCCACACAGGAGAGGAACACTACCTCAACAAACAATGCATTCATATCATACTGCAGCACTGACCCAGAGGGCTAAAAGCTGAAGCTGAACAGGAGACAACATAAGAGACTGTGTTCCAGTTCTCATTGGCTGCTTCAATACCAGGAAATACACACACACATAATAGATTACGTCATATTATCAACTAGTTGTGGAACTGTAGTACTCCCAGACTTTCAGTGAGATATGACCTCATAATACATTGGTACAGACCACTTTTGTCATTATTCACATATACCTGTTTTATACTCGTGGTTGATATATTTGTCATTATTCACATATACCTGTTTTATACTCGTGGTTGATATATTTGTCATTATTGTATTGTATGATTGCCTTCTAAAGTAACAGCCATGTGAGGTGTTTTTCACGACAGCAGTAGGAAACATTAAACCCTAAACAGGGACACACAATTCCCCACAGCATTATCAGTGTGGTGCAGTCAACGCAAACATGAGTGAAGATATTGAAAACAACTCGCACACAAATAATGTTTTGTGTGCAAATTATTATCTATATTATCTCTCTCCTATTACTATTATTATATCATATTATATTACTGTATATTATATTATATCATATTACTGTATATCATATCATATTATATTACTGTATATTATATCGCATTATATTACTGTATATTATATTATATTACTGTATACTATATTATATTATATTACTCTCATAGTTGTTTTCTGTATTTTCTCAAACATTAAAGCACCTCACACTCTTGAATTTCTCCTTGGGGATCAATAAAGTATCTATCTATCTATCTCTCTCTCTCTCTCTGTCTCACACATGCTGCACATTGTGATCCTGTAAACTCTGCAGGATCAGCGTTTAGGTTGTCCGCAGGCATGCGTGTGTGTTTATTTATATGCGTAGGCATGTGTGTCTGAGTGTGTGTGTGTGTGTGGGTTTCCAGGCTGCTGTGTGCTGCAGGTACTGCTGTCCACACCACACAATGGGCATCTCTGCTGCCCGCAGTACTCCTGTGTGCCTGTAGGTGCTGCTGTAAGATCACATAAGTGTCTGTGTTTTACCTGAATACACACTCAACCCCCCCCCCCCCTACACACACCTCTCTCACACACCTCAAACACAGCCCTCTCCATCTCATCGACTGGCAGGGAAATGCACGGTACACAAACGTG
This sequence comes from Alosa pseudoharengus, assembly GCF_046254945.1. NCBI lineage: Eukaryota > Metazoa > Chordata > Actinopteri > Clupeiformes > Clupeidae > Alosa > Alosa pseudoharengus. Next base: position 7,133,149 of record NW_027468848.1, read on the forward strand.
TCAGGTGTCAACTGCTGATGAGTTAAATAATAATAACCACACTTGGCCTTAGCACTGGAGAAATAAATAAAGAACACAAACAAATGTGTGTGTGTGTGTGTGTGTCTGCGTGTATGTGAATGTGTCTGTGTATTAAATACTGTGTGTGTGTGTGTGTGTGTGGAGATGATGGATGGTAT
>NW_027468848.1:7140827-7148327 GCF_046254945.1 Alosa pseudoharengus
CACACACACACACACGGGGCTGTGTGATTCTCTTACAGGGTAGAGATTGCACACTCTGATTAGGGTGGTTCTGTTATCTCTGGGAGTAGTGTGTGTGTGTGTGTGGGTGGGTAGGGGGGTTAGAGAGATAGTGTGTGTGTGTTCGAGGAGGGGTCTGAGAGTCAGAGAGGATGTGTGTGGGAGTGGATTGGAGAGCAGGTCGAGAAGAGGATTCTCTGCAGCCCATGTGGATCTCTGGCAGTGTGTGTGTGTGTGTGTGTGTGTGTATGTGTGTGTGTGTGTGTGTGTGTGTGTGTGTGTTTGTATGGGGGTGTGGGTCAGGGGGATGGGGCGGATGTGTGTGTGTGTGTGTATTTGGGGTCAGATGGATGGAGTGGATGGGGGACAGTATCCTCTGCAACCTGTGTGGATCTCTGGCTTATTGATGGCTCCTTCTGGGGAACTTAGAAATGGTGGTGTGGACTCAGGTCCGCGCACACCGACACACACACACATTCATACACATGCACACACACACACACACATACACACACACACACACACACACACACACACACACACACACACACACACACACACACACACACAGACACACATACACACACACACACACACACACATGCAAACACACATGCCCACACACACACACACAGGTAGGCAGGCAGGCAGGCAGGGAGCAGAGTGATGGAGGCTTCAGAGCAGGATCATGGGATCATCTTTCACATGTCTACCACTGGACATGTGGTACACACACACTCCTGCACATACACCTAAGAACACAACACACACTCCTGCACATACACCTAAGAACACAACACACACTCCTGCACACATACCTAAGAACACAACACACACTCCTGCACATACACCTAAGAACACAACACACACTCCTGCACACATACCTAAGAACACAACACACACTCCTGCACACACTCCTGCACACACACCTAAGAACACAACACACACTCTTGCTCCTGCACACACACCTAAGAACACAACACACACTCCTGCACACACACCTAAGAACACAACACACACTCCTGCTCCTGCACACACACCTAAGAACACTACACACACTCCTGCACACACACCTGCACACACACCTAAGAACACAACACACACTCCTGCACACACACCTAAGAACACAACACACACTCCTGCACACACACCTAAGAACACAACACACACTCCTGCACACACACCTAAGAACACTACACACACTCCTGCTCCTGCACACACACCTAAGAACACAACACACACTCCTGCACACACACCTAAGAACACAACACACACTCCTGCTCCTGCACACACACCTAAGAACACTACACACACTCCTGCACACACACCTGCACACACACCTAAGAACACTACACACACTCCTGCTCCTGCACACACACCTAAGAACACTCATGTGTCATGAATGCACAACACTCAACAGTCATGAATGCTTTATGTGCAGTTTATGACAGTTGCTATGAATGTGTTATGAACTCACCCGTCAAGTAAAGTGTTACTGATATCACTCATGCAACACCAGAACTACCCACATGGCAGAAGCGCATGGTAGAGATGCCATTCAGCTTATAATTATGATGCCGCACATACAGTAGCTTATCTGCCCACAAATCACTGGCTATCTGTTAGCGCCTTTAGAGGAAGTATGCTTAGCCAAAAAAAAAAACTTCTGAGGATTTTGTGTTCATACAGTGACATACAAAAACAACACACACCCACACACACACACACACACACACACACACACACACACAGGTACACACACACACACACACACACACACACACACACACACACACACACACACACACACACTCGAGTGCAGTGTGCAGTGAAGAAAATGGAGAAAATCTCAAATGATATCACGGTTTCTTCACAAGGTTGACCCCGAGGTGGGAAGATTTATTTTTGTGTGCATCAAGTCCCTGCACTGGGGGTGAGTTTGAGAGAGAGAAAAAGGGGGACAGAGACACAGAGAGAGATAGATAGAGAGAGAGAGAGGGAGAGAGAGGAGAGAGGAGAGAAATACATATAGAGAGAGGGAGAAAGAGACAGAGAAAAAGAGAGAGCGATTGAGAGGGAGAGAGAGAGGGAGAGGAGAAGGAGAGAGAGATGGAGAGAGATGGAGAGGGAGAGGGGTAAAGTTTGAGAGGAAGAAGGGAGGAAGAGAGAGCAAGAAAGAGGTATACGGGGTTGTGGAGAGGGATATATATATATATATATATATATATATATATATATATATATATATATATATATATATATAATGTATACTATACATAGGTTTGTGGTGAGGGATATGTATAAACATACTCTATGTTATAGCATTTGTTAAAGAGCTTGGAAGGCTCCTTCTGCCCACAGCTACCCCTCACTGCCCCCTCCTCCCCTCCTCCTACCCCTCACTGCCCCCTCCTCTCCTCCTCCTACCTCTCACTTGCCCCTCCTCCCCTCCTCCTACCCCTCACTGCCCCCTCTTCCTACCCCTCACTGCCCCCTCCTCTCCTCCTCCTAACCCTCACTGCCCCCTCCTCTCCTCCTCCTACCTCTCACTTGCCCCTCCTCCCCTCCTCCTACCCCTCACTGCCCCCTCTTCCTCCCCCTCACTGCCCCCTCCTCTCCTCCTCCTAACCCTCACTGCCCCCTCCTCTCCTCCTCCTAACCCTCACTGCCCCCTCCTCTCCTCCTCCTACCCCTCACTGCCCCCTCCTCTCCTCCCCTCCCGGCGTGAGGAATGGCGGCGGCGTCTGACAGCGTCCCGGAGACATATTGGGGTTTATTTTGTGGCGCGGGTGCACCATCTGGGCCGCGGCGGGGGTGGGGTGGGGGTGGGGGGGGGGTGGAGGGGGTGTGCCAGGCTGGTGCTGGGTGCCCACTCTGGGCAGGCAGGAGGGTGGAGGCGATGGGGGTTGTGGTGTGTGTGTGTCTGTGTGTGTCTGTGTGTGTGTGTGTGTGTGTGTGTGTGTGTGTGTGGGGGGGGGGGTTTGGCTGTTCTGCCCCCGCTGGTCATTAGTCAAATAGGCTAATGAGAGCGCGTACAAATGCCCCCCCCCCCCCCCACATGTGACAGGGGTAGTTTTGGAGGTGTCAAAGCCCCTGACCCTGCCGCAGAACGGATGAGCCTGTCGAGCTATTTTCAGCCCCTCTAATGACTGTGCCACTGGCCAGAGCAGGCCATCCATTTCCTCCTTTGTCTCGCCCTCTCTTCCTTCTCCTCTCTTCTCTTTTCTTCCTTCTCCTCTCTTCTCTTTTCTTCTCTTCTCCTCCTCTCTGTCTTTCTTTCATCCTCTTGAGCCCGTCCCCCCCCCACACACACACACACACACACACACACACACACCGTCCCCCTGGCCATAGAAGCAAATGCCAAGCTGAAAGTTTCTTCTTCTTCTTCTTCTTCTTTCTATTTATTAAGTGTGCTTGCTGAAAGCAGCACACTTATTGTTCTTCTTAAGTTTTCTTATTCCTGTAAGCCCAATTTTTGGCCAGCTCCTGCTCCAAGACCTTTTGAGATATCGCCATCCGGTCCAACTCTGGAACGTCCGGCCGGAACCGGTGTAGTGTGGAAATTGAAAATGATGTCACTGACCCTTGTCATTCTTCCGCCATATTGGATTGAATAGAAAGCGAAACTAAAGTTTCACAGGTCACAAATTTGGTCCGAACTTCACGAACCTTGACGTACATTATCCTTGGACCAAGCCTTTGCCTGTCACAGCCAAACGAAATCGGCGGCGAAGCTCCGAAACAGGAAGTCGTCCATATCTCAGGAACACTGTCACATATTGATACCAAATTTTGTATATGAACTCGGGACTCCAATGTGAGGGTGCATAAGCTAAAAAAAAAAGAAATATTTCAAAGGTTTCCAGCATTTGGCAAACCACCCACCCGTATTTGGTAACTGCCACCTTTCACCTTTGCAGTTGCACCTCTATCACAATGCCTTCCAAGTATGCACAATGTCTCTGGCCAGCCACAATGTCTCTGGGCAGCCCTGCCCAATCATGAAATCCTTGCTCAGCCATGGGATAGTATGGACTTACGAACTGAAATGGCAAGAACATTAGGTATTTATTGCTGACGTAGTACATTTATTTTCACATTGACGGTATTCAAAATAAATGTTTCATTATTGTTAAATATCATGATGGGAGAGTATTATTAAAAATGTAACAAGTATGCAAATTCATATGTTTACAGGCATTTAGGTTTTACTGTGTTGTTTTGTTGTAAAGACATGCAAGGCATTCTGGGCCATGTAATAGACAAACAGTGGTCGGCAGTGTTAACTTGATTTCCATATGTATTAATATGAATAGGTGTTTCTGTAAACCTAGGGACAATAAACAGCCATCTCTGTTACAAAAACGACCTGGTAATCGCTCACTGAAGAGGAAACTATGATAAAAAGATTGTTTTCCTCAAAGCATGGAGTTGACGACACAAGCAAGAAATGTCACGTTAATGTTAAATACATCTGAACGCTAGGTGGCAACGTTGTATTACATTTCACATACATACGGTGACATCATTAGAATTATGTGAGCTTCACAAGTAAGGAAGGTGCAAATATTATGTAATTTATAATGGGAAATTATTGGAAATGTTATTTCTTGTTTATTCTAATTGCAAACCACACACATCCATTCGGGATAACACGTACACATTTAATACTGAAAGACTCTCATTTCGTTTATTTGATGTTGCCTAGCAACGCAGCCTTCAGAGCAAAGATTCTAGAACAGGGCTTCAGAGAGACACGTTTTGAGTTTGTGGCCAAGAACCTAAAATATCGGTTTCCATGTGTATGTGCTGGATGGTGTGCGTCCTTTATGAAAGTAAGTGTTTTATACAGTTAACGTTACAGACATAATGAGTCATGTTGTAGTGGTCAACATAAATGTGCCCCTTCTGTTATTAGAATGCTAAGGGGAGAAGCATGCTAAGCAGATATTTAGTATCATTAATTTCTTGTGTGGCTAGCTATAGGGAGGAGATGTATGTTGCTAATTGGGATTTATGTTGTTTAGCGTAATGCCATGGTCATTTGATATGAGATGCTTGCACTCGTAACTTCGTCACTTGTAACTTTAGGACTGCTATTTTTTTTACTAACAGTAATTCACGAACAGGGTTGGGTCAGATTACTTTGAAATGTAATCCATTACTGACTACAAATTACATGGCAATTTTTGTAATCAGTAACGTAATCAGGATTACCAAAAACATGTAACGTAATCTGATTACTTTAGGATTACTTTTAGATTACTTCAATAAATATGTCCCTTAAGTAAAAGACACCACCACTGAATTGATGAAAGAATTCTCATTCTATTTTTCTGTTTATTATTTTATTACATCTAAGAAATCTCTTTGCTCTGAGTAAAGCATTCCTGTGTGAATTAACTGATCTTTTCCTCCAAAAATCTTAATGTAGCCCCTTGTTTTAGTGTTACCATTTACTTTGAGGTCACCAGGTCCCATTGTCTGAAAAACACCCAAAACTAATACATTTCTATAGCTATTCTTCACTTTGGGGGTGGTATTTTGGTGGTTGAAATTTCCCCCAAAATTGATCACTTAGTCATCATGGATGTGATCATGGATCACTATTCTCCAAACATGCACAACTCATCTTAACCTTTATAAGGGCACACCTGGACAATGAATTTAGCTTTCGCTGGATTTTTTTGACCCAGGGACATGGCCTGAGATTGAATGACACCATGTCCATTTCAATTGTGGGGGGGGGGGAATTATTCCTTTGGGATGTTTTTCAACCAGGGGGACCTGGTGACTTTCTCAAAGTAAACAGTAACACTAAAACAAGAGGCTACATTAAGATTAGGAGGAAAAGATCAGGCAGTGTGCCGAGAGACCTGCCCCAATAGTAAATAAGTTAGTAAGTAAGTATAGATACTTTTTTGATCCCGTGAGGGAAATTTGGTCTCCCAATCCGCGAATTAGTGAAGCACAGTGAACACACAGTGAGGTGAAGCACACAATGAGCACACAGTGAGGTGAAGCACACACCAACCCGGAGCAGTGAGCTGTCTGCTATAACGGCGCTCGGGGATCAATGAGGGGTTAGGTGCCTTACTCAAGGGCACTTCAGTCGTGGATGTGGGCATGGGAGAGCAGTGCTCAACCACTTCCCCTGCCCACATTTTTTCTACTGGTCGGGGATCGAACCGGCAAGCCCGAAGCAATTTATTGATGCATTAGGCTACTCCTTCCTTGAAATGCCTTGAAAAGGCTGTCGTTTGCACAATTTCACAAATAATCACCGGGACCGAAACAAACCTGTCAACTTTTCCCGGGTTTATCGCATATTTTAACTTTTTCCTCGCTGTCTTAGGAGGAGCTGCAGGGCCGTCGCAAGGGGATGCGAGGCCCTGTGCGAACTTGACAGATGCAAGGCCCTTTTCACTTACGTGCATGAAATCATGCGATAGCTTACTTTACACATAGCCAAGGCTACCGTCGGTGTATTTTAATAGTAGCCTAGTCTAATAAGCTACACCAGCTTGCCTTTAAGAGGGGAAATTCAATTGTATAGCCTATAACATTAGCTGAGTCACATATTTGGCCATATGGTGTTTATTATATATGATATGATACCTATAGGCTACATCACGAAACCAAATAGTGTAACAAAGGCGAAAACTTTAACAGGGGGAATTAATTGGGCATGAATCATTGTGCTGAACGGTATTTGTCAATGAGCAGAAACACACACGACATTCAAACTATTTATAAGATGTACTGGTCTGTATCTATAGGCTAACATTGGATAAATAAATGACACTGACTCGCCATATCCTGACTCAGGAAAAAAAACATTTTCTTGCTTTGCCGCAAACTCAGCAATGAAATCATAGGCCAGTTTGCAGGTAGCCTAACGTCTTTTTCATATAAGGGAGAGCCCAGTCTCTCCTGTGACATGGAGGTGCGCAAATAGTTTTTAATAGCCTGTTCAACTTCGAAAAGCTACGTTCACCCGATGCCAGTCACTGATCGCAATTTCAAAGTTCGGAAAGCTTCATCTTTTTAAGTTTTAAGTGCAGTGGCCCCGATCTGCCCCCTTTGGAATTATATCTCGAGCCTATTATAAGGTCCAGTGCGTTATGTCCTGGGATTCGGATGTGCTCAAAAAGAAAAGAAAAAACTCTTTTTTATAGATGGTTATGAGGAGCAATATGAGAGAGAAATTTTATGATCATTGATCGTTGTTTTGGGACGTTAAGCCTTTTCCATAGGCGTCAGTGAAGGAGATTGAAGAATGACCATTTTTTTATACGAAAATATTTCTTAACTACAAAAACTCAGTGTCTAAAAACTCAGTGTCATTCAGACTCAACCCTCTTGTTGTTTTATTATCTTTTTCGTTGTCGTTTGAACGTTGGCAAGCAGGCATGTTGCGGTTGCAATTTAAGTGAAATTTCTACAGTAGGCCTACAACATGCTGTTAGGCTGGGCTAC
>NW_027468848.1:7153327-7155827 GCF_046254945.1 Alosa pseudoharengus
GTGTGTGTGTGTGTGTCTGTGGCCCTGTGGGGTGTGTGTGTGTGTGTGTCTGTGGCCCTGTGGGGTGTGTGTGTGTGTGTGTGTGTCTGTGGCCCTGTGGGGTGTGTGTGAGTGTGTCTGTGGCCCTGTGGGGTGTGTGTGTGTATGTGTGTCTGTGGCCCTGTGGGGTGTGTGTGTGTGTGTGTGTGTCTGTGGCCCTGTGGTGTGTGTGTGTGTGTGTCCGTGGCCCTGTGGGGTGTGTGTGTGTGTGTCTGTTTCCCTGTGGGGTGTGTGTGTGTGTGTGTCTGTGGCCCTGTGGGGTGTGTGTGTGTATGTGTGTCTGTGGCCCTGTGGGGTGTGTGTGTGTGTGTCTGTGGCCCTGTGGTGTGTGTGTGTGTGTGTCCGTGGCCCTGTGGGGTGTGTGTGTGTGTGTGTCTGTGGCCCTGTGGGGTGTGTGTGTGTGTGTGTGTGTGTGTGGCCCTGTGGTGTGTGTGTCTGTGGCCCTGTCGGGTGTGTGTGTGTGTGTCTGTGGCCCTGTGGGGTGTGTGTGTGTGTGTGTGTCTGTCTGTGGCCCTGTGGGGTGTGTGTGTGTGTGTGTGTCTGTGGCCCTGTGGCGTGTGTGTGTGTGTGTGTGTGTGTGTGTCTGTGGCCTAGTTTAGCTACACTGTGGCCCTCCGCAGATGCCTGGCTAACGCCGATGACTTCTCCTGATTAAAAAGCCTAAATGACTAATACTGAGTGTGTGTGTGTGTGCGTGTGTGTGTTTGTTCTGTGGTGCTGATTAGCATCGAGGGCCTGCGTTGAACTGTAATGGATCACACACACACACACACACACACACACACACACACACACATGCCCACACACACACACATCTGGGGCCTGCGTTGAGCTTTAATGGATGACGGAGCTGCGAGCCTTTCAGTCTGTTTTAGCAGTCAGTCATTAGGCCCAGTCACAGCCCAGCCTACAGGAGGGCTCCAACCCGCACACACACACACACACACACACCCTGCACACACCCTGCACACACACACACACCTTGCACACACACACACACCCGGTGCCCAAAATGACTTCATCTCCAGAAGCTCATTGCGGGTTTAAATCACACTATGTATTAGAAGCCCATTAATTACCAACTTAACGAGGGTGTGGACCCATTAAAAGATCTTTAAGGCACGTTCTGCCATAAATCTCGTTAAATCATATTTAATGGCTGGAATTTTGGGGGAAATATTTTTATCAAGTTCTAATTAGATGTGCGATAACAAAGCCTGCCTGCCCCCGCACACACACATACACACACACACACACACACACACACACACGAGTGGAGTGAGGAGGGCAAGACAAGCCCATCCATTGGGCTGTGGCGTGTCACGTTGTCCGGTGTCGCGCGGCGTCATGGAAGACGGATGGCGCTCGGCGCTTATTCTGGGATGGGAGATGGACAGATGAGAGATGGCTGTTGGCACGGCGATTAGACCCTGCCACCATGTGCTGCCCATAACTCACCGGCACAGAAGGCCTGTTCCTCTCTGTGCCTCACCACACCACGCAAGGACATGTGTGTGTGTGTGTGTGTGTGTGTGTGTTTGGGGTGGAGGAGGAACACACATGTCTCCAACATCAGCAAAAAAGGCCATGCTCACTCTGACTAATGCTGATTCTCCCTTTTTACTATTTCAAATTAGCTCTAAATACTGACACTATTAAATGGCTCGAGTAAAGAAATAATCTCAATTTAGAAAGTTTCACATTCCTATCGCTGTTTTCTCCCTGAAACTTTCTAGTTTCTGCAGGACGGAGTTTTCAATCTGTCTGGTCTTTCCATACAGCGCACACGCCTAAATCACTTGAGGCTTTTTGGGAGAGTGTGTGTGTGTGTGTAGTGTGTGTGTGTGTATGTGTGTGTGTGTGTGTGTGTGTACATGTGTTTGTCTGTGTGTGTATTTGTGTATGTGTGTGCGTGTGTCTGTGTATGTGTGTGTACATGTATTTGCCTGTGCGTGCGTGTGTTTATCTGTGTTTGTCTCTGTGTGTGTGTGTGTGTGTGTGAGTGTGTGTGTGTGTGCGTCTGTGTGTGTATGTTGTGTGTGTGTGAGTACAGTATGTTGTGTGTGTGTGTGTGTGAGTACAGTATGTTGTGTGTGTGTGTGTGTGTGCGTGCGTCTGTTTATCTGTGTTTGTCTGTGTGTGTGTGTGTGTGTGTGTGTGTGTGTGTGTGTGTGTGTGTGTCTGTTTGTGCATCTGTGTGTGTATGTTGTGTGTGTGTGAGTGTGTGTGTGTGAGTACAGTATGTTGTGTGTGTGTGTGTGTGTGTGTGTGTGTGTGTGTGTGCAGTCTCTGCTCTTTAGCCTTGGGTTATTTTCAGGCACTCAGAACATTTTTACTGAGCTGAAAATTGCATGGCTTAAATGGTGTACCATCCCAAGTCAAACACGGCCGTAAATCTGCCTGTGTCTGCACTCCACCATCAGATATCCATAGACTATTCATTTAGCTCCATTCAGCCTGA
>NW_027468848.1:7163327-7165827 GCF_046254945.1 Alosa pseudoharengus
ATCTCTGTGAAATGGACTCTGAGTCTCCTGTGGGTCTGCATTGTAAGTCTGCAGAGAGCTGTCCAGGACTTAACCCTTGATATCACCCTAACTGGACACACACACACACACACACATAAGGCTGGTCAGCTATTCATGGACACACACACACACATCAGGCTGGTCAATTGTTCATGGACACACACACACACCAGGCCGGTCAGTTGTTCATGGACACACACACACACACCACCAGGCTGGTCAGTTGTTCATGGACACACACCATGCTGTTCAAATGGACCAGTAAGCACTAAGCCACACGGGACTTTAATCACCCCAGTACAAACCCCATGCCCCACTAGCCGTCCTGCTGGTCCCAGTATAAACTCCATGCCCCACTAGCCGTCCTGCTGGTCCCAGTATAAACTCCATGCCCCACTAGCCGTCCTGCTGGTCCCAGTATAAACTCCATGCCCCACTAGCCGTCCTGCTGGTCCCAGTATAAACTCCATGCCCCACTAGCCGTCCTGCTGGTCCCAGTATAAACTCCATGCCCCACTAGCCGTCCTGCTGGTCCCAGTATAAACTCCATGCCCCACTAGCCGTCCTGCTGGTCCCAGTATAAACTCCATGCCCCACTAGCCGTCCTGCTGGTCCCAGTATAAACTCCATGCCCCACTAGCCCTCCTGCTGGTCCCAGTACAAACTCCATGCCCCACTAGCCCTCCTGCTGGTCCCAGTATAAACTCCATGCCCCACTAGCCCTCCTGCTGGTCAGCGTCTCGTCTCTAATGCAGCTATTGATCTCCCCACATGTGACCGCAGCATGCTGCCCGAGCAGAGAAACACACTTCAAACATGACATCCCAATCCAGTGTGTGTGTGTGTGTGTGCGTGCGTGTGTTTGTGTGCGTGTGTGTATGTATGTGTGTGTGTATGTATGTGTGTGTGCGTGTGTGTGTTTGTGTGCGTGTGTCAGAAACAGCCGGATGTCTCCCTCTTATTTTCATTGACTTGCAGCAGGGCTGCCCAGCTCTGTGCTGCTGTGTAGTGTGTGTGTGTGTGTGTATGTGTATGTGTAAGTGTGTGTGTGTGTGTGTGTGTGTGTGTGTGTGTGTATGTGTAAGTGTGTTTGTGTGTGTGTGTGTATGTGTGTGTGTATGTGTGCGTGTGTATGTGGAGGTCTGAGGCCCAAATGAAGCGTGCAGCAGAGCACTTCATGGACACGCTGCACTCCCTCTCTCCATCAATCATGCTATCATGAATTACTCTCGCTGACACACTCTCCACAATCAATAAACACACACACACACACACACACACACACACGTAGATAGAGAGATGGAAACTGGTGATTTTAAACACAGGGAAAGGCTGAGGGATCTGCAGTTACATGAAACTGGCATCTCTGTTGATCTGTTGATGCACAGCCAATCAGATCCACACTGGAGAAGCAGAGACAGTCAGTACATCAGAAACAAAGCACACACACACACTCACACACACACACACACACACTCACACACATGCGCACACACACACGCGCGCACACATACACACGCGCGCACATGCACACACACACACAGGCCGTAACGTAAAACCTGACAGATGCAAACCGTAGTCCTAACATATGACGAGAACATGAGATCTCAACCAACACACTACAGTAGAGCTCTGATATATGCTATCACAACCACACCAACAGACACACACACACGCTCCAGACTGCTCACACAGATTCACCAGCCAACACATACACACAGTCAAACACACACACACACACACACGCTCACACACACGTTCACACACAGACACATGCTCACACATACACACACACACACACACACACTTACACACAGACACGCTCCAGACTGCTTACACACATTCACCAGCCAACACATACACAATCATACACACACACACACACATACACACCAGACTACTAACAGACATACTCCAGACTACACGACACTACTGTAGACTTCACAGGGTCCAGACTAGTGCACATAGTTCCTACTGCTCTCTCTACACAACCCAAACCCCAGACTAGTTCACATAGTTCCTCCTACCCTCTACACACCCCAAACCCCAGACTAGTTCACATAGTTCCTCCTACCCTCTACACACCCCAAACTAGTTCACATAGTTCCTCCTACCCTCTACTCACCCCAAACCCCAGACTAGTTCACATAGTTCCTCCTACCCTCTACACACTCCAAACCCCAGACTAGTTCACATAGTTCCTACTGCTCTCTCTACACACCCCAAACCCCAGACTAGTTCACATACAGTTCCTACTGCTCTCTCTACACACCCCAAACCCCAGACTAGTTCACATACAGTTCCTACTGCTCTCTCTACACACCCCAAACCCCAGGCCTGACAAAGAAAAGCCCTGACTACACACAAACATGGATATTTATGCTCCAGACTGGGTTCGAGACAGTGTGTGCATGTGTGTGTAAGAGCACCAGTAGATTTGTGCAGTGTGCATAAATTTCAGTGTGTGTGTGTGTTTGTG
>NW_027468848.1:7178327-7193327 GCF_046254945.1 Alosa pseudoharengus
AGTCAGTGAGGTTTCTGAAGTTTGGGTGTTGTTTTTTATGGAGTGGTGTGTATGTGTGAGTGTGTTACCCTATGAAGGTGAAGTTACTGTGTGTGTGTGTGTGTGTGTGTGTGTGTGTGTGTGGAGTGTGTTACCCAATGAAGGTAAAGTTACTGTATGTGTGTGTGTGTGTGTGTGTGTGTGTGTGTGTGTGTGTGTGTGTGTGTGTGTGTGTGTGTGTGTGGAGTGTGTTACCCTATGAAGGTGAAGTTGTTTGGAGTGTTTTTGGAGCGGCCAAGGATTTGAATGTCACACACGGCTGTCTCTACTGAGGAACGAGGAGCAAACTTCACACAAAGCATCTTCTGCTTTATGGCGCGCTCCTCTGTGGAGAGAGAGAGAGAGAGAGAGAGAGAGAGAGAGAGATGGAGGGAAACAGGGAGAGAGAGAGATAGAGAGAGAGATGGAGAGAGAGAGAGAGAGAGAGATGGAGGGAAACAGGGAGAGAGAGAGAGGGAGAGAGAGAGAGATGGAGAGAAACAGGGAGAGAGAGAGAGGGAGGGAGAGAGAGATGGAGGGAAACAGGGAGAGAGAGAGATAGAGAGAGATGGAGAGAGAGAGAGAGAGAGAGAGAGAGAGAAATGGAGGGAAACAGGGAGAGAGAGAGAGGGAGAGAGAGAGAGATGGAGGGAAACAGGGAGAGAGAGAGAGGGAGGGAGAGAGAGATGGAGGGAAACAGGGAGAGAGAGAGATAGAGAGAGATGGAGAGAGAGAGAGAAATGGAGGGAAACAGGGAGAGAGAGAGAGAGAGAGAGAGATGAAGGGAAACAGGGAGAGAGAGAGAGGGAGAGAGAGAGAGATGGAGGGAAACCGGGAGAGAGAGAGATAGAGAGAGAGAGAGAGATGGAGGGAGAGAGGGAGATGGAGAGAGAAATAGAGATGGAGGGAGAGAGAAATAGAGAGAAAAAAGAGATGGAGAGAGAGAAAAAAAGAGAGATGGAGAGAGAGGCAGAGAGAGAAAGAGAGAGATGGAGAGAGAGAGGGAGATGGAGAGAGAGAAAGAAATAGATAAAAAGAGAGAGAGATGGAAATAGAGGCAGAGAGAGAGAAAAGAGAGAAAGAATAGAGAGAGAATAGAGAGCATAGAGGGAGAGAGAGAGAGAGAGAGAGAGAGAGAGAGAGAGAGAGAGAGAGAAATAGAATAGAGAGGGGTCAGCAGCTCAAACAAGCATACAGGTGAGTGATGACACCCTACTACAACTGGACGTTTGTTTTTTTCCAACTCAGTAAATGTGCATTATTAACTGTGCACAGTCATGCACTCTACTGTCACCAATGAAGAAAGAAACATTCAGAGCTAAGCTATTTTAATAATAAAAAAATAAAGTGCATCTACAGTTGAAGCATTTTAATAAGAAACATTTATGCATAGGATATTTTTATTTAATTTGACAGAATTTAATATCACAGAATGGGTCTCTAAACACAGATGATTCAGTCCCATTCTAAACCACGTCTGGGCAGACACAAGAGTCCTGGCAGTTGAAGCGTAGCTCATGCATATCGCCCTTTCTCCGTTTACTGACTATTTATGTGTCATTCATTTGGATAGCGGCGCTCGGGAATAAACTGTGTACATTTAGCGACTGTATAAAGCGATACGTAGCTGTGATATTAGCAGTTAGCGTGAGTCAGAGCGATCTATCAGAACAAGGGTCTGTTTGGAGCAGAAGACAGGCCGGAAGACATGCTAATCTCAGCCGGCTCGGTGTCTCACTCAGTCAGGGATATAACCAACCCGTGCGGCGCTTTCCGCCTGTTGATGGAGTGTAAGACGGCCATATATACTGTGAGGTATCCATTAAACACGGTTTCACACAATAAAGCAACGCGCTATAGCTAAGGACCATTTTTTTATCCGTTCCAGCCTAACCCAACACAACCTGAAGCCCAGCCCTCCCGCCAGCCCATAATACTCTGCCCCCATCCCATTCATTCTGTCAGAGCGCAAGCAAGCGCACTATAAATGCAATAATAATGAAAATAATAAACATGCTGTCCTGGTTCTCAGCACCCGAGTGTTATTACGCCCTCCGAGACGCGACGGAGAGGAGAGGAGCGTCCAGGGCTCTGCCAGACGCGGTCGCACAGCACTAAACCAAAGGGGAACGCATTTCATTAATATTAGATAAGCGCCATCCTCACACTATCCTCACAAATAAATACATAAATAAATAAGCCGCTCATAAAAAGAAGAACTCGCCGTGGCGGCCGCCGCTACGGCAACCGGCGCGGCTCAAGATAAACAATGACTCATCGTTCTCGGCTCTGTCGCCTCCGGGGGGAAATGTTTATTTTATTCCCTAAGCCCGCCATAAATTAGCCTAACCTGGGCCGTGAAACATTCACCAGCCACAACAGCACCGGCCGAGGCCCCTGGACATCCACATGGGGCGGGGGAGGGAGGGGAGGAAAGAAGAGAGGACGGGAGAGAGGAAGAGAGGAAGAGAAGAGAGGACGGAAGAGAAGAGGAGAGGAGGAGAGGAAGAGAAGAGAGCAAAAAGAGGAAGAGTGGTGTCCGGGGAGCGGTTGGGCTTACTGGTGTCCATGGTTTCTTGGATAGGGGTAAAATCCGCAGGCAGAACGTCCTTGAGGTCGACGAGCTTCAAGTCCACCAGCACGCTCTCCTCATGCACCTGAATGCACAGACAAAGATATTAGACTTTAGGATAGTCCAGTTTCAGGAAAGATCGGCAGGAGAAATGACCAGCATAGGGAAAGAGCAGCATATGAGATGACCAGCATAGGGAAAGAGCAGCATATGAGATGACCACATAGAGAACGAGCAGCATATGAGATTACCAGTGAGGGGAAGGAGCAGAATATGAGATGACCAGCATAGAGAAAGAGCAGAATATGAGATGACCAGCATAGGGAAAGAGCAGAATATGAGATGACCAGCATAGAGAAAGAGCAGAATATGAGATGACCAGCATAGGGAAAGAGCAGAATATGAGATGATCAGCATAGAGAAAGAGCAGAATATGAGATGACCAGCATAGAGAAAGAGCAGAATATGAGATGACCAGCATAGGGAAGGAGCGAGATGAGCAGCATAGGGAAGGGGCAGCATATGAGATGACCACATAGAGAACGAGCAGCATATGAGATTACCAGTGAGGGGAAGGAGCAGAATATGAGATGACCAGCATAGAGAAAGAGCAGAATATGAGATGACCAGCATAGGGAAAGAGCAGAATATGAGATGACCAGCATAGAGAAAGAGCAGAATATGAGATGACCAGCATAGGGAAAGAGCAGAATATGAGATGACCAGCATAGAGAAAGAGCAGAATATGAGATGACCAGCATAGAGAAAGAGCAGAATATGAGATGACCAGCATAGGGAAAGAGCAGAATATGAGATGACCAGCATAGAGAAAGAGCAGAATATGAGATGACCAGCATAGAGAAAGAGCAGAATATGAGATGACCAGCATAGGGAAGGAGCGAGATGAGCAGCATAGGGAAGGGGCAGCATATGAGATGACCAGCGAGAGGAAGGTCTAGTATAAGAGATGACCAGCATAGGGAAGGTCCACTGTCGTAATAGACCTGAGAGCACAGGGCAGCTGCTATCTCACACCTCTACTGTGGCTGCTCAAACTGCACCAGTGAGACCACTGTTAACGCTTCTCCACTACCATGCCTACATTCCCGTAGTAATCGGTCATCTGGTGATCCCCAAATCTGTATTCTGCATGATATACTGTAACACACCACACCACAACACAACGCAACACACCACACCACAACGCACCACACCACAACGCAACACAACACCACAACACAATACACCACACCACAACACAACACAGCACAACACAACACAACACACCACAACACAACACAACACAACACAACACAACACAACACCACACCACACCACAACACACCACAACACAACACAACACAATACACCACACCACAACACAACACAACACACCACAACACAACACAACACAGCACAACACAACACAACACAACACAACACAACACAACACAACACAACACCACACCACAACACACCACAACACACTACAATACACCACACCACAACACAACACCACAACACAACACAACACAACACAACACAACACAACACAACACAACACCACACCACAACACACCACAACGCACTACAATACACCACACCACAACACAACACCACAACACAACACAACACAACACAACACAACACAACACAACACAACACCACACCACAACACACCACAACGCACTACAATACAACACAACACAACACAACGCACCACACCACACCACAACGCAACACAACACAATATAACACAACACAACACACCACAATGCACCACACCACAACACAATACACCACAACACACCACAGCACAACGCAACACAATACAACACACCACACTGCACCGTGGCGGTTAAAAACAATCAGGGGCTGTTTAGTTGACATTTTCAAGCATGGCTCCCCCCCCCCCCCCATCACCCATTCATTCTGGGTGGTAATAAATTGCAATAATAGCGTGGAGGCCCATGGAGTGGGCCCAGTCGACCGTGACGTGACAACTCCGAATATCTGGGTGCCGTCTGGGTGCAACTCTGGACCCACACTTATTACCAGAGCAGACATTTTTTATTCATAGTTTTTTTTTTTCATATATTCTGACTTGGGGCAGAATATAGATGAATGGCATTACTATGCATGAAGGTGATTTCCCCCCCCCCCCCCCCCTCCTCTCTGTTTCATTTGTTCTTTTTTCTTTTTTTCTTCATCTTTTTTTTTTTTATGTTGCAGGAAAGATTTCTCCCATCATGCCTTGACAAAGGGGCACCTCGACGCAACCAGGAGGATGATGAATCGCAGCCTGTTCCCTCCCCTCAGCGCCGGTCTCCAGCTAATTCTGCTGAATCTGTTTTTGTCGTACGCAATTACGGCCGGGCCACGCTGACTGACAGACAAAATAGCCTTTGTTGATGGCACTGTCATGTTTCATCTACGCGCAAGGCTTTAAAACAATGTGGACAGACGTTTTAAGATCCCGCGTAGGCGCTAGCCACGGGGCTGGCCGCCTGATGCATCCTACCGCTCACTGGGCCTGTGACGGCAGCGGATCAACAGGCTAGCGTCACGCCATGCGTTGGTTAGCAAGGAGCCACAGAGCTGGAGGAGAGCTCCAGCAGGCCAGTTTTGTAAATGTAAATCAGGTTTATTGGCCAAGTGTACTTGCGTGTACAAGGAATTTGGTCTCTGCATTTATCCCATCCGTGAATTAGTGAACACACAGAGCGCACAGTGAACACACAGTGAGGTCGACGAGCTTCAAGTCCACCAGCACACTCTCCTCATGCACTTGATTGCACAGACAAAGATATTAGATATTAGAATAGTCCAGTTTCAGGAAAGATCGGCAGGAGAAATGACCAGCATAGGGAAAGAGCAGCATATGAGATCACTTCACACAGTGAGGTGAAGCACACACTAACCCGGAGCAGTGAGCTGCCTTGCTCGGGGAGCAGTGAGGGGTTAGGTACCTTGCTCAAGGGCAACCAGTAGGCCACGACTGCCCCCTAGAACATCCCACCACCAGGGGTTCTGGATAACAGGGCTGTTCTAAACACCCCACTACCAGGGCTTTTGAAACTAGAGAATATTCAGACTACAGTTTTTCACAATTGCTAAAAGAAGAAAACGTTGCTTTTTTTGAAACCTTTCACCATTTTCACCATTTTCACCATTTTCTCAAAGCTGTAAACACAAAGTCTGACACTTCTTGCAAAACTGAACAATTGCTTCAAAACAGTTTACCTGTGCTCAAAACCAAACAATGTCTTCAGACCATTCACAAAGCAGTCAAAACGAAAACGCTCGTGAGCAGTCATTACTCACTACATCATAAAATGGAAAACACAGTGTTCAGGGCATGGCATATAGCTCCAGGAGAAATGTTCTTTGTTTACAACAAAGCAGATGCATTTTGCATCTACAAAAACCCAAAACAAAGCAAAATAAAATGCGTAACTCAGTGGATTCAACATTTGCAATTTCAGTAAAAATAACGTATTGGAAAGGTACTGGAAAAGACAGACAATACATGAGAAGTACATCACAGTCTATAGCCTACAATGCACAGTAAGAATACCCCAGAATTCTACAACGCTAAGTGCCTCACTGATTCTGTCCATTGTTGATCTGGACGTTCAGCAACCTGTTTGCACTCTGAACTAGCCTATACTGGTTGGGTAACATAGTTTTAAACAAGTGTGCTCAATTTTGAGTTGTTGTGTGTCTAACTTATGACATCTGTGTTTCTTGGTGTTTACGTTTTGTCACTGTGGTTACCATTATGCATCACAAGTGCATCACAACTGCAAAATGTGTTTTATTGCATAAGAATGTGTTAAGAGTTTTGCAAAAAGAGTCAATGAGGTCTGCAGATTGTGTTTTAATAGGTGAAAACTGTCTATGGTTTTGCCAAAAGAGTGATCAATTCAATAAATGCCTTCAGGCAACTGAGCATTTGGTTCAGAGAATAGGGTTTAGTGTTTAAGCAAATGTGAAAAACGAAAGGACAGTCCAACTAAACTCACAGAATAACAGACTGAGTTTCCGTGGCATACCTTTCAGTATGTGAGCATAGCTTTGACTCTGTCTCAGTGACTAAACTAACCAATGATAACCAGCACAATAATACAACAGTTAATGTGCAATTAAAAATGCAGTTAGTCGTAACATCTATTCTATACAACACTACACCTTGTCCTTATAAAGTGTTGTTACTTCCATGGATCTGCCAACAACTACTCAAACAGCATTACAAAGGCCACATTTGGTTTTAAGAGCTGTTATCTATGCTGTTTTCTTCTGCTGCAGATAACTTCAACAAGTCAACAACAAAAGACCATTACAGTTTTTTACAATTGTTTACACACGTTTTCAAAACTCTGTGTCTATTTTTCAAAACTCCACACACAAAACCCACAACTGCTCACACAAAATGAAAAATGCCTCAAATCTCCAGCAAAATGACACACAACATTCAAAATGTCAAAAACACATGTTTAAAGCAAACATTCGCCTCACATTACAAACACTTTTGTCATAATATGACATTTTGGATACATCATATACACACTGTTGCTCAAAACCTAAAGCTCTTCTGTCTTAGGCTTTCTATATGTATTTCCATACAAGAGAGAAAGTTACGGTATCAACATTTTTACTGTGTATTTCAAAGAAGTTGAAATACACAGTAAAAATGCAAGCAATATTAAAACCAAAAATAGTGATTTTTCCCAAATAATTTGCTGAAGAATACAGTCACCACCAGATGTACATAGAGTTTTGAAAACACTGATTTTGTTTTTTTCTAAAGACAAGTGTGTGTGTGTGTGTGTGTGTGTGGGTGTGGGAGGGGGGGGGTGTCGTGTACAGTATGTATTCATAGGCCTATAGACCCTTTCAACTGCAGAAACAAACAATTCTACAGCGTTCCTAAGGCATTTCTGGAGGCACAGAAAAATGTATTGAGCTAATGGTACTGTAACATGGGGACAAAGAAAAATAGAGTAAAAAGACACATTTTACATACAGTAAAGTCAACTTTTTGTAGAACATTACTGTAAGCTAAAGTCCGATTACTGTAATTTTCAAGTATCTGCATTGGTTCTGAATATTTCAACCGGAAATCCTCTAGGAGCAGATTGAAAGGGTCTATACCTATATAGAGAGTATATCTATTCATAGACCTATACTAAGGCAATGATTGGATGGTGTTCAGTAAAGTAAAGAGTGTTTGCACATGTGAAGAGAAAGAGTGAAGCACTTGTGATTTAGTGTGGCATTTTGATGGGTTGTGTTTGAAGAACGAAATCAAGTTACTTCCTGTTAGATTTTTGTGTGTTAGGTAGAAAATTGTGTGTGGTGTTTTGCAAAATGTGTTTTAGTCAATTGAAAACTGAGTCAAACACTGAGAATTAGTGTATGGTTTTGCAGATTTGGTGTCGGGTTATGATGTTTGGAGGACATGTTTAAAAAAATGTGTGACAAGCAAAGATTTAGTGTGTAAGCAGTTGAAAAAAACTGTAAACAACTACGTGTCATGTGGGGGTTGGTACGGATAACAACACACACACACACACACACACACACACACACACACACACACACAAACACATAGAGAGCACATAGCTGATGGTAATATTGCCTAACACTTTAATCTTAAAACAGAACAATCGCACATACACACACAGACACAGGCACAGACAGACACAAACACACACACACACACACACACACACACACACACACACACAATTATCTATAGAACAAAGGTCATTAGAGCAAACGCAGGTGTTATCACAGCTCTGTCATAACATACACACATACAGTACACACAAACTCACACACACACACACACACACACACACACAAACACCTGTCAGATAAAAAAGTAGAACATCTCACACCTGTGTGAGTGTAAAACATATACATAGGAATGGGGGAAAGAAAGAAAGAAAGAAAGAAAGAAAGAAAATAAAGAAAGTAAAGATAAAAGGAAGGATGAAGGAAAGGAAAAAGAAATAGCTATAGCTAATTCAGATATAACAGTATAACATGATATGCTATAGCTAATTCAGATATATGATATAGCTAATTCAGATATAACAGTATAACATGATATGCTATAGCTAATTCAGATATATGATATAGCTAATTAAGATATAACAGTATAACGTGATATGCTATAGCTAATTCAGATATATGATATAGCTAATTCAGATATAACAGTATAACATGATATGCTATAGCTAATTCAGATATATGATATAGCTAATTAAGATATAACAGTATAACATGATATGCTAGCTAATTCAGATATGATATAGCTAATTCAGATATAACAGTATAACATGATATGCTATAGCTAATTCAGATATATGATATAGCTAATTAAGATATAACAGTATAACATGATATGCTAGCTAATTCAGATATATGATATAGCTAATTAAGATATAACAGTATAACATGATATGCTATAGCTAATTCAGATATATGATATAGCTAATTCAGATATAACAGTATAACATGATATGCTAGCTAATTCAGATATATGATATAGCTAATTCAGATGTAACAGTATAACATGATATGCTATAGCTAATTCAAATATATGATATAGCTAATTCAGATATAATATGCTATAGCTAATTCAGATATAATATGCTATAGGTAATTAAGACATTATATGCTATAGCTAATTCAGATATGATAAGATATGCTATAGCTAATTCAGATATAATATGCTATAGCTAATTCAGATATGATGTGTCAATCCAAAGCCGACAGTGACTGTTTTTCCAAAGTTACTGGAAATAAAGTTAGAAGTTCTATTTTAGTCTGTGTCAGTGTGTCCTTTTTATTGCTGTAAATAATGAACCTCTTTTCCACTTGTTTATTTATGTGCAAAATGACCACCATTATGGCTTTGTTGTGTAGAGAAATGTGTGTGAATGTGTGAGTGTTTGTGTATTACTATGTGTGTGTGCGTACCAGTGGTGCTAAGCCATCCTTTGCTACCAAACATATTTAGCGAGTCTTTTGAAGTGTCATTACCCATAACCCATCGCTGCTCATTTCTAAAATTCCAGGTTTTTTTTGATGTGGCTCCATCTTTGAAGAGGCAATGGGAGGTGTCCTCACTGCCCATGGGGACCAGGTTAATTCAATAAAATGAGAACTTAACAACAAAAGAGTGGAGTTACTCTATGAATAATTATCACTGCCAATCCTCAGGGGCCAGGCGGGCAATAAACAATCTCCACACAGAGGCGCACACACACACACACACACACACACAAGCCATTCATATTGCGTAGCTCTGGCAGCATCCCAATATTTATATTTATATTTATATACATTTATATTTATATTTATACTTACAAATAGAGGGATTAATAGAAATAGAATAGAAAATGCTTTAGGGACCAACCGTTAAAACCCTGATTTTTACACTAAAGCACTGAAATTATGTGTGTGTGTGTGTGTGTGTGTGTGTGTGTGTGTGTGTGTGTGTGTGTGTGTGTGTGTGGTTGTGTGTGTGTGTGTCAGTGTATGTACAGGAATTGTTTGTTTGTGTGTGTATGTGTATGTGTATGTGTGATGCCCACTGGTTTCATTGCTTCCTTACTTACGTGTTGAGAGGATGCTTGGGAAAAACAGAGAAACCGCTTGACCTTGGATTTGAATAAGCCGTCCTTCCAGAGGTCAGCCTCACAGCCATCTGTTGTTTTTGCAACCTACAGGAGGACAAACAGACAGAGAGGAGATGTGTGTGTGTGTGTAATGTGTGTGTGTGGGGGGCACCTAATGTATGGATGCTGTGTGTGTGTGTGTGTGTGTGTGTGTGCACATAACTGTGGGTATACATGTGATTATGGACATGCATGTGCACATGCACCTGTCTATGCATAAATGCATGCATAGTGCTTTTGCATCTATGCATATTTGTGAATGTGAATGTGTGCATATTTGTGTGTGTATATGTATTCAAGTGTGGGGGTGGCTGGGTGAGTGGGTGGGGTATGTGTGTGTGTGTGTGTGTGTGTGTGTGTGTGTGTGTGTGTGTGTGTGTGTGTGTGTGTGTGTGCGTGCGGTGTATGTGTGCGTGTGTGTGTGTCTTGTGCATACTTGGCTTAATTAACGCTTGCTCGCGCTCCATCTCATTAAAGCTCAGTGTGAGTATCTGCGGAGTTGCCGACTCCAAAAAGGCGTCTAAAAATAGCCCCCCCCCTCCCCCGAGAGCTGGCTGATTAAAGACACCCTGACAAAGATCTGCCTCTAACAAGCAAAATGAAACTTTATAGTGCACTTAAGAAAGAAAAGGAGGAACAGCTCAAGGAGGAACAGACCAGTCTCCACACACACACACACACACATCAGAACGAAATGACAAAAAAACATATATAATATAATATAATATAATATAATACATATATTATAAAATGTAATATAAGATAAATAGAAATAGCAACATGCTGGTAGGGTTTACCTTTTTTTATCTACAGAGACATTCTGTCTATTTCATGCAACATGCCCATTAAGTAACTTACTCTACTTCTGAAAAATAGTGTTTGATTAATTAATTAAATTCCCACATAGAATAAAACTGCTAAGAACTAGATATAAAGTGTATAATAGTTTCAGAACAAGCTCTCTCCAGGGATCTCTAGAAGCAATATGGCTATCTTGATAAGAATCAATCATGGCCACTACGCAAGAGAGGAACTTTTGAGTAGAAGGATTGACTACTAGAGTCTGAATGCCCCCCATCCCCCCCACACACACACACACATACACACATACACACACACACAAACACACACACACAAACTAGTGGATGTGATCAATGTGTCTCCCTCACTCGCTAGTCAGGTATTATGCGTCATCAGAGCCCACACAAACATTAGTCTTCAGTGGGTTGACATGTCAGGTTAATAACCTTGGCAAGTGTAAAGGTGTGTATGTGTGAGTGTGTGTCGATGTGTCGCTGTGCCCTCAGCCCAAAGACGGTGTGTGTGTGTGTGTGTGTGTGTGTGTGTGTGTGTGTGTGTGTGTGTGAGTGTGTGCGCGCCCTCAGCCCAGAGAGTAAGCCTCAATGACGGGTGTCTACCAGGAGAAATACCCCCCCCCCCCCCCTCTCTCTCTCTCTCTTCCTCCTCCACCACCATAAGCACCCAGCACATCACTGACACGGCTGATAAACAAGCCCCATGATTAGGGGCGCAAAACAAGGCTGGCAGGGCAGAGCAGTGGGGAGAGGAGAGGAGGAGAGAAGGAGGGAGAGAGGGAGGGAGAGAGGGAGGGATGGAGGGAGACGCTGCATGGGAGGACAAGAGGCAGGTGAAATGAGATGAGGTGAGCGAGATAGGCAGGGACGGAGCGAGGGAAGAGGAGAGGGACTGGGAGAGAGAGAGAGAGAGAGAGATGGGGGGATGCAGAGAGAGCAGGGGGGAGGAGAGGAAGACAGATAGACAGAGGAGGACAGGAAAGCGGACAGGGGGAGGAAGGGGAGACAGAGGAGAGGAGCGGAGAGGAGAGGAGAGGGGTGGGGGTGGGGGTCATCCAGGCTTCTACAACGGGCTACAGTGCACTGATGGGTCCCAGGAGGAGTCTATACATCAAACACACACACACACACACACACACACACACACACACACACACACACTTCTCTCCTTACAAGACAGGACGTCTGAGCCAGTTTTTCCAGGTCAGTAGCCAGAGCATCCTGTCAGTGTAAACAAAGGGAGAACGGTGAGGAGCCAAAGTCAAGTGGGAGAGCATCGAGGGCACAGACACACACACACACACACACACACACACACACACACACACACACACACACACACACACACACACAAACACACATGCACACGCACATAAACACACACACACACACACACACACACACACACACACACACACACACATGCACACACACACACACACACACACACACACACACACACACACACACAGGGACCCACCTCAGGCGTCAGCTCAACGCCATGTGCCACGCATGCCAAACACCAGGGGGATGAGAGAGAGACAGAGAGATAGAGATAGAGAGAGAGAGACAGAGAGAGAGAGAGATAGAGATAGAGAGAGAGAGAGAGAGAGAGAGAGAGAGACAGAGAGAGAGAGAGATAGACATAGAGAGAGAGAGATATACATAGAGAGAGAGAGACAGAGAGAGAGAGAGAAAGGGAGGAGAGATGGGGAGGAAAGGGAGGGAAAGTAAGAGATAGATGGAGAGATGAAGAGTGTAGGTAAGAGTAGAGAAAGAGAGAGAGAGAACAGGTGAGCACCAAAGGGTAGACAGGACATAGAGAGAGGAGGAGAGGAGGAGAAGAGAGGAGGAGAAGAGAGGAAGAGAAGAGGAGAAAAGGAGAGAAAAGAGGAGGAGAGAAAAGAGGAGGAGAGAAAAGAGGAGGAGATGGGGAGAGGAGGGGAAGAGGAGATTAGAGAAGGGGAGTAGAGGGGAGGAGAAGAGACTTGGGATTATGAGTCTTACACTTGAGTCAAACTCAGATGCAGCAAAAATATTCAAATGTCAAATACAGCAAATATAGCCTGCAAATATGTCACATTGTGCGTAACTGTAGGTTTATGCAATGTAATGCATGTTAGATCTGTCATTATAATAATGTGTGTGTGTGTGATTTTAACCAAATATGTACACTATTCATTTTAAACGAATTCAACATATAAAAAATCTAGATGTAACAAAACTCACAAACAAGCAGAAAAATAACAAAGAATTCCGAAGTGCAGTAAGCATTGCGAAAGCTAAAAAGAAAATTCCCACCAATTTTACACACCGGAAACAGCTGTTTCAATCGGCTGCTGTGCTGCTGGTGTTTTGTCAAAAAATTGAGGACAACGCAATCAACCTGTGCGACATGAGAGAGACGAGTTATAGGCCCTAATAACTTGAGGAGTTCGATATGGAAGCACTTCGGGGTTTGGGTATATCAAACTATGGAGAAGGACAAAGCGGTATGCAAACTGTGCAGTCGTGAGTTCTATGTAGGCGAAATTTGTTTGACATTTCTAATTCAGCCACGTTGAATCCTGCAGTAATGTTTTTCACTGATGAACTGATGGCAGCCCACTCTGCTTATTGTTTTTCGAGAATGTTGCACTCCTGTTTGTCATTGTGCACGAAACTTCCTGTCTGTCATTGTGCACGAAATATTGCTGGCTTGTGCTTCTTCAAGCGCCCCCTTTACGTTCGTCCTAATGCCTGTTAGTTGTTCGTGGATTGGCCTATATTTGGCGTTGAAAATTAAACGTCTTTTGAAATGAAAAATCGATTTTACAATCGATTCAATGAACAATTATGTCTCAAGAATCAAACAGGATTTTTTCACAAAAGTGACAGCCCTAGTGTGTGTGTGTGTGTGTGTGTGTGTGTGTGTGTGTGTGTTTCTGTGTGTGTGTGTGTGTGTGTGTGTGAGTGAAAGGCCATAGGCCACAGAGTCATTTCCATTCTCAATATGCTGCCCTACAAAGCCAAGGAGCAGTATCTGCAAAAATGCCAAACTGAGAAAAACAGCTTTTTTTTTCTTACATCAAGTATAAGCATCAAATTATATTCAACAACAAGGGGTATAATTAGATAGATCAAAGTGTGTTGAATATTAAACATTTTGTTTTTTAACATTTAGGCAAAATTTGGTAGTTTTATAGGCTCAAGGGCGTAGGTTTGGTCTGAGCTTTGGTGGGGACACCACTATTTTTTAGTAAAGATATGCTGCTTGATGCCTTAACAATGGCACTTATTTGGCATTTATAAACATTTATGTAAAAATGGAACAAAATCAACCGGGTATTCTTGTAGACTTTCATGTCAAGCAATATTGCATTGCTGCACACCAAAACCTAACCTTTGACACCTTTGCACACTGCTGCTTATATTTGTGAAAGTATATGTTAATTACTTTTTGTAAAATCTGACTGACTATTTTGAATATGATACTTTCACTGGCATTTAATATTGTGAGACTGTATCATGATAGACACCTAATGTGTGTGTGAGTGCAAATGGTAGTGGTAGTCTTTTTAGAAGAAAGTTCAGAGCCTTTTTTTTGTCCCAGTCTGTGCCTGCGCACACACACACACACACACACACACACACACACACACACACACACACACACACACACACACACACACACACACACACACACAGCTATTAGAGTAAGGCAGTAAAGTTAAACCAAGGCAGAATGCAGTAATGGCAAGTGGAATCAAGGCAGTAAGGGCAGATACTGCACTCTCCCTTGGCTTCACTCTACTTTTTTATACAAACTGCAAACTAAAACTGTAAATTTAGCTAAGAAATGTATAAGGTAGCCATGTGAAATTTTAACAGATTGAAGAGTAGATCATGTAGTTCAAAAAATGTG
>NW_027468848.1:7213327-7218327 GCF_046254945.1 Alosa pseudoharengus
CAGGTCGTACATTCTTACGTTTGAATGTAATTGTGTGGACAATATAAAAAGAGTCATAAAAAGATTGTGTATAATTAAACACGTTCACCTCAGATTGGGTGTTTATAATTTTGCATTCAGATCTGCAGCGGGTGGGCCTGACCTTGCCTGACCTTGCCTGCTTGGAGCTGACATATATCATTACTCTAGAGAAAAACACTTAGCTGGCTGCTGAGGATCACTGAAGAATGTTCTGGTTCCACTACCATGTGTTTGAGATTTCCGTTTGATTAGCCTTGAATTCCAGGACTCCTTATTAAAATCGTCCAGGCAACCAGGAAGCTTTGTTTTAATTGGCCGGGCGTCTGTGCCAGCTTGGGCGCTGTGGAGGAGCCTGACCTCAG
Source organism: Alosa pseudoharengus (assembly GCF_046254945.1). NCBI lineage: Eukaryota > Metazoa > Chordata > Actinopteri > Clupeiformes > Clupeidae > Alosa > Alosa pseudoharengus. The sequence goes on from NW_027468848.1 coordinate 7,213,711, forward strand.
CAACATGTGCTGTCAATAAATCAGCCAGGGCTGCTGTCTGTGTGTGTGTGTGTGTGTGTGTGTGTGTGTGTGTGCAGAAGTCCACCCGGAGGACACACACACACACTCACACACACACAAACACACACACATAGACACGCACATGCATACACACACACATGAACAAACATACACACAAAACACGCATACACGCACACACACACACAAACACACACACACACACACACACACACACACAGGGATGGATTACTGCACGGGCCTACCGGGCCCAGGCCCTGGGGCCCAAGGGGTCAGGGGGCCCTGAAGCTCAAGCGTTTGCATGGAATCACTGCCTCAATAGCAACAAATCAGGATGTAGGCTAATAATCTGATTGCATTTAGCATTGGCCATCCCCAAAATGCACCAGAATACAAGAAATCACATCAAACAAATTACATTTTTTTCTGGGACACTTAGTGGGGGGCCCTTAATACATCTGGGCCCAGGGGCCCGAAAGTTCATAATCTGTCCATGCGCACATACTGTAGGGAGCAGGGGGACGCTAAGAAATGAAACACAATGCTAACAGGGATCGACTGGACTAGGCTGTGCTATGCTTTGCTGGACTGTGCTAAGAAGGCTTAGCTGGGCTGTACCATGCTGTGCTTGACTGTGCTATGCTATGCTAATAATGCAGTTTGCTGGACTGTGCTATACTGTGCAAAGAAGGCTTAGCTGGGCTGTACCATGCTGTGCTTGACTGTGTTATGCTATGCTAAGAATGCTTTGCTGGACTGTGCTATACTGTGCTAAGAAGGCGTAGCTGGGCTGTACTATGCTGTGCTGTGCTATACTGTGCTAAGAAGGCTTAGCTGGGCTGAGCTATGCTGTACTGTGCTATGCTGTGCAAAGAAGGCTTAGCTGGGCTGTGCTATGCTGTGCTTGACTATGCTATACTGTGCTAAGAAGACTTAGCTGGGCTGTACTATGCTGTACTTTACTGTGCTATGCTGTGCAAAGAAGGCTTATTACATGGCTCTTCAGAGTGCCGCAACAAGTTCCATTCACATGAATGGGCCTTCCCTACGTTTGGAGGTCTGTGAAATATATCCCCGCTGCAAAGTATACAATGACCGCTGTCATTGGCAACGGGTTTTGTGCTTCTGATAACATCTTTTATATCACTCCGCAAGAAGTCTGTTCGCTTATTGCAATGGAATTTCATTGAAAGTGAAAGTCAGCTAAGACGTTGCCACGCAACACCTGAAACTGTCAAGTTCTATCTGTGTTTGGCAAACTATTTATTTTGTCAGCGGAAGCCACAAAACGGTAGCAAAATCATTTTTAAAGACCCATAAGTTAATTTTCTCGTTTTGGCAAGTAGCCGTATAATAAGCAGGATAATGTATTGTCTGCCGGTAATTATCGGAAAATAAGTTTGTCCTGTCCGTACTTATTTTCTGATAATAATCGGCAGACAATACATTACCCCTTACTTATCTGGGATGCGCCAAAGCTTATCGTCAAGTCTCAGGTGTAAGGTGCGTGTAAGGCCAGGCTTGGCTGGGCTATGTTATGTTGTGTTGTGTTGTGTTGTGTTGTGTTGTGTTGTGTTGTGTAAGGCCAGGCTTGGTTGTGTTTGTGTTTTGTTGTGTTGTGTTGTGTTGTGTTGTGTTGTGTTGTGTTGTGTTGTGTTGTGTAAGGCCAGGCTTGGCTGACCGGTTCGTATAAGGTGCGTGTAAGATTAGGCCAGACTGACTCTGGTGTGGAGCTCCCAGGACTCTCCCTTCACCACTCTTCTGTATGTCCACTCCTCTGGACGTCTGTTCTCTAATAGGAGATCCAACACACGTTTAGCATGTTTAGTTATCCAAGCGCAAAAAGCCTTGTTTTACATAGAAAAATGATGGACTGTTTTTCCTGAATCTGATATCATAACACTAGCACACGTGTGCACACTAACATCTTACACACACATAAACACACACACACACACACACACTCTGTCTTTGCCTCAGCATCCCCCCCCCCCCTGGTGGCAGGTCTTTCTGATTTCCATTGTTATTAATATGTGCCCGTTTAATTTTCGTCTCTGTCATAACGTGTCGGGCTAAACTCCGGGAGACAATCCCTTATTGATTATTTTCCCAGCATCCTGAGCGGCATGCCCAGCTGATCGGCTGTCTTGGGCGCGGGTGCGGGGGGGCGAGGTGTCTCAGACGTGTCAGATAATAAGCCCCTGCTCCTGCTCCGGCTCCTGCTCCGGCTTCTGCGCTTCAGCAAATTGGATGCGCAGTCAGTCACTGTCCAACTAAATCATCCTGCAGTCTGTCAAAAGCCCAGGCATGGATTATCATCTTACCCGACCGAGGCAGGGAGAGGGGGGGGGGGGGGGGGGGGGGGGGGGGGAGATGAGAGAGGGAGGGGAGGAGATGAGAGGGGGGGTTGAGAGAAAGAGAGACAGAGAGGGGGTTGGAGAAAGGTAGTGAGAGAGAGAGTGGAGATTGAGAGAGAAGGAGAAGGAGTGAGTGAGAGAAAGAGTGAGGGGGGTGAGAGAAAGAGGGGGGGGTGAGAGAGTGAGTGAGAGAAGGAGTGAGAAAGGGAGGGAGAGAGAAAGAAAGGGAGTGGGGGAGAGCAAAAGAGAGATGAGTGCCTCCTCTGAGACAGTGATTGCATGCTGTAGTCCGTGTAGCAGTAACATGTTGTTTGACGTCCAGATGCACGGAAACACACACACCCTGGCTGCCCACACGGGGCCGGTGGTGTGTGAGCTGTGTGAACACCGCAAGGAAACATGGCCGAAACAGCTGTGTGGACAGCACATGGGGACACGACAGAGACAGAGAGAGACGCTCCTCCTCACATCCACCACAGGTGTCCATCTTATCCCGCCTATCAGAGCCAGAGCAAAAAATGGTTGGCACAGAAGTGTGTCAATCACTTTTGACATTTCCTGGTTGGTTAATACAGCTACCTAATGCATTATACATCTGAGAGTGTAGCTTTGATGAAAGAGCAAAGAGAGATATGTCCTCGGGTCCTACTGCTTCTGATCGCACTGATAGCTGTCAGACAGTGCCGACAGTCAGTTTAGGAGCTCTAAAAGCATGCCTTGGTGGTCTCCTACAGCTGGTTTAGGAGCAAAAGCATGCCTTGGTGGCAGGGCTTTGAACCGATTTTTTTTTCCAATCGGTTCGTTCCGAACAGAAACGGAATTATAACGTTTCCGGTTATGAGTTCCACCAATAAATTGACGTTCCCGAACCGGTTAGAACAAAAAAATACTGTTCCCGGAACGGTTAATTTCGTTCCTGTCAGCTGTTTAATGCTATAGAATTATGTCACATCTTTCTCATCTAGCTTAAACCAAATGTAATAATATTACAACCATTATTAAATAGTAATAATTATATTATTATTAATAATAATAATTAAATAGGCTTACAATTATTTCAAATGTGTAGTTTATTGTTAAAAGAGAAAATTTCCACACAAACGTAACAACATTATTAAGACACGTGGTTATGCCACTCGGGCAACAACAAATTCCAACTGTCGGGGGGAAAGGCCATCCAGTAGGCCTACTCATACCGTAACAAGCCATCTGTGCATTAGGCAAACAGAGGTGTTGGCGCCATTTAGCCAAATGTTCGCTAGTCCATCATTAACGTGGAGTCGACAAATATAGCTATTGATATTGTGTTTGGAATGAGCGTTTTAATTAACGATGGATCGTAATTTACCTCTTATTTAAGATGTGGAGTGGAGACTTTGTAATCCACCGCTCTCTGATGTGATGTCACACAGGAAGTGAACCTCAGCCGTCATGGTAACGTGCGCAGGGAAATAATTACTTTTTTTTTTTAGTTAATTAGGCAACGAAAACTTTGAGGAACGAAATAAAACCGGTATTAACCGGTTACCATTATTTTTAAATAAGTGTTCCTGTTCCTGAACATAAAAAATAATAACGTTTTCGGTTTCGTTTCTGTTCCCTGTAAAATACAAAAAGTTCCCGGTTTTCGTTTTCGTTCCTTGAATCGGTTCAAAGCCCTGCTTGGTGGTCTCCTACAGCTAGTTTAGGAGCAAAAGCATGCCTTGGTGTTCTCGTACAGTCAGTTTAGGAGCTCTAAAAGTATGCCTTGGTGTTCACGTACAGTCAGTTTAGGAGCTCTAAAAGTATGCCTTGGTGTTTCTTCAGTTTAGGAGCTCTAAAACTTGGTGTTCTCGTACAGTCAGTTTAGGAGCTCTAAAACTTGGTGTTCTCGTACAGTCAGTTTAGGAGCTCTAAAACTTGGTGTTCTCGTACAGTCAGTTTAGGAGCTCTAAAAGCATGCCTTGGTGTTCACGTACAGTCAGTTTAGGAGCAAAAGCATGCCTTGGTGTTCACGTACAGTCAGTTTAGGAGCAAAAGCATGCCTTGGTGTTCTCGTACGGAGAGCTAATTGTCAAGAGGACTTCTGACACGTGACGACATCAGGAGACATGGTTGTTAACGAGGAAAGGCGTGTGCGTGTGTGTGTGTGTGTGAGAGAGAGATTGTCTCACTCTCATGTTTCACCTCACACACCTTCCCCCCAGGTGCAGGTGGACAGGAGTGTGTGTGTGTGTGTGTGTGTGTGTGTGTGTGTGTGTGT
>NW_027468848.1:7228327-7230827 GCF_046254945.1 Alosa pseudoharengus
TCCATAAATGACAGAGCTGATACTGTGCATGTGTGTATATGTGAGTGAGACAGGCTCATATGATAAACACACACACACACACACACACACAAGCAGATAAAAGTCAGGTGCATATTGAAGCCTGCCAGACATACACAAATCATCCTGCCCATTCAGGGTTATGAGGGTCACGGCTGTAATGAAGAGTGTGTGTGTGTGTGTGTGTGTGTGTGTGTGAATGCGTCGGCCTGCTGATGGACATGAGGGAAAGTCGATGGGAGGCGTCGATGAGCTGGCGGGGTGGACACACACAGAACTGGCCGAGGCGATGATTGACATGTCTTAACCTGCAGGGCTGTGTTGGGGTGTCAGGGCATCAGCCAGAGTCAGGACACACACACACACAAACACACACACACACACACACACTAACACATGCAAACACACACACACACACACACACACACACACATGCAAACACACACACACAGACACATGCAAACACACACACACACACACACACACACACATACGCAAACACACACACACACACACACACACACACACACACAGACACACATGCAAACACACACACACATGCAACACACACAGACACACAGACACAAGATAGAAAAAATAAAACGGAGTAACAAGCCTAAAACATAAAAATAAATCAGTTGTAAATAGTAATGTTGTTGAGTAATATTAAATAGGCTTTGAAATCCCCTACGTACAGCACAAGGAATTCACCACCTTTTCTTGTGTGTATCTGAAAAATAAAAGTGCTTCATTGTTCTAGTTAGACAATAACAGCGTAATGCAGAGAAATGTGCATAGTTTGGGTTGTTTGAGTAGAATGGAAATTGTGAATTTGATTTTCACCATAGATTATGCATCATGAAATATTTGTACACAGCAGAAATGGCCTTTTTATGTCTCTGTGTACATGTCTTCACATACATTTAAAATAATTTCGCCCGTTTTTATTTGCAGCAACATGATTAAATAATTTTCTCATTTTTCGCTGCAGCGCTGTGATGAATGTTCCATCAGGTAAACGCCTGAATCGTTCTGCTCTTCTCTCCTTCTCCTCTCCTCCTCTATCCTCCACTCCACTCCTCCACCCAGCCCTCTCCATCTGACACTCTAGTTACTGCACAACCAAAACTCCTCCAACTTTTTTTTTCCCCCTCTGTGTTAGAGACAGGTGCTTTGAAGGTAGACAAAACTGCTCCGAGAGGCAGAAAGCAAGAGAGAGAGAGAGAGCGCAAGAGAGAGAGAGAGGAGGGGAGGTATGGGCCTTTGGCAAGCTCTTCTCTCCTCTCTTCTCTTCTCCTTTCCTCTCTTCTCTCCTCTCCTCTCCACTCCTGTCCTCGGCAGCTGTGTCTTGACAGCCTGGTGCGGCAGCTCTGCTGAATTATATCCTGCGTCTAATTATTTCTTTTCAACTCTTCACAATGAAAGACTGACTGCGCTGTGTCTCTCCGTGTGTGTGTGTGTGTGTGTGTGTGTGTGTGAGTGTGAGTGTGTGAGTGTGAGAAGCAGGACAGCAGCAAAAATGCCCCCCTGTAAAACAGAAAAAAGGGGAAAAAAAGACAGTAAAAAGCCTTCATGCTTCTGACACAGACGTGTGTTGGTGTGTCAACATAGCACATTCGGTGACGTTAGGTGCTGTAATGAAAGAGATCTTCAGACGTCGAGCGGAACACGCTCGCCTTTGTTTTCTCCGCACCCAAGCTGAGGAGTGTGGCAGCAGCTCCGCACCAACTCTTTTATTAGTGCCTCAGCTTCTGCGGAGGATTTTGGAATATTAGCCACAACCTTCCATAATGATTATTACAAAAAAATCTAAAGACAATTCAAAAAATGTTTTTATTTATTTTTTATTGTCAAGATATTTTTTGTTCAAATGATTTCCCAAATAATTGAAAAGAAAATAAATGTTTCAAATTTATGCACATTATTACACATGAAAAAAGCTTTTACACGCAAAAAAAGAAATTCAACAATGCATATTTTTTCTTGCTGTTGTTGCTCAAATGTATAAAAAACATTCTAATTTCAATGCCAAAACTCTGTTATATTGTTATAACCCTTGTAATTCTAATTGTTCTCTCTTCCTCTTCTCTTCCTCTCTGCCTTTCCTCCCCCCCTCCTCTCTCTCTCTCTCTGCTCCCTCGCTCCCCCGGTCTCCAGCAGCAGCCGGGCTGAAATGGCCCTCTTCCTCCTCTCTTCTCTCTCTGCTCCCTCGTTCCCCCGCTCTGAAAATGGCCTCTGCTGTCGTCTGGTCACCAGAGGGTAGCATTGACACAGTTCTGCATGAGCTGAGCTCCGAGACGCGCGAGCGGGAGAGAGAGAGAGAAGAGCTGAGCTCCTAGACGCGCGCGCGGGAGAGAGAGAGAGCTGAGCTGAGCTCCTAGACGCGCGGGAGAGAGAGAGAGCTGAGCTGAGCTCCTAGACGCGCGCGCGGGAGAGAGTGAGCGAGAGGAGAACGAGATCAGAGAGACGGACTGGCACGGCA
>NW_027468848.1:7235827-7238327 GCF_046254945.1 Alosa pseudoharengus
AGACATATAGATACACTACTGCACATTCTACAGGTACAGAGCACATATAGACGTATAGATACACTACTGCACATTCTACAGGTACAGAGGACATATAGACATATAGATACACTACTGCACATTCTACAGGTACAGAGGACATATAGACGTATAGATACACTACTGCACATTCTACAGGTTCTGTACAATCACACAGAGGACATTATAGACGTGTAGATACACTACTGCATATTGTACAGGTCACATATAGAAGTACTGTATAGGCAGAGACTTTCTAATGTGGAGACACAGCACTCAAAGAATCTCCGGTAACACTTTACTTGACGGGTGAGTTCATAACACATTTATAGCAGCTGTCATAAACTGCACATAAAGCATTCATGACTGTTTCATGAGACATGACTCAACATTCATACCAAACCTTTCATGAATGTGGAAGTTAGAACGACGACAACTTGTCAAAATAAAAGTCCAACAACCGCAAAGCAGCATTGCTGTTTTTGTTCCAAACCTCTTACAGTACCTGATTACGTCACATCTGAGTCAATGGGCTAGTCCAGTTCCAAAAAGACAGAACATGGTCAAGCAAATCATTTTTGTTTCATAAAAATGTATTTGTTTTATGATGTAACCTTTGCAGATGATTTCTCATCTTTTGTTACTGGGAATGTCCAACCGTTCCAGGTTACACAAATACGGGTCAGCTGAATGTAGGCTAGTTTACCTCTCAGTGTTAAACTCAGTGATTATGAATACTTCACAACTTGTATAGTAAAGTGACATTCGATGTAGACTTATATATATATACAAAGGCTTGAAAGATTAAATTAATGGTATCCTTTATGAAATATTGGAGGCAAATTTAAAACCTGAGGGAGGTAAACTAGCCTACAGTACATTCAGCTGACCCGTATTTGTGTAACCTGGATACCATTAATTTAATCTCTCCAGCCTTTGTAAATATTTCATGAATATCTTATGAAGTCTACATCGAAGTTGTGAAGTATTCAATTGTGTTATGAACTCACCTGTTAAGTAAAGTGTTACCGACTCTCCCATAGAAATGTATGGGGTTAGTTCGTAACGCAAACATGGCGTTACACATACTTCTGCCCTTCCGCCACCAAAAGTTGACATGTGAATACATCGTGCCAATCATGTCTTGTGATCTGTGTTGTGATCTCGCAGCTGGAGCGAGCTTGGTGTATCGTGATTCGTGAAGCATTGCACAGTTCTACCCGAAATAGATGCCCAATAGATAGATAAGTGCCCAAAAAGTGTTGCAATATGGCCGCCAAGTGGAGGGGCTTGCCTGAAAGCACTTTCGTATAGGTATGTAACATGATGGTCTGATGTGGGCATGAGGTGTAGTAATGGGACTAGTGCTGTGGGGGCGCCAACACACTCAGGCAGGAAGTGCTTAGGCCATTAGGGGAGAAGAAGACAGCCCTATATAATGGTGCCAATGGCCCAGCCCCCTCTTTGCTCTCCTTTGTGTTCTGTGGGTGGATGGTGTGCAGTTGAGTTTGTTTGTTTGTTTGTCTGCCTGTTTGTTTGTTTGTCTGTTTGTTTGTGTATTTGTTTGTTTGTCTGTTCGGTTGCTATTTTACTCTGTGTTATGCTATCGTCCATGTGTTTATTATGACCGCCGCTAGCGAAGCTAGCGAAGCGGTCATATAGGGAATTGCCAAAGTTTTTTTTTTTTTCTTTTCCCCGTCATCTACTTCCTGAATTTTTGGTCAATGATACCCGGGACACCAAACCACCGGGGCACATGAAATTTGGTGGGTATGTAGCCCCACTAGACTTTTACGGAAAAATTTTGTTTTGTCCCCGGGGGCCACTCCCCCCACCCCCCCCCCCCCCCCCCCCGTGCTGGGCCCCCCCGAACTGCAAAAAAGGTTGCCCCAGTTTTTCCTAAATAACTACCTGAACCATGGCACCGAGGATGAAGAATCTTTTATGGTATGTTGGTCTCAAGGACCCACATCAACCTGGCCCATAATCACTCATTTGTGATTTGCACCCCCCCGGTAAAAAATAAAAATGCAATATTATTCTGCTTTAATCGCCCCTATCTTCAGTTAAGATTTTCAGAACTGCACCAAATTTTACTTGTATGATTGACCTGGCATTCTCTGGGGGTATGCCAAGTTTCGTAGAACCTAAAAAAAAATTAGGTTATGTGTACATTTAGTGACTGTACACTCATTGGCCTGTAGATGGCGGTGCACACATATACACATGCACACACACACAGACACCCACATACTATCGGTATTAGAACGGCCGATACATAATTACAAATTCAGTAGTATTAAAAGAAAGCCAAATATTCATCATCATCATCATGGCTGCATTTCCAGTATTGGCGATAAGTAGTCGTTTGTCCACTAGATGGCGCATCGTTGCAGTGAGACGTAATTTTGTTGGAAGTTAAAAGTGAGTTGGAAAAACATTGGACGCTTCTTACAGGACTGTAGTTTACCGCAGAGAACGT
>NW_027468848.1:7250827-7258327 GCF_046254945.1 Alosa pseudoharengus
TGACCCCTCCTCTATCTTCACCTGGACCAGTTGCTGACCCCTCCTCTATCTTCACCTGGACGAGTTGCTGACCCCTCCTCTATCTTCACCTGGACCAGTTGCTGACCCCTCCTCTATCTTCACCTGGACGAGTTGCTGACTCCTCCTCTATCTTCACCTGGACGAGTTGCTGACCCCTCCTCTATCTTCACCTGGACGAGTTGCTGACCCCTCCTCTATCTTCACCTGGACCAGTTGCTGACCCCTCCTCTATCTTCACCTGGACCAGTTGCTGACCCCTCCTCTATCTTCACCTGGACCAGTTGCTGACCCCTCCTCTATCTTCACCTGGACGAGTGTTGCATGTAAACTCACCAGTTGTACCTGGTTGTCACCTGGACGAGCCCTTTTGTGGCTACTGGCCACCACAATGTATCAAAAATACTGGGATGTTTGAGTGTGTGTGTGTGAGTGTGTGAGTTTGTGAGTATGCCGTAGATCTGCTGGGCTGTTTGAGTACTTGAGTATGTGAGTGTGTGAGTACTTGATTGAGTATGTGAGTATGTGAGTGTTTGAGTATGTGAGTGTGTAAGTATGTGAGTGTGTAAGTATGTGAGTACTTGTGTATGTGAGTGTGTGAGTGTGTAAGTATGTGAGTACTTGAGTATGTGAGTGTTTGAGTATGTGAGTATGCAAGTATGCCATGGCTCTGCTGGGCTATTTGAGTACTTGAACGCCATTTGTGTACTTACATCCATCAGGAACTGTTGAGGGCCAAGCGTGACGGAGTGGAGGGGGGGTGAGAGAGAGGAAAGGAAACAGAGGAGAGGAGAGGGGGAAGGGAGGAGGGGAGAGGAGAGGGGGAAGGGAGGAGGGGAGAGGAGGAGGGGTGGAGGGAGGATGGGAGAGAAGATGAGAGGGGAGGAGATAGAGGAAAAAAGAGATGAGATGAAAGGAAAGAAGAGGAGAGGGGAGTGGAGGAGAGGAGAGAAGAGGAGAGGGGAGAGTGGGCATGAGATATTTGTTTATTTGTTTGTTTGTGTCAGTTTGTGTGTGTGAGAGAGAGAGCATGCTTGTGTGTTTGCGTATGTGTGTGTGTGTGTGTGAGAGAGAGAGAGAGTGTGTGTGTGTGTGTGTGTCCATGTGTGTGTGTGTGTGTGTGTGTCCATTTAGAGTGTGTGTGTGTGTGTGTGTGTGTGTCCATGTGTGTGTGTGTGTGTGTGTGTGTGTGTGTGTGTGTGTGTGTGTGTGTGTTAGGGCTGGGCGATATAAACGGTATGCGATAAAAATTTGGCCAACGATAGAGATTTTTGTTATACCGGCATATTGCGATAGGTCATTATGTCATCAAATTGCAACACGCTTGGCCTGCTGGGACCGGCAACAATCACGAGGAGGCCACAGGTGTGGAAAAATGGCTGCGAGCGGTGAAGGTATTGTAACGATTTGATAGCGACACAGACAGTTGTCTAATCAAAACGTTTATTAGCTGAGAACGAGAGCAGGGACACAGACCCAGGAGACAATACACACGGAGCACGTCAAGTAGGCTACACACACGGGTGGACGCAGCCCCCCACACAAAAAGGATCACACACGAGGGAGAACTAAAAGGGAAACATGTCACAAAAAAAAGACGCTAACTTTAGACTTATAACTTAGGAGAGATACAGACATAAACCCCCAAATGTTCGCCCCCGTATCCCAGCATGCCCTGCGTGGGAGAACGCTAACTATGTCTTGTTAAAAACTGGTGCAACGTCCATAATATGGACATGGTTTGGATTTAAAGTGTCGGATAGTGAGCAGAAAACCATAATCTGCAAAATATTCCGGTCAACAGTGACAGCAAAGAGAGGCAACACAAGCAATCTGTTCTACCATCTGAAATCAAAACACGTTGTCGAATATGAGGAAAGCCAACGAATGCGTAGCGCTGTTCCTCAAAAACCCAGTCAAACCCAAACCCAACCCAAAACAAACTCAGTCCTAAGAAAAGTAAGGGAAAGGAGTATTTTGCACTGGAATGATGTTTCACTTTAAAATTGACATTGCCTTGTTTTGAATGTATACTGCTTGGAAGTTAAAGTTTTATAATGTTCTCTATAATTGCAGTTTTGCACAATACATTTTAAATAAGTAACAATCTTGACTATTTTATGCAAGAACCTGCTTGACCTATATGGAAATTCACACACCGCAATATATACCGTTTACCGTCTGTGTCCCAAATTATACCGCAATATGAATTTTAGGCCATATCGCCCACCCCTAGTGTGTGTCCCCATGAGTGTGTGTGTGTGTGTGTGTATGATGATGTGTGTAGTCTGGACATGGCCACCTGGCTTCCTCTTTCTCCAGCCCTCCATCATGTGATTCAGCCCCCACAACACAGGCGTCTTCATTGGGCAGTATATTAGTGTGTGTGTGTGTGTGTGTTTGTGTGCTTGTGTGTGTGTGTGTGTTTGTTTGAGTCTGTAATTATAGAGAATTACTGTTAGTATGTACTGTATGTAAATATGTGACCAGGCATGGCAAAACTAGGCTCAAGTCACAGAGACGCAAGTCGCAAAAAACGACTTTGAAGGTTTTTTTTTCAAAATTAGTTATTTTCGTTTTTTTGCAGAATGTGCAAGTTGAAGTCCTAAAGAAGCAATTCCATGTTTCAGATAACAACATTGTTTGCTTTAAAAGTGTATATTTTGTCTTTGAAAATGGTTAAGTTTCAGGAAGTAAACCAGCGTTTGAATTGGGCGTGACTATTAGTGCTCTTTTGTTTTGCCGCCAATCAGCTGTATGCTAGAAGTAGCCTCATGGCTACTTACTGAACCAGCATGCTGTTTGTTTACAATTGGAATGGAGATGGACAACATGTTAGGCTGCGCAGTCACAGTGCAGTTCCACAGGGCGGTCCTGGGGAGGTGTGTGTGGGGGGGGGGGGTTAGGGTAGACAGGATCCTAGGTTCCTAGGTTCCTGGCTGGCTGGTGGGTGGGGGGGCTGGCAGTGATGGGAGAGTGGGTAGAGTGTTCAGCATCCTGATTGCTTGGTGGATGAAGCTACTTGTAAGTCTGGTGGTGCGGGAGCGGAGGCTCCTGTACCTCTTTCCAGAGGGCAGGAGGCTAAACAGTTTGTGTGCAGGGTGGGTTGTGTCCTTGACAATCATTAGTGCTTTGCGGGTGAGGCGGGTGGTGTAAATGTCCTGCAGGGAGGGGAGTGGTGCTCCAATGATCCTCTTAGCTGTGTTAACAATGCGCTGGAGGGTCTTCCTGTTCTGATCTGTGCAGCTTCCGCCCCACACTGTGATGCAGCTGGACACGATGCTCTCGATGGTCCCTCTGTAGAATGTGGTCATGACGGGAGGCGTGGCACTTGCCTTCTTCAATTTGCGCAAGAAGTAGAGGCGCTGCTGGGCTTTCTTCGCCAGTGATGCTGTGTTGGTGGTCCAGGAGAGGTCGTCGCTGATGTGCACCCCCAGAAATGTTGTGCTGCTCACTCTCTCCACAGCATCTCCGTCGATGGACAGTGGTGGCAGTTGTTTGTGGCCTCTCTGAAAGTTGACAACAATCTCCTTGGTCTTGCTGACATTCAGCAGGAGGTTGTTGTCTTTGCACCATTTGGCCAGCAGGTCTACTTCTTCTCTGTAGTGAGCCTCATCGCCCTTAGTGATGAGGCCCACCAGTGTTGTGTCGTCCGCAAACTTCACCAGATGGTTGGAGCTGTGAGTGGTTGTACAGTCATGTGTTAGCAGTGTGAAGAGCAGGGGGCTGAGCACACACCCTTGCGGGGCCCCCGTGCTCAGGGTCAGAGTGCTTGAGGTGTTGTTCCCGACACGTACTGCTTGTGGTCTCTGCAACAGGAAGTCCAGCAGCCAGTTGCAGAGGGAGGTACTGAATCCTAGCTTGTCCAGTTTGCTGATGAGTTGTTGTGGTATTATGGTATTGAATGCTGAACTGAAGTCTATGAACAGCATTCTCACATATGAGTCTTTATTTTCTAAGTGGGAGAGGGCTGGATGGAGGGCGGAGCAGATTGCATCCTCCGTGGATCGTTTGGCTCGGTATGCAAACTGGAAGGGGTCTATGACATGACTAGCCGTTCGAAGCACTTCATGATTATGGGCGTGAGTGCTACAGGACGGTAGTCATTGAAGCATGATGGTGATGATTTCTTTGGCAAGGGTATGATGGTGGCAGTTTTGAAAAGTGATGGGATGACTGCTTGCTCCAGAGAGGTGTTGAAAATGTCTGTAAAAACATCCTTCAGCTCTTCTGCACAGTCCTTCAACACTCGGCCTGGTATGTTGTCTGGGCCTGCTGCTTTGCGTGGGTTAATGGTGGCTAGTGTCCTCTTCACGCTGGCAGAGGTCAGGTACAGGGGTTGGTCGTGGGGGGGAGGTGGGGTTTTCTGTGGGTGAGTGTCATTTTGTGCTTCAAAACGGGCGAAAAAACTGTTCAGGTCATTTAGCAGAGAGGTGTTGGCATTGGCACCATAGGCTACTAGCCAAAACCCATTACAGATAGTTTCGGTGGGCAATTAATTTAAATAATGCAAGAATGTCTTGTTTTTACTGATGGCAGGGTGCTTTATCGTGTGTGTATTCAAATTAACTGGTTTTGCAAACGCGATCTCAACTTTGTTTAGTTCGCGTTTTAGACTATTTTATCCATTGCTAAACCTGCTAAATCCATTGCCAACTTGGTGCCTTGCAATGGGTGTTCATTCAAAATAACATGGTTTGCAAACGTGATCTCATGTTTGTTTTAGACTACTTTATCCATTGCTACTAGCTGGTTCTGTAACCCATTACAGATAGTTTTGATGGGTCATTAGCACTGCAGGCTGACAGATCAGTGACCGTGACAGGGGGGAGGGTTGATCTTAATGTCATGTAAATGAGGACCATTGTGTTCCCCTCCCATGGATTGAGGGAGAAAGTAGTCAAATTGAAAACCCTGATTTCTCAGCTTGTAGCTTTGAGATGTGTATACTTTAAAATGGCTACAACTTATTCAAATATTATCAGATCTCCATGAGTGAGACATCATTGGATAGCTTTGAAACTGCACTTTCAGAATCTGTGAATAACTCAAAATGTCTCTGGGGAGACATGTGCCTGGTTTTGCCATGCCTGGTCACATATGGCAGTGTGTGAGTTGAGTATGTCAGTTTGCCTGAGTATTTGAATGTGTGTTATCACCTGCAAGTAAGACATTTGGTTCTGCGTCTCCAGGAATGGACGGACACGGACATGACAGTTCATCAGTGCCTTCAAGTGTTTGGCTACACCGTTTACACAGGGTCACACCTCAGCAGACCAAACGTGTTTGGCTACACCGTTTACATAGGGTCACACCTCAGCAGACCAAGCGTGTTCACACCTTCTCAAACCCACAAGTACAAATATAGCAGGACTCAAGTGTAAACAACACTATTCTCTTTCACACATTATTTGAAGGGGTATGTGTTGAGATTAACACGACACTGTCATAACACAAAGGAGCTGCTATGGTGTTGTCATGTCCATCTTGTGCATTCCCCTTCAAACAAAGGGCTGAGATATTCTGTTTTTCAACAATCTGCTTTTAAAACTACAAATTTGATTTTGCTACACGTGAACCAAAACCCATCTCTGTTGTCATAATATATTTCATCTTGTTTGACACTGTTGATATGATGACGCAAGTGCAGGTGTGACTAGCCTCCGGCATTGTGTTCATAATAAAAGTCCCCTGGTCCGCCGCTATGGCATTGTGTTCATAATAAAAGTCCCCTGGTCCGCAGCTACGACATTGTGTTCATAATAAAAGTCCCCTGGTCTGCCACTATGGCATTGTGTTCATAATAAAAGTCCCCTGGTCCGCCACTATGGCATTGTGTTCAAAATAAAAGTCCCCTGGTCCGCCGCTATGGCATTGTGTTCATAATAAAAGTCCCCTGGTCTGCCACTATGGCATTGTGTTCATAATAAAAGTCCCCTGGTCCGCCGCTATGGCATTGTGTTCATAATAAAAGTCCCCTGGTCCGCCACTATGGCATTGTGTTCATAATAAAAGTCCCCTGGTCCGCCGCTATGGCATTGTGTTCATAATAAAAGTCCCCTGGTCTGCCACTATGGCATTGTGTTCATAATAAAAGTCCCCTGGTCTGCCGCTATGGTGCCTCTCCACAGAGCCATGCGGTTATGAGCTGGACTGACACGTTTAAATGATGACTCCTAAAGATGCACACAATCACATACCATTCTAAAAGGTGTCTGACAGCTGTAGAAGATATTCATGTGTACATCCCTGGGCGTGTGTCATTGACTCTCCTGTGTGTGTGTGTGTGTGTGTGTGTGTGTGTGCAATGAAGAGAAAGTGAGAGTGAACCCTGGTGAATAAATGAAGTGGGGATGGTAATCCAGTGTGTGTGTGTGTGTGTGTGTGTGTGTGTGGGACTGAAAGTGACAGGGCGGCTCCTCCTCGGCAGCAGCTGAGCTGGCATTAAACAGACAGGCTGTGGCACGGCTCGGTACTCAGCTCTGCGGCCGGCGCTCCTCTCGTCTCGTCTGGTCTCGTCCCGTCTCGTCTCGTCTCACAGCGGCGCGGTGCTGTGCGGTGCGGCTCACTCAGTTATCGGCGCAGGAATAATGAAGGAACGCAGCGCCACTGCAGCCAGCCAAGTGGAGAATTTCATTTCGTGCAGGTCCCTCTCCCTACCCCCGGCTGCAGCCAAGCGTCACCTCGCTCTCTCACTCCCTCCCCCTCTCTCTATCATGCTCTCCCTCTCTCTCTATCCATCTCTCTCTACCCCACTCTCTCTCTATCCATCTCTCTCTACCCCACTCTCTCTCTGTCTCTCTTTATCCCTCTCTCTATATATCCCCTCTTTCTCTACCCTACTCTCCCTCTCTACTATCTCTCTGTCTTTCCCCATCCTTCTATATAAATCTCTCTTTTTCCCCTCTCTCTTTCTATCTCTCCCCTCCCTTCCTCCCTCCCCCTTTTTCTATTTTCTTTCTGTCTCTCTCCCCCTCTCTCCATCTCTCCCTCCCGTTGTGGCGAAGCATCTTCTGTGTCAGGGGGGTGACTGTGTCTCAGACAGGCGAGGACAACCCTGGACCATGTTCCCCAGCAGCAGCACACACACACAGCTCAGACTCCCGAGGCCTGGAGCAGGAGGAGGGGGAGCTAGGGGGGCCGCTCTGCCCAGCAGCGTGGGTCCCTGGCCTGGGGAGAGGTCCTGGAGAGGTGGGGAGGGCGGTTGTGAGGGCGGTGGAGAAGGGGAATGGGTGTTTGTGGGGAGGAGGGTGGAGAGGGTGTCTTGGTGTCTTATGCCCCCCAACGTAGTCTTCAAGGCAGCGCTGCCTGGAAGGCTCTATGGTTAGGCATGGGTTAAGGTTAACGTTAGGGTTAGGGTTAATGTTAGGGATAAGGTTAGGGTTGGGGTTAGGTTTAGGATTAGGTGCTTTTAAGTCAGCGGTGGCAGCGCTGCCTGGAAGACGATGTTGGAGGCGTAAAACACCATCGAGCGGTGGAGAG
>NW_027468848.1:7263327-7273327 GCF_046254945.1 Alosa pseudoharengus
ACTCACACGGAGACGAATCACACTTCACCAGCCAGGCCCACTCTCAAAGATGTGTAAATATGCTAACCACTGTACTGCCTTTGTGTAAGTTGTAAATAAATGAGACACAAACATATTTATTTGATCCACTATCTTCCGCACGACATCGGGATGGTGTTTTTCCTCAACATTGTGCTCCATGTGTACCTACTTAACCTTCCAAGAGCTAAACCTTCAAAACCACAGACTCACAAATAACCCTCTACAGCCTGAATTCAAATCAGTTGATTCAATTATATTTATATAATTTAATTTCAACTGATTGCCATCATTTAGTAAAAATATATTTCACAATTAAACATACATACCTGCATTTATATGTACCTACAATTATAGACACACGTTGAAAGTCCTGTGCAGCACAGCCATCATGTCCTCCCTGGCTGCTCATGATCTCATGCTGGTCACGATGACCTTCGACCCCCGCTCTTTGACCTGTGACAGTCGGCAGCTGTGGCCACAGCCTGCCTCCGGCCACGCCTCAGTGTGCCAGCTCTCTAAGAATGCCAGTCTCATTCGGAGCGCAGCGAGCGAAAGGCGACGCACAGAACGCGCGCAGCACTGACCTGCCTGCTGGACTGTTCTCGTGCAGTCCTGCCGTTTCCACGGATGGTATTCTACTGTCATGGTGGTCAAGGATTCCGCTGTCCTTCATAGCTCGGTTACACTGCTGTAACCTGATTGGTTGTTTTTCCCGTACTTGCTTTAAGAGAAAACCAAAAGAAAGCAAAGAAAACATAAGCAGCTTATGCATAGTCATATTTGTTACCATAACAACAGTTTATTGTTGTAGTGTATGCCTACAAACAGCTTCAAATCATATGCATAATAAAATAACAGCTTGCACTCATATATATTCAGACTCCTATGGCAATTAGAGAGTGATATCATATATTTGGTTTAAATCTAACGATGAATACAGGAAAAAAAAGACACCATGGAGATCCAATGCAAAATGTGCCTCGCTGTTACAGGGCGTGCGATTAGACAGAGCTGATTTGGAGTCCAGATTGCGTCCTCGTGGTCAGATACGGGATAACGGAGGCGGAGAGAGTGACTCAGGAGAGAAGGAGGGGCAGGTGGAGACAACGTGCCGTATTACAGGTCAATAGCACAAAGATGGAGACAGCGTGCCGTATTACAGGTCAATAGCACAAAGATGGAGACAGCGTGCCGTATTACAGGTCAATAGCACAAAGATGGAGACAGCAAGCGCTTTCAGACATACGTGTAAGACCGGAGGTTCTGCCGATGTTAAACGGTGGGGCCGTATATCTGAACGACATAACCGGTCATATGGAAGTGCGAATTCACCCGGTGTTTATACTACCCCCGACCTAGTATTTCCTCCGGACATTATGTAAATGTGCTGTGTCTGAACGAGGCGTAGAACATGCGGTTAAAATCACACCTAGTGAGAGGGCGTGTTGGTGACGTTTCTTTTGTGCGTCCATGTGGTTAAATCTGACTTAAATGCCAGTGTTATGATGGAGTGGCATAGTGCTGTCCAGAAAATCTCCGACATGGAAAGATGCAGACATCACGGAGCTACTGTCCATGAGGGCATACAACATTTTGATAAAACACATGAAGGGAATGGCACGTTGTAGCCTACAACTGCATGGCAAGGCCAAACGAATTCAAAAGACTGAATCATCATAAGCAGAAGGCGCTGAAAAGGCAGTAGCCTACAGCGACGTCGTTGACGACAATAACAGGAGTATTTAATAAATTGTTAGCCAACACGGTTTTCTGTTCATCTGTTCTTAGGCAGAATTAGGCTACAGAAAAGAATACAGGATTTTTTTCTCTCCCGGCAGTAAAGACAGTAGATTCGTGTTTAAAATTAAATGAAAACTAAAGGTAGGCTATAGGCTAATTATGCATATGACCATCCAGAGGAGGCTGGTGACCTGTCAAGAATGATGAAGATCGTAAGATACAGATTTTTTTATTGTTGCTGTCATTATTACCACAAACACGAATTGACAACGAAACCATGGCGATCGTGGGTTATATCTTGCCTGCTTATTAGGCCATGCACAGCCCTGTCAGAACTCCGTGTAGCATGCATACTGCAGTTTTCATAAACCATCACCAACTAGTTCGCACTTTGGATATATCGTTGGATTGTGAAAAGCCCAATTTCGAATAACTACAGTACAACAGATGAGGTAGGATGCATCTTTTGCAATTACAATTTCGTGTTGGTGAGACCTGTAGACATGTCATCTCGAGTTCCACGACAGCTTAGCTAGTGCCACCGAAAAATGACACTGAAATCCTTTCACTATTGGAGTCGCTCAGATATAAACAGCTGTAACGTGGTTAGGACACTTTTGCTGTGGAGTGGAGACGCCATAAGTTAGGTGTGGTTTTGACAATCAGAAAAGCAATATACTGAAATAGTTTAATGATGTAAAGTCAAGTGCTGGTCTGGTGTGTGTGCACGCAGTTTTTATTGATGAGTCGGAGTGGCAAGGGCATTATAAAACTTCTCGCTCTTAGGCCTACTCATACATCGCGTTGAAATGGCGTAGCTGTCTAAATTCAAATCATATCATGCTAGGGGAGAAATCGTTGGACATCCATTATTTTGTTATTCAGCCCCATGGTCAAAAATATGTCCCAGCGCGCCTGCATGGGGATAGTATGCTTTTGGAAAAAAATAAATCATGAAAAAACGTCACTGTTATGTAGCATTTTGTTTGTTGCTTAAAAACGTTGTATGATGGCCTTGAAGTCTTGAGTTAGCCTACTGAATTGGCTGGTAGCCTACCATAAAGTGTGTGCATGCTCTCTCTCTCCAACGCAAACCAGATTCTGGCACATAACGTTGAAAACAGATAAATGTGTTTACTCGAAGCACACATACAAATACTGTATGTGCGCACTTACGTGACTATCCTACTTCAAGTATTAGCCTACGCACAATATATTTCTCTTCTTTAGCCTATAATGCATAGGCTACACTTTGTAAACAAAAAGCAGCTGTGACAGGCAGCTGCCGCATATATTTTGCGTCATATATCTCGCATCTTGTGAACTCTAAGCCCCCACCCCTCACTCGACAACCACACGGAGATTCTAATGTGCGTGTATGTCGTTCACACATACGTCCGTATAAGGTCAGTATTAGGTCCGCAGGTTAGCATCATATCTGAATCATCCGAAGGGTAGGACCTCCGTTTGACAAACCTCCGCATGTACTCCGGAGGTTATATCTGAAAGCGCTTAGCGTGCCGTATTACAGGTCAATAGCACAAAGATGGAGACAGCGTGCCGTATTACAGGTCAATAGCACAAAGATGGAGACAGCGTGCCGTATTACAGGTCAATAGCACAAAGATGGAGACAGCGTGCCGTATTACAGGTCAATAGCACAAAGATGGAGACAGCGTGCCGTATTACAGGTCAATAGCACAAAGATGGAGACAGCGTGCCGTATTACAGGTCAATAGCACAAAGGACGGAGAGGAAGACAAGAATCGCACGGTCACGTCACATTTGCCAAGGTTACCGTGACACCCAATTAATCACCATCCTGTTAAATGAAAAAGTATCATCTGTAATAAAGAAGCTCCCTGTTACAGCACAGACACACACACACACACACACACACACACACACACACACACACACACACACACACAGGGCTCACAGCGAGAGTACTGCTGATGGCACAGATCAGGTGCTGTTCCACCATATCACACATTAGCACTGACACCCTCTCACCTCCGCTCATTACAGAAGCCCAGTCCTCCAAAGTAACTCTTCATAACTCAAATAACAGATGTCCCTCCTGGGCCTCCATAGACAGGGGAGGATGTGGGTGTCATTTTCTGAGTCATGAACTCACAGTTAAAGATGACAAGATCTCTCTCACCCCCTGTGGCACCTGACTGTCCTTTTGGAAATGGCCAGTGCTATAAAGCAGTGTGAGATAAGCTTTGTATTTTATTTTATTTTTGCTCAGTTAGGTAAGAGGTTGAATTGTCCACTTACACAAATATGTATTTGACTAAATTCCCCATTTTTCCATAATTGCAGAGATGTAGGTGGTCCAAGTTGTTTGGAAAATCACTCCCAGATATCTCAACTGTTTTTTTTTTCTTTTTTTCAGCTGGCTTTTCCATAGCTTCTGTTTTACTTCAATTAGCTTGATAAAATCACTCCCAGTTTATAATTCCATCTAATAGGGCAGATAAGGACTTGCATGTATACTATTATATCATCTGCATATAATGAAATGTTATGTTTGTGTTCTTTTATGGGGAGACCCCTCATCGGCCTAGGCTATTTGTCCCTGTGCTATCTGCCAGCGGTTCCACATGAGGCAAATCATGGCGTATCAGCGGTTCTATCAGGGGTACCACATGATGAGGCAAATCATGGCGGTATCAGGGGTTCCACATGAGGCAAATCTTGGCGATATCAGGGGTTCCACATGAGGCAAATCATGGCAGTATCAGGGGTTCTCCTTATTTTGTTCCTCTTCTTGTTGTGAATGTGTCGGAATGATCCGAGATTTATAAACCTTTTGAAGCGGCACGACTGAAATATGTGTTATAAGGTGTTAATAGATGACAGAGAGAGAAGCGTTATAAGGCTTTATGAAGCAGAAGGACTGAAAGATGTGTTATACAGTAAATATAAGATGTTAATAAATGACGGAGACAGAAGCGTTATAAGGCCTTAACTGAAAGATTTTTTATACCGTGTTAATAAATGGCGGAGAGAGAAGCGTTATAAGGCTTTATAAAGCAGCATGACTGCAAGGGGCATTATAAAACAATTATAAAGCAGGGTGACCAAGACAGGAGATAAATAAAGGCTCACACTGGCCTTCACTGGAGAGCGGTGTTATAAAGCAGCATGACGGAGAGCGGTGTTATAAAGCTTTATAAAGCAGCATGATGGAGAGCGGTGTTATAAAGCAGCATGACGGAGAGCGGTGTTATAAAGCAGCATGATGGAGAGCGGTGTTATAAAGCAGCATGATGGAGAGCGGTGTTATAAAGCAGCATGATGGAGAGCGGTGTTATAAAGCTTTATAAAGCAGCATGACGGAGAGCGGTGTTATAAAGCTTTATAAAGCAGCATTACGGAGAGCGGTGTTATAAAGCTTTATAAAGCAGCATGACGGAAAGCGGTGTTATAAAGCTTTATAAAGCAGCATGACGGATATCGGTGTTATAAAGCTTTATAACGCAGCATGACGGAGAGCGGTGTTATAAAGCTTTATAAAGCAGCATGACGGAGAGTGGTGTTATAAAGCAGCATGACGTAGAGCGGTGTTATAAAGATTTATAAAGCAGCATGACGGAGAGCGGTGTTATAAAGCAGCATGACGGAGAGCGGTGTTATAAAGCTTTATAACGCAGCATGATGGAGAGCGGTGTTATAAAGCAGCATGATGGAGAGCGGTGTTATAAAGCAGCATGACGGACAGCGGTGTTATAAAGCAGCATGACGGAGAGCGGTATTTAAAGCTTTATAAAGCAGCATGACGAAGAGCGGTGTTACGGAGAGCGGTGTTATAAAGCAGCATGATGGAGAGCGGTGTTATAAAGCAGCATGATGGAGAGCGGTGTTATAAAGCAGCATGATGGAGAGCGGTGTTATAAAGCAGCATGACGGAGAGCGGTGTTATAAAGCTTTATAAAGCAGCATGACGTAGAGCGGTGTTATAAAGCAGCATGACGGAGAGCGGTGTTATAAAGCAGCATGATGGAGAGCGGTGTTATAAAGCTTTATAAAGCAGCATGACGGAGAGCGGTGTTATAAAGCTTTATAAAGCAGCATGACGTAGAGCGGTGTTATAAAGCAGCATGACGGAGAGCGGTGTTATAAAGCAGCATGATGGAGAGCGGTGTTATAAAGCTTTATAAAGCAGCATGACGGAGATCGGTGTTATAAAGCTTTATAAAGCAGCATGACGGAGAGCGGTGTTATAAAGCTTTATAACGCAGCATGACGGAGAGCGGTGATAAGTACAGGCTGCATATTGCTGATTGTGTGTATGTGTGTGTGTGTGTGTCTGGAGACAGAGGGTTCCAGACCATTCTCTCTCTCTCTCTCTCTCTCACTGACACACGCACACGCTCTCTCTTTCTCGCTCTCTCTCACACACACAAACACACACACGCACACACACGCCGTCGGCATTGTGCTCCCATCTCTCTTTGTGCCGTTTTCAGCAAAGCTGCACATTACTCCACTCCCTTTGTTTCATTGTGTTCAGCAAATTAATAAATGGGACGCGGCCCACAGAAAGGAGAGGGGAAAGACAGATATGAAAATGTGTACTTTGCATTATTAAAAAGCACACCCTCTAAAGGTTACAAGCAGCTATTGTGCCACTACAATCTGTAGAATGTAATTAAGGGATGAGAAGCGGGGAAGCAGGGAGTTACAGATAAAGCTCACTACGCCGACACCGCCAACGACTCCCACTTGTAATATTTTCGAGCGTTCCCCCTCTGCGACTCTGAACTAATTTTGCATGACATATTGCCTTCGTGCTTCAGCTACCCCAGGCCTACCTGAGAATTAAGGCGGGGTTTGATATACATCAACTGTGCACATTACATTTTGGACGTACAGACGCCTCCTATTCTCCGTGATTTATTAATTCCAGCGAAACAAAACTCACAACATCACTTACAATTGCGTGGGTGTCTTCGCTCCTCTCCTGTCCTCTCCTCACGTCTGTGTGCACCGCTGCTGGGAAGGATGGGGGAATTAGAATTAGAGAAGTGTGTGTGTGTGTGCGTGCGTGTGTGCGTGCATGCGTGCATGCGTGCGTGTGTGTGTGTGTCTGTGTGTTACAATGATAGATACGCACAGAGGCTGAAGTCACGTGAGGTTTTGTGCAAGTTAAGTTGAAAGCATTTCTATACTAAGCTTATGATGAGGAGGCGTCTATTCACACCAATACAAGTGTATTCACAAGAGTGTGAAGGTTGTGCTTGACTATAACAGAAGCATGCAGAAGGTTTAATGTGCCACTGTACTGTATAATTCAGCGTCATCAGGGGGCATGTGTGACAGGAAGGGGAGCTGTCAAAGTTCACATCACTTTTGCTCTACATGTTTGTGATGAAGATGTTTGTGCTTCTCTGTGAGGTTTAAATGCTTGGATACACACACACACACTGATTTTTGATTGCTTTATAGTTATTTTTACTTCTCTTGTCTGTTATTCTGAACAAACATCCTATTTCTATCCCTACATCTATTTGTGTGGGCTAAAAGAGACCCCTGCATCCAAGTGTTTTTAATAAAAACATACTATAACAAAAACAATTTTTCAAAACAATAATGTTAAAACACAAATGTAAAAAACACAATAGTGTTTTAATCCAAATAGTGATATATCATACATGTATTTCTCAATATGTCACACGTTAAAAACACAGATAACTAATAGCACTTATGTTGGACTGTACTACTGTATATCTATCGTATTGTAAACTTTAGTGAACAGTCACCAAAAATGACGTTTTACAAACGGAAGTTCGGGAGGAGCGTGACAGAATTTGCCACGCCTCCTTCAATCAGTCAGGTTATTTATTCAGTCTACCTGTTGAAGTTGCAGCATCGGTGTTACTCCACTCGCAACCCACCACCTCCCCTTACGCCTCCCGTCTTCCATAGTTAAAGGATAAGGGGGTGTATGGCGGAATCCTGCTTGACTCCTGCCTGCGCAGTCGACTCCGGCACGATTCCGCGAAGCCCTTCAGGACCATGGCCAGAGACTTCGCCAAACATGCTTTTCTATTATGCTTTTATGTATTATGCTTTTATGTCTTTATGCAAATTCAGGAATCTGAACTAGTGAACTGTGTATCAATCACATGGGCACCCCACCATTTGAAATTTCATGTCTTACTGTATATGCCACACACAAATAACCACCATGTTTGTGTTCCTTGCATATAGGCCTTGTGCACGTCATGCAACAGTTTTTGGTGGGCAGCCGTGGCCTACTGGTTAGCACTTCGGACTTGTAACCGGAGGGTTGCTGGTTCGAACCCCAACCAGTAGGCACGGCTGAAGTGCCCTTTGAGCAAGGCACCTAACCCCTCACTGCTCCCCGAGCGCCGCTGTTGTTGCAGGCAGCTCACTGCGCTGGGATTAGTGTGTGCTTCACCTCACTGTCTGTTGTTTACTGTGTACTGAGTGTGTTTCACAGATTGGGATAAATGCAGAGATAACATTTCCCTCAAAAGAGTATATATACTATACTATACTCATTGGTAGCTAGTCAGCTATCTCTTCCTTTTCTCTTGGCCATCATGTCTGATATCATATTGTGACCAGGGCCGTGGGAAGTGAGTTTTGGTTGGGGGTGCTGTAGGGGGGGGGGGTTAAAAAAAGTTATTGTATTTTATTTAAACGCCTTTCTCTGTTAATGGACAACAGCATACTGGCATTGCATGACACACAGCACAGGCATACATCACTGTCAAGAACATTATGGCTACTCTACAGAAAAATTCCGACAAAATGTCGCAAACCACAGATTGATACTAACGCAAACAAAGTAACCGTCTGCTATCTGACGCTACACTAGTAAGGTAACAAAGTTGCTGTAGCCTTGCACCGAAATCGACGGTGAACACGTGAAATATAAAACTGTTGAACACCAACATTAATAAAACGTAATAATTATTGACGCTTCTGACATGGGTGTCAAAACAGGCTAAAGACCCTATCGCACAGCATATTAGACAGAACACATTGACTCAAAACATATGCATAACATAGGCCTACACAACGCAATATTCATAGGCTAGCCTACATTAAATTGATCCACATATCACAAATATAGCCTACAACAAATGCTGACATCATAAACGGACAGTGTAGCCTTTAACCTACACTTTCAAAAAGAAGAGAAAGAATGCTCTGAGGAGGCCACTGAAACAGGCACGCAAAGACACAGATGAATAAGTTCATCTAACTCGCTGAAGAGAGCTCTTGTTTGTGGATGGAGCTTAGGCTACTCAATATCCATGCCACCTTTCACCGTGGTGCATCGAGACTCCCCGATAACACTATGCATCATTTTAAGCTGAAGATTTAGGCGGCCCGTGTTCAGCTCCTTGGGAAACTCGGTAATATTCATCTACTTAATATGGCATATTGTCGTACCATAAAGCTAGCGTCATAGGATATCTCCCTCAGGTTTGTTTTGTTAATTTGTTTAGTTTTTGTTTAGATCTCCCAGGTCTAATGTAACATTTTTAGTGCATAATAGAATAATAGACAGGGGGACGGAGAGCTTCTTTTTTTCTGATCGTGAGTGGTATGACATAAATATGCGTGCTTCCCTGCAGCCCCACTTCCCACGGCTATGATTGTGACTGTGGTTTCTTTGCCCCACAATTTTTCATATCCATATGGCTGTGGAGGACAGACATGCCCTTCATGCATGCACTTCTTCATTATGTGTCATGAGCTCAATTTTACTTAGCTCCATTTTGAGCATCCACCGTAATAAAATCAGGTGCTGATCAGTTACACTGGTATTGGCATTGAGGGTGACAACATGCAGCACTCTGGACCAGGAACCATGAGCCATATTTATGTTCTCTGCATAGGTGAGTAGCACCTACTAATGAAAGCATGAATAGAGATGGCTCATGTGTCCATAGTGCACTTGTCTAATGTACTGGATGTTACTACTATTGATCCCTATACTAACTACACAATAACCTTATAATAAGCTGGGCAAAGAGCTTGTCATGCCACACAGGACGAGCAGCGTGGTCACTTCCTTCCCAACACCCCCTGGGCAGTGAACCCTCAAAAACAACTTACAAAACGTATATAAGATAAGCATATAAAGATTTTCGATTTTCGGTAACACTTTCTATGAAGGTTGTATTTATAACGCCCTATGAATGCATTCATAATGTTTTATAAGGTGTCTATAAAGCATTTTAATGCTCAT
>NW_027468848.1:7278327-7283327 GCF_046254945.1 Alosa pseudoharengus
AGCTGGGATGTTCATATTAAAGCCATATTAAAACGGTAATGTTCAGGACTGATTGTTCAGTATTGATGTTTCATCACATGTGATGTTCAACAGTGTAGTTCTTTGCAGTGGTGTTGAGCAATGGTGTTTATCGTGGTGTTGAAAAGGAGTGTTGAAAGTGTTAATGTTGGTGTTTAGTCAGTGGTGTTGAGGCTGGAGTGTTGAGCTTGTGGTGTTTATCGTTGTGTTGAATAAGAGTGTTGAAACAGTGTGTTCAAATTCAAAAGTGCTTTGTTGGCATGACAAATAGTTAGACATTTGTATTGTCAAAGCAATTATTACATACATTGAACATACAGGTGTAAGGCATGGACATAACAACAGACAAGTAATCGGAATGTATCAATGAAATATGTGCCAAACAGACATTTATATAGGCAGTGTTGATGTTGGTGTTTATTCATAGCAGTGTTGATGTTGGTGTTTATTCATATAGGCAGTGTTGATGTTGATGTTTATTCATATAGGCAGTGTTGATGTTGATGTTGATGTTTATTCATATAGGCAGTGTTGATGTTGATTTTTATTCATATAGGCAGTGTTGATGTTGATGTTTATTCATATAGGCAGTGTTGATGTTGATGTTGATGTTTATTCATATAGGCAGTGTTGATGTTGATTTTTATTCATATAGGCAGTGTTGATGTTGATGTTGGTGTTTATTCATATAGGCAGTGTTGATGTTTATTCATATAGGCAGTGTTGATGTTGATGTTGGTGTTTATTCATATAGGCAGTGTTGATGTTGATGTTGGTGTTTATTCATATAGGCAGTGTTTATGTTTATTCATATAGGCAGTGTTGATGTTGATGTTGGTGTTTATTCATATAGGCAGTGTTGATGTTGATGTTGGTGTTTATTTATATAGGCAGCGTTGATGTTGGTGTTTATTCATATAGGCAGTGTTGATGTTGGTGTTTATTCATATAGGCAGTGTTGAACAGTGGTGTTGAGGCACAAGTGTTGATCTTGTGATGTTCAGCACTGCGTTGCTCGGAGCTCCTTCCCTCTCTGCGCCAGGCTCTTCCTCCAGAGCTGAGAGTTTTACCCCGGCCTCGCCTGACAGTGATAGAAAGTGTTTTCCCCAAACTAGAAAAATAGTTGGGAGAGGCTGAAAAAAGCATCAGTGAAAACAGCGGCCTGCATCTCCTGCCCACTACAGCACACAAGACTAATCCTGCCCGTCTGCTGCTGCCCGCTGCCTTCTCCCTCCCTCTCCCTCCCTCTCTCAGCTCTCTCTCCTATCTGTCTCTCTTTCTCTCCTTCTCTCTCACTCTCTCATCTCTCTTTTCTCTCTTTCTCTCATTTTCTCTCGCTCTCTTATCTCTCTCGTCTCTTTCTCTCCTTCTCTCTCACTCTCTCATCTCTCTCTCTTTCTCTACTTCTCTCTCACTCTCTCATCTCTCTCTTCTCTCATTTTCTCTCTCCTCTCTTTCTCTCCATCTCTCTCACTCTCTCATCCCTCACTCCTCTCTTTATCTCTTCTCTCTCATCTCTCTTTTCTCTCATCTATTTTCTCTCCTCTCTCCTCATTCTCTCCTCTCTTTTATCTCTCTCTCTCTTTCTCTCTCTCTCATCTATTTTCTCTCCTTTCTTTTCTCACTCTCTTTCTCTCTCTCTCTCTCCTCTATATCTCTGTCTCTCTTTCTCTCCCTCATTCTGTTTGTATGTGACATATTCTCTGTTGTGTATGAACAAATGGTGGCACTGCCAATAGCACAGATGTGCCTCAGAACTGGTGCTGCTAATCGCTGAGTTTATTTCCAGCATTTGAAGAGCTAATTGACCTCTTATCTTCATTTCAAATACCCCTGTGTCATTTATATTTTCTTTCTGTCAGAAATGTCTTTACGTTTGGGTTCAGTATAATTAGCAGATACACTACAATTTGACTAATTTCTTTGAAGTGGTAATGATTTCTCTTGCTGCGGTGGTCTGCAGTGGCATATGTTAACGAGGATATTGCTAGCGTCAGCTATTATGAAGCGTGGCACAATTAACATCTGAACTATTGAACATGGCTGCCAATGGCTGGAAGGTGAAGGTGTGATTACTGCACGTGTAACTGAAAACTGTCTCTGCGCATTTACAAAGCTGCGCTGTGCATTACTCACACGCTCGCTGCCTGTCTGTGCTGTTGACACAAAGCCCATCGCTCTAGCCCTGGGCTAACGGTATTTGGTTTTCAGTGATTTTATCAATGTCGTTAGAACATTCATTGAACTAAGTGAGAAATCCATCAACAGCTGACAGCTAGCGGTAGACTAATGACTGTTAGGCGATAATAATTTTTAATATGATTTTTATTTCACTTAATTTCATCTTCTCCTTACAGTGGTCCCCCGTCAGGCGAGAGTGATCTGGGAAGGGGGGAAATGTGCTTTCTTCAGACGCCAGCCTCTCCTTCTCCTGCTCAGTAAGAAGCCTGACGGCAGCCATCGCCTCATCTGGAATTATTGCGTGGGCAAATAGGCATGGAGTCACAGGAGAGGCTGAAGAATAGAGCCGCTAATGTGTTTGACATCCCCCAAACAGCCTTATGAGCTGGGGGGGTCGGGGGGGGGGGGGTATTAGAGGGGTATTACTGCATTAAAATGAAACCCGTCTTTAAGCGCAGACGGCAGCTCCGCGGCTCCCGCATGTCAACACTATAAAAAGCCACCCGCTCCCGACTCAACGTGCTCTCACATGTGACCTTTTAAAAATTGACTTTGAGGTGATAAAATAAAATTCCGAGTGCTCAGGCTCTGCCATTGTGGAGTTTATAGGAACTTTACGAAGCTTATTCCAGCCCACCCCCCCCCCCCCACTCGACGCTTAGAGGAGCGCTTCCCCCCTAAACTGCTCCCCTTTTTACAGACTCCGAACTCCGGAACTATTTGCATTTTGATGCTGTCCCAGAACTAAACTAATTTTACACATGCCTTACACACGCCCCCAACCCCTTCACCCCCCCCCCCCCCCACCCCCCGGCACTGCTTCTATCTGCTGGAGCAATCTCACCGCACGTCTAAATTTCACCGCACGCCTAAATTGCCTGAAACACAACCAAGCAAAATGGATGGAAATTGGAATGGATGGAAAAGGGGATTTTCTGCCCCCCTGACTCTTATCTCTGGCCGCCTGTTTAGACGATAGGGAAGGAGGGAGATAATTCCACAATTAATGGTAAAAGATCCAGGACCTTGTGTCCCCCGCCATTAGTCCAGACCTCTTTGAGAAACACTCCTCCATATTTCTTAACCTCGGATTTCAATTGTCTTGACCCTGGCGGTATTAATGGGGGAGTTAATGGCCAGGCGAGACGCTTTAATTTATGCCAGGCTGAATTAAGAAGAAGTGTAATGGATTTTGCTTTTCAAAAAATGTCCAGAGCTGGCTTTTCACGGCGCTTATCAGGGGGAATCAAATTATCATATTATCTCTGTGAATGGGCCTTTTGAAGTCATATTTCACATTATGTCTGTGAGAGCAGTTTTGACATTCCTTAACACGATTCGGCCTTTATTGTGGCTGGCTGGTACACGCGGTGACAAGAGCCGGCAACGACTTTCTAACTTTCTTTCTTTCGAGAGAGAGTGATTTTTGCTCGCTGAGGTTGAAAATAAAGAAGAGGCATTCAGATGTAAATGACTCACAAACGCAGCGTGCAATTAAACCTGCAAGCTCTGGGGGCTGCACAGACAATTCTGCTGCTGAAATTGTTGCTTTTGAGAGCATTGGCCAGACAGTCAGTACTTTCAGATCACTAGCAGGTCATGATCTTACAGATGCTAACTTATTCTCCAAATGTATGGCCTTGCTTATATGATCTCTCTCTCTCTCTCCCTCCCTCTCTCTCTCTCTCTCTCTCTCTCTCTCCCTCTCTCTCCCTCTCTCTCTCTGTCACACACACACACACACACACACACACAAAGGTATTATCTGTTAGAATCTGTTACAGATCTCTGTGTGTGAAGCAAGTAAGATGTAGTAACAGTCTTCCTCAGGGAGTACAAGAGTTCTCAGCACAGCAGTGTATTACTGCAGTAGACAGAAACCAATGAGGAGACAGAGGAGGAAGATGATCACACACAATAATCCATTCCAATTGAACCCCCCCCCCCCACACACACACACACACACCCACACACACACACTTTGGAGCAGGTAGCTCAGCGAGCGAACAAACGAACGCACCCAGGAACGCGACGGGTAAGAGTGTAATGAGAAATATGATAATTCCGAAGCGCATTAATTTCATGTCCTGTGGGTTTCGCCAGATCGCTTATTATTCGCCACAAATTAAATCACCATTTCATCCCACATCACCCGCTGTATCAAAGGATCCTCACACACGCACACACACACACACACACACACACACACATCAAATTAATTGTGTGCATAGCCTTTTGCTAGGTTTAAGTATATAATAACGTATACGTTCAAAAAAAGGGGGGGTGGAGCTTTAGGAATAGATGGAGACGTGTGTCAGAGCTGTAAGTGGATTCAGTTCCACTAGATCTACTAAGCGCTGTCTGTTCACACACACACACACACACACACGTCCGAGCGCTTCGGAGCACGCCGCCAGTCCTGGACTGGACACGTTTATCTGATTATGCAGATGCCAAGCTGGAGAGACGGGCTTAGGGTGGTGTTTCCAGAGAGGGGGTGACGTCCGCGTGGGCATGTGTGTGTGTGTGTGTGTGGGCAGGGGGGGGCCACGTCCACCCCGGGGGCCTCCTCGTCTCCTGCATCCACCCACCCACGGCACTGCCCGGTGGTGTTAGAGGTGCACCTACATGGGTCCTGTCACACGGGAGGGGTATGTTTGTGTGTGTTTGTGTGCGTGGGTGTTTGTGTGCGTGCGTGTTTGTGTGTGTGGAGGCAGTTATTTGGTTATTTGCCCTTTGTTTATAATCGGTGACGGCATTCTACCATACAGCAGAGATGGCGGAGGTGTGTGTGTGTGTGT
>NW_027468848.1:7290827-7310827 GCF_046254945.1 Alosa pseudoharengus
CCTCTCAAACCCAACAGGAAGCTCCGGATGTTTGGACTTTGGCCCAGCCAAGGTTCCACTTCTTTAAAATAGAAATCTTCGGCCTCAGAAACGAGACGCCATCTCCAACCCAGAGATTACAGACACTTCCACATCATCTTCCTCTCCTCATCATCACAGGTAAAGACTAAAGACACCTCCACATCATCTTCCTCTCCTCATCATCACAGGTAAAGATTACAGACACCTTCACATCATCTTCCTCTCCTCATCATCACAGGTAAAGACTACAGACACCTCCACATCATCTTCCTCTCCTCATCATCACAGGTAAAGATTACAGACACCTTCACATCATCTTCCTCTCCTCATCATCACAGGTAAAGACTACAGACACACCTCCTCATCATAACAGGTAAAGACTACAGACACCTCCACATCATCTTCCTCTCCTCATCATCACAGGTAAAGACTACAGACACATTTTTATATCATCTTCCTCTCCTCATCATCACAGGTAAAGACTACAGACACCTCCACATCATCTTCCTCTCATCATCATCACGGGTGCTGAAGGCAAACATCATCCTGCCAAGGGATCTAGTGTCAGGGAAAATGACACTAGAGTCTCCCCAACTGCATTCCCCAACTCCCTCACACACACACACACACACACACACACACACACACACACACCACACATTTTAATCCTTTATTTGTATTGACAAATAGGACTAGAATGTAATGCCAGTGGAAATACAATTGGATGGATGGCTTAACAAGCGCAGCTGCCTTTAGGCCATTATGACATCACAGCCTTTGAAGTTTATGGGGGAAAAACAAGCTTTTTAACATTTTTAATCCCCTATTTCTCAAAAAGTATAAACTTTTTTAAAAATCTGAAAAAATACATCTCTTACCCCACTCCAGACCTTCAGAACAATTATTTCAACATGTCTGTACATTAAGCGGTTAGAGTCGCATTAATTCTTGAAAAGGTAAAAAGAAAAAAGGTTATAATAAGAAGAAGCCAGGAGATTTCAAGATAGTGGATTCCATCCACTATAATGAGTATAATGACAAGATCCAAATTTAACTTAAAAGGAGTGTCCAACAACAGCAAAATGTTAATTCCATACCACACACACACACACACACACAACACACACACACACACACACACACATACACACACACACACACACACACAACACACACACACACACACACACAACACACACACACACACACACACACACACACACACACACACACACACACACACACACACACACCAGCCTCCTTTGTGCATATGGCACGTGGTTTGGTGATTTGGATGCGGCCTCTCGTCTGGGCCACATACACTGCCTTAATGGGACAGAGCTTTTGCCAAAAGAGCCGTAATCTCAGCGCTCTGGCTCGGGAAACGAGTCGGCACAGTGTACGCACGGCAGCACTCTGCTCAAAGCTGGGAAGTTCGCCACAGACGACAAACCGTATGCGTGGCAGCGCTCCGGTCAGGGCTGGGAATTTTGCCACAGACAGCGCAGCGTATATGCAGCAGCGTTCCGGTCAGGCACGGGATATTGCGGTCTTTAACTATTGCATTAAGCATCTGCTGCAGGCCTTTATGGATCAGATAACATTGCGCTCCAAGATGTTTGATTTTATTACCTTTCCTATGAAGGAGCCAAACAAGTGTCCCTATTGATTTGCACATTAAACATTATACATCACTAATAAAACAACATCCTGCTGCAAACCAATTGTAAAATCAATAGTAATTGGTACCAAAATATTATGAGCGTGGAGACTGCAGTCCCATTGTCCTGCAGTAACTGACCACTAAAATTCAAGATGTTTGCACTATAAACATGATAAATATTGATAACAGTGTCAAATAAATAAATGGAGGTAATTTCAGCAGCTTTAAGTAGAACACAGTGAATGAGAGAACGGCCTCAGCTTTCCAAATATTTACACGACGGAGAGACGGGAGGAAGAGCAAAGATGATTTACACGACGGAGAGACGGGAGGAAGAGCAAAGATGATTTACACGACGGAGAGACGGGAGGAAGAGCAAAGATGATTTGGGAGAGAGAAATATCAGGTGATCTGGCAGAGCCCACATGTAGATATGTGGAAGGTGACACTGGTAGACCAGATGTTTCTGTGTTATGGTTAACACTGGCTTTGGCAACACTGCAGAGGTTGGCTGTTCTTGTTGGCTTTGAGAGAGAGAAGTTGGCTGTTCTTGTTGCCTTTGAGAGGGAGAGGTTGGGTGTTCTTGTTTGCTTTTAGAGGGAGAGGTTGGCTGTTCTTGTTGGCTTTGAGAGAGAGAAGTTGGCTGTTCTTGTTGCCTTTGAGAGGGAGAGGTTGGCTGTTCTTGTTTGCTTTGAGAGGGAGAGGTTGGCTGTTCCTGTTGGCTTTGAGAGGGAGAGGTTTGTTGTTCTTGTTGGCTTTGACAGGGAGAAGTTGGCTGTTCTTGTTTGCTTTGAGAGGGAGAGGTTGGCTGTTCCTGTTGGCTTTGAGAGGGAGAGGTTTGTTGTTCTTGTTGGCTTTGAGAGGGAGAAGTTGGCTGTTCTTGTTTGCTTTGAGAGGGAGAGGTTTGTTGTTCCTGTTGGCTTTGAGAGGGAGAAGTTGGCTGTTCTTGTTTGCTTTGAGAGGGAGAAGTTAGCTGTTCTTGTTGTCTGTTGTTGTTTTTCTTCTATTATTGCATTGCATGTAAATGCAATGGACTATTATCACTGTTCTTCTTATCGTCTTTTATTATTCTTCTTCCGACCAAATTTGACGTTTAATAACACTAAAACCACTGAACCGTTTGACGTCATTCAAACACTCCTACAAAGGTCTTGTAACGGACAATTGTACAATGTATTTTTTACATTTGTGAACTTTATACTTTTTGAGATATTTACGATAAAAGAGCGATACATTCCCATTGACTTAACATTGACCGCCTTGGCGGCAACTTTAAGCATTATGACGTGACCTGCAGCTGAACGCAATTAGGCTATCAACAGCTGAACGCGAGCTGCCACTGGAGCTGTGAATCTTCTGAATGTCTTCGCCTGCTGTACCGTGGTCACTTTATTTGCTCGAGGCATATCTCTCTAATTACAGACAAGGTAAGTGTTTCGGTATTTGAGTCATTTATGTCGTCAAACATTATGTAACGTTAGCGTTATATGTATGAAATGATGGGTCACAAATAACTAAACTAACGTTATAACGTTAGGTAACGTTAACGTTAGTGGTATAGTTGACGTTAGCACCTTGCTACGTTGATATGTATAATGTAAGGAAACCCACTGTTAATCAATGTTAATATGTCGTCAACTTTACAGTGACCTATTAGCTGTAGGTTTCGATAGCTAACGACAATCAAACGTAACGTTACATTTGTTCATTAGGCCTACTAACCAGCAGCGTTTTAACTAGAACGTTAACGTAACGTTAGGCCTACAGATACTAGGCTCTGGTTCTATTCAACATCAGGTCACTTTCCACAGGTGTATAGAATCAAGCACCTTGAATAGATTATGAATGCAGATTGCCTGGTGCTTGATTATAGCCTAGGGCTAGGCTGTGTGAAGGGTCCTGATGAAACCCACCCAAGTTAGCTACTTGTTGATGGTCATAACGTTATAGCTTCTACCGTTCACATTTTAGTTAAAGTTAACAAATATATGCTCCTGTTTTTATTTTAACAAATGTTTAACGTTGTACACCGCTTGTTTGTGTATCAAATAGGCCAGGCTACGTGTCATTCTACGCTCCTGATTCTTATGTAGAAGCTAGCCTAAGTAAACACTTATCACGGTATACTATAGTTCGTCTATTGATGGGTTTCATCAGGTTCCTTTCCACAGGTGTATACAATCAAGCACCTAGATTATGAATGCATTGATGCTTTATTAATACTCCTGTGGAAAGGGACCTCATGAAAGCCATGGCTACTGTTAGGAAATGGACAATACGACTAAAGTCTTGTTAAAACACACAACAGAAGTTGAGCTAATTTATAATGTTTGTGTTGTCAACACAGGCTACAATGTTTACTTGGCCTACTCATTTCTGCATTGTTCTGGTCTATAAAATAAAGTGTAGCCTGGCACGTGAATCAAACTTTTCAGTTGTAGTACATTGTAATCTGTAGGAAAAAATGTGGCTGACAGACCTAGCAAGCTGTTTAGGTTATAGCAGTTGGTTATCAAGATACTTAGTATCAGAATGATCTGTCCTTACTCATATGATTATCAACAGCAACAACAGACCCTTTGCCTGCAAAGTTTTCTAAGCTGTTTACGTTTTTATATTTAAAAAAATATGATTAGCTATCACCTATACTAAAACTGAGAACAATAAAACACAGAATTCTGCTTTGTTTGCAATTTAATATTATAGGCTAGTATTTAACTACCAGTAGCTTGATGGTGCAACAATTGTATTGTAGGCCTACTCTACCTTTTTTTAATTGTCCTAGAATTGTTGAGAGAATTGTTTAAAAAGCTTACACCATGTTAGTCGTTAGGTTATAATGTGTCAGCCTAATGTAATGTAACAACTTCACTTAAATACCTTAGTTGTATTGAACAATTGTACAATTGCAGACATTCCTTGTTTTGGTATAACTGTTAAACTTGTTTGCTTTTGCCTTTTAGGTTCCAGACCAGACCAGACCAGTGGTGATGACTGTGTATGACATTACGTGTGTGCCTGTCTGTGTGCACACCTGTCAACCATACATCTCTGACAATGTTGCTAGCAACATACCTACTAACATACATTCTTACAAACATGTGACCATATCTCAACATATCTGTGCACATACCATTTAACCATACTGAGACTCGGAGATCTACACTGAGACATTCTGAGAACTGTATTGTTGTGTGAGGACTATACTCACTAACTATATGGAACATGTATACCTGTGAAATCATATTTGTCAACCATTCATACCTTTGAATCATACCTGTGCTGTAACATCTGTGGAACATAGATGTGCTGTTAGACCTCTCTTTTTAGACCTGAGCTGTGCTGTGTGAAAAATAAGATTATAACCTAAGTTCTGTCTAAAACTGATCATCTGAAGGGCTGACTCTTTTATTCTTCAGTGTATATATCACCATCAAATTTGACCTAATACCATTAACTGAAGCCTCTAGCTGTTGCTGCCAGTTCAGAGTTACCACTGATAAATAGATCAGTCTTAGGATAATATGATTGGCATTATCAAGTATATATATACACACAACTGTGATTTTACTTCAAGCTTACATTGGTAAGTGTTCATTAGTGTATACTGAGTATCATTCTGCTGTATTAAAACAAAGAATGTTGATCAATATTGAATTGACCATTTATTTTTACTGACTGTCATATACTCTAAGCTAACATCTAACCAAGTAAGTGGATTTCAAGAATACTGTAAGACTGTGTAATCTGAATAATCATACTCTAAGTAATATAATGTTATACGCAGCAGCTTTTTTGCATTTACATGGTAATTCCCTGGAATTGCATTTTCTAGTTATTGTTGTTGTTGTTGTTATTATTTGGCAACACTGTACAGGGTCATGTGCTGGAGGGGACACCAGTGGCCAGAGAGGGAATCTTGAGACTGTGCTGCTCTCAGTAACCATGTGATTACTTTCTTACATCCACCCACACACGCACATACACACACACACACACACACACACACACACACACACACACACACACACACACACTCTCTCTCCAAGCCAGTTGTCCACTATTTAAGGCCTAACGTGTGTTATGAGCCAGTAGCTGGGTGCCCTGCCGCTGTAATGGTGACATCAATCTGCCCCTAGTCTGCACCTCCACACCGTCCCACTGCCCTGGTGTCACTGATGCCTTTGGAAGAGTGTGGGGCCATATCTAGGTGTGTGTGTGTGTGTGTGTGTGTGTGTGTGTGTGTGTGTGTGTGTCTGTCTGTCTGTGTGTCTGTGCGTGTGTGTAATTGCTCAGTGCTCCTCCAGTGACCCCCCCCCCCAACACACACACACACACACACACACACACACATATATCTCTCCTGTCTCTCCTTCCCAGCCCCTCAAGAGGGATGTCT
The DNA here is from genome assembly GCF_046254945.1 of Alosa pseudoharengus. Taxonomy (NCBI): domain Eukaryota; kingdom Metazoa; phylum Chordata; class Actinopteri; order Clupeiformes; family Clupeidae; genus Alosa; species Alosa pseudoharengus. The sequence continues at coordinate 7,296,911 of NW_027468848.1, forward strand.
GTGCCCCCCAAACCAGCCTCTACACCGGAGTCAGGGGACAGACACAGCTAACCCCCCAACACACACACACACACACACACACACACACACACACACACACACACACACACACACACACACACACACCTCTGTCCCTATCTGCTCCCCCCTGCCCCCCTCTAACCACCAGGTGCTTCCTCCGTGCCCCCCCCCCCCATCCCCAGGAGAGATGAGTGTGTCCCCCTGCCCTTGACCTGCTGCTGTGGGGCAATGTGTGTGTGTGTGTGTGTGTGTGTGTGTGTGTGTGATCTATGGCGGGGGGAGTGAGCTCACGTGTTGCTGGCCTGATAACGAGAGACCCACAGGGCCTCTGGAGGAAGAGACGCTCCTTCTCTGTCTCTGTCTGGCCGAGTGGAATAACACCGACCTGCACAGCAAAGCCCACAACACAACACAACAACCACAACACAACACAACACAACACAACAACCACAACCACAACAACACAAAGTAATGCAGCCATGAAGGAAATGCACACATGCATACACACAGAGATGCTCACACAGATCTTCACACAAACACACACATACATGCAATCCTCTGTATGCTCATCCACACATGTGCAACATACACACATGCTGAAACACACACACACACACACACACACACACACACACACACACACACATACACACACACACACACACACACACACACACACACATTACACACACACACACACACACACACACACATTACACACACACACACACACACACACACACACACACACACACACACACACACACACACACACACTCACACACACACACACACACACACACACACACACATTACACACACACACACACCACACACACACACATACACACACAGACACACAGACACACACACACAGCGTGAGGGGTGGTGTTATGTGTGTAGAGTGCCCTGGGGGTGAGGATTGTGCCGCCTGCCATCCAGCCGGCTGCTGGTGCTTTATAACCGGACTCACAGAGGAGCAGCCTCCACACACACACACACACACACACACACACACACACACACACACACATACATACACACACACACACACACAGAGGAGCAGCCTCCACACACACACACACACACACACACACACACACAGAGGAACAGCCTCCACACACACACACACACACACATACACACACACACACCACACACACACACACACACACACAGAGGAGCAGCCTCCACACACACACACACACACACACAGACACATAGAGAGAGAGAGACACTACACATTCACACACACACAGACACTACACATACACACACACAGGATCTCATTAACCAGTGCTCTATTCTCAAGACAACACAGAGAGAGTCCACGACACCTGCTCTAAAACACACCTCACAATGCCTCTATCTCTATCTCTCTCTCACACACACACACACACACACACACACATGCACCAGGCCTGGCTAAAAGATCTCAAGGAGGACTCATTAACTTAATTAATTAATTGAGAGGCAGCCGTGGCCTACTGGTTAGCGCTTCGGACTTGTAACCGAGGGTTGCCGGTTCAAACCCCGACAAGTAGGAAGCGGCTGAAGTGTCTTTGAGCAAGGCACCTAACCCCTCACTGCTCCCCGAGCGCTGCTGTTGTAGCAGGCAGCTCACTGTGCCGGGATTAGTGTGTGCTTCAATTCACTGTGTGTTAACTGTGTGCTGAGTGTGTTTCACTAATTCACGGATTGAGATAAATGTAGAGACCAAATTTCCCTCACGGGATCAAAAGAGTATACTTATAGTTATACTATACTTATAGTTATACTATACTTATACTTAACATGCCCCCATACTCAAATTCAAATTCAAATTCAAGTTGCTTTATTAGCATGACTGTATGGGAACAGTGTTGCCAAATCTATTGTTATACAGTCTCTCTCTCACACACACACGTGTAAGCAAGCGATTTCACACACACACATGAGAAGATAAGGCAAAACAAGAGGAGAGAAGAGAGAAAAAGGAAAGAGAAGAGGAGTAGAGAAGAGAAGAGAAGAGAAGAGAAGAGAAGAGGAGAGAAGAGAAGAGAAGAGAAGAGAAGAGGAGTAGAGAAGAGAAGAGGAGAGAAGAGAAGAGGAGTAGAGAAGAGAAGAGGAGAAGAGAAGAGAAGAGGAGTAGAGAAGAGAAGAGAAGAGAAGAGGAGTAGAGAAGAGAAGAGAAGAGGAGTAGAGAAGAGAAGAGGAGTAGAGAAGAGAAGAGAAGAGAAGAGGAGTAGAGAAGAGAAGAGGAGAAGAGGAGTAGAGAAGAGAAGAGGAGTAGAGAAGAGAAGAGAAGAGAAGAGAAGAGAAGAGAAGAGAGGAGAAGAGGAGTAGAGAAGAGAAGAGGAGTAGAGAAGAGAAGAGAAGAGAAGAGAAGAGAGGAGAAGAGGAGTAGAGAAGAGAAGAGGAGTAGAGAAGAGAAGAGAAGAGAAGAGAAGAGAGGAGAAGAGGAGTAGAGAAGAGAAGAGGAGTAGAGAAGAGAAGAGAAGAGAAGAGAAGAGAAGAGAGGAGAAAATAGAAGAGAAGAGAAGAGAAGAGAAGAGAAGAGAGGAGTAGAGAAGAGAAGAGAAGAGAAGAGAAGAGGAGTAGAGAAGAGAAGAGAAGAGGAGTAGAGAAGAGAAGAGAAGAGGAGTAGAGAAGAGAAGAGGAGTAGAGAAGAGAAGAGAAGAGAAGAGGAGTAGAGAAGAGAAGAGGAGTAGAGAAGAGAAGAGAAGAGAAGAGAAGAGAAGAGAAGAGAAGAGTAGAGAAGAGAAGAGAAGAGAAGAGGAGTAGAGAAGAGAAGAGGAGAAGAGAAGAGAAGAGGAGTAGAGAAGAGAAGAGAAGAGGAGTAGAGAAGAGAAGAGAAGAGGAGTAGAGAAGAGAAGAGGAGTAGAGAAGAGAAGAGAAGAGAAGAGGAGAGAAGAGAAGAGAAGAGAAGAGAAGAGAAGAGAAGAGAAGAGAGGAGAAGAGGAGTAGAGAAGAGAAGAGAAGAGAAGAGAAGAGAATAGAAGAGAAGAGAAGAGAAGAGAAGAGAAGAGAGGAGAAGAGAAGAGAAGAGAAGAGGAGAGGAGTGAAGAGAAGAGAAGAGAAGAGAAGAGGAGGATAGAGAAGAGAAGAGAAGAGGAGTAGAGAAGAGAAGAGAAGAGAAGAGTAGAGAAGAGGAGTAGAGAAGAGAAGAGAAGAGGAGAGGAGTGAAGAGAAGAGAAGAGAAGAGAAGAGGAGGATAGAGAAGAGAAGAGAAGAGAGGAGAAGAGGAGAAGAGAAGAGGAGTAGAGAAGAGAAGAGAAGAGAAGAGAAGAGAAGAGAAGAGAAGAGAAGAGAAGAGAAGAGAAGAGAAGAGAAGAGAAGAGAAGAGAAGAGAAGAGAAGAGAGGAGAAAATAGAAGAGAAGAGAGGAGAAGGCACGTTCATTTATATATAGTTCATTTATAGCACATTTCATACACGGGGTAATTTAGAGTGCTTTACATAAACTAAAGCAAAGAGTAATTGTAAATACAATCATAAAAGGGAAACAGTTTAAACAATTGTTTAGTAAAAGTAAAGTATAGTTTAAAAAACATAAAATAGAATAGTGACCTCTGTCTCAATGTGACTAAACTGGTTAAACAAAGGATAAATAAAATAAATACAATAATTCAAGAATAATTCAAATGGAGATTCTTAAAGTAGGCCCGGTTGTGTGTGCACACATCTATTCCTTCAGGGCCAAAAAAAGAGCTGAACAGTCCCAAGGTAGATCTGAAATAATCTCAACGAGAGCTTCAGATACGCCCAGCGGAGCAGTGATGGCTGCATGGAGAATGGACATCCTGTCCTGACCGGAGGTCTACTCCACAGAATCCCACCTTTTCCATCTAAGGACAGCAACAGAAGAAACAAAGGAGAAGAGGAGAGGTGAGAAGAGAAGAGGAGAGGAGGAAAGAGAAGAGGAGAGAAGAGAAGAGGAGAGAAGAGAAGAGAAGAGAAGAGAAGAGAAGAGAAGAGAAGAGAAGAGAAGAGAAGAGGAGTAGAGAAGAGAAGAGAAGAGAAGAGAAGAGAAGAGAAGAGAAGAGAAGGAAAGAGAAGAGGAGAGAAGAGAAGAGGAGAGAAGAGAAGAGAAGAGAAGAGAAGAGAAGAGAAGAGAAGAGAAGAGAAGAGAAGGAAAGAGAAGAGGAGAGAAGAGAAGAGGAGAGAAGAGAAGAGAAGAGAAGAGAAGAGAAGAGAAGAGAAGAGAAGAGAAGAAAGGAGAAGAGAAGAGAAGAGAAGAGAAGAGAAGAGAAGAGAAGAGAAGAGAAGAAAAGAGAAGAGAAGAGAAGAGAAGAAAAGAGAATAGATGAAAAGAAAGAAGAAAATAAGAGAAGAAAAGAGAGACGAAAGGGAAGTGAAGAGAGAAGAAGAAAAGAAAAGAAATAAGAAAGGAGAGATGAAGAGAAAGAAGAAGAGAAGAAAAGAGAAGATACAAAAAGGAAAAGAAAAGAGAGAGGAGAAGAGAAGAGAGAGGAGAAGAGGCTCCCAGACAAACACAAGCTGAGCTCTGTTGCTATTTGCCTTGTGATTGTGGGCTTATGGGGATGGACACAGATGGACACAGGAGCCTGGTCCATGGGCCGGTTCTGATGGGTGTCACTGGAGCGGACTCAGGATTCGTAACGAGAGAGAACGCATGACATTTACACACACACTCTCCACTGGCCACTCGGCGGCCGTGCTGCACTGTTATGTAAATACACACCTGTCCACTCCCGTCCGTCCAGGATTACGCGGAGAGCGGCCTTTCAGTCGAAATATCAGCGTGCAGCTCAGCACCATCTGCGCCTCTATTTGTCCAGTCGTCTGGCAGGAGAGTGCGCCGCATATGAATATCTGTCCTGGGTGACAACTAGCCACTCGCCTCTCTCTCTCTCTCTCTGTGTGTGTGTGTGTGTGTGTGGGTGTGTGTGGGTGTGTGTGTATGTGTGTGTCTGTGTGTTTGTGTGTGTGTGTGTGTGTATGTGTGTGTCTCTGTGTGTGTATGTGTATGTGTGTGTACGTGTTTGTGTGTCTGTGTATGTGAATATTGTCTGAGGGGAGAGGATGTTGCATGTGAATATATGCACTGAGGGCCAGATGTACTAACGCTTTTGCGCCCACTTCAGGCGTATTTGTTTCGCAATGTGCGTGTAAAATCATTGCGAGGTATGTACAAACAGGCCGCAATGAGGTAAAAGCACAGGCTGCCTGTCGCGGGAGCTGAAAGTGGCAGATTGCGTTTTTAATGTCATGCATATGCATTCATGGGAGGATCCAGGGGAAAGTGGGAGTTTAGCGTAAAAGATGGGAGGGGAAGAGTAAAGAGCGCCTAATTATGTATTCCGCGGTATGTACAAAGACTGCTCCTAAAAGCGCACGTCTATTCTGCGCCTAAATACTTCCGCCTTGTAAAAGCAGGTGTTAATCCAAATTGCAGTTCAATGCGTCAATAAGAGAACCTTTCAAAGACAACAGATTCGCTATTTAGAGCAACAGTTTTGTAAGTCTTTGTACTATCAAAAGCAACATTTTCGTTGGCCTTTCGAATGTCTTACTTTCACTTTCATGTCATTCACTTAAACTTTCCTACTTGCTAGATTTGACCAATCTTCCATAGCCTACGTGCACAAGTAGTTTGAGTAGAACTACTGATCTTCATTATCTCCCTGCTTGTTACATCTTATCATGTATGGTATTATTTCATGATCGCTAAACGTTTGATTCTTTTTAATGTTGTCATCAGTTAACTTCATTCAACTGCGCTTGTAGGCGCTGCCATTCAGTTGTGGACGTTCGTAAATTGCGTTTATGGGCGGAGAAAGGCAGAGAAAATCGCAGTTTACACTAAGGATTGAACGATTGATAAATATGACGGAAACTTGGGTCTGACAGCGTTCGCAATGTGCGGTTTGTCCATGACGCTGATAACACTACGTTCGCAAATGTACGTACATTTGGCCCTGAGTGACAACTATCTTGTCACCTCGGCTTTCTGTGTGTGTGTGTGTGTGTGTGTGTGTGTGTGTGTGTGTGTGTGTGTGTGTGTGTGTGTGTGTGTGTGTAATAAATATCCTCTCTTGTAAAGTCCTCTCCAAGTCAGTTATTTCTGGTATGAGCCCAAAAACTCCCGTTAAGATGTGTCTGACTGTGAGTGCTAACTAAGAGTTTTTCTGAGTGCTGGGTTGTGAGCTTGAGTAAAGAGAGAAGATGGCTGTTACACATTAACCCTCTCGTGTGTGTCCATGGTGACATGTGTCAATCAGCCTCCCGCCGGCATCGATCTCCGTCAGAGCGGCCGAGGCTGGTGCCAGCAAAAATGAGCAGGATAAAATAAGACGTGTGACAGTGGACACAGACGCACACACACACACACACACACACTCATGCACACACACACACACACATGCACACACACAGACACACAGACACACACACACACTCACACACACACACATGCACACACACAGACACACACACACACTCACACACACACACACACACACACACACACACACACACACACACACACTCAGGTACACTCACGCTCATGTTCACAGACACACAGACACACAGACTCACTTTGCTGGTCCCTGCCCTGGCAGTCAGCTCAGAGCATCTCTCCCAAGTGGGAAGGTGGAGTGAGATGGAGGAGGCCCCGTCGGGCGACTCACACTCCAACTCACACAATAGATAAGAGAGAGAGAGAGAGAGAGAGAGAGTGTGTGTGTGTGTGAGACAGAGAGAAGAGAGTGAGCATATGAGTGTATGGGCTGTATTTTGGGCACCAGCGCATGGCGTAAAGTTCGCTTTTCACCCGCGCAAAGTTGAATTCGGTATTTTGCACGTTTATTTTTTAAAACATTGCGACCAGGGGTGTGGCAATTAACAACCTAGGGAGGGGCCTGGCACGTTGTCTAAAAATCACTATCATACACCACCTAAACCTGGTCAGAAGTCAATGGCGAGTTGTTCATATGCTATTTTAAGAGCGCATGTCAACAGTCATATTGGCAGGTGCACGCACCATCCTTCTATCATTCATGAACGCACACCAGCGCACGTCCAAGCAAAGCATTACAAATTGCACAATTACAATGGGAAACATAATTAGAATAAAGATATTACGAAATACTGTACATCTCATGATGATCAGTTATTCACCATCATTTGCAAATTGGTAATGACGGTTAAAAGTGATTAGGGGAGAGGCGAGAGACACGTATGGAGCACAGCTGAAGACGCACTGTCACGAGATATAAGCAACTCCTCTGCAGGATAAATGTTGTTTTACTCATTTGAGCAACATTAGGGTAAGTGTTGCTTTTTCCAGCCTATGTTTTCAGTGGTCAGTTTGTCATTGCCATTGTCAGTCATTAGTGAAAGTAACTGCATATAACTGTCTTGTCGTTGACTGACTCCTTGGTGAAGTTAGTTTCACTTTGCCAATGAGTTCAAATAATAGACGAGTGCAAATGCGTGAAGGCTATGCTAGGTTTTAGTAAAGCATGGTTTAAGAATGACTATTCCATACGGTCTCGCAAGCAGCCTCCTTTAAAAGTGGCGTTGAATGCCAAAATACCGATGCATTTATTTGACATATCGCGCTTTGCGCCGTTAAAGGGAATGACAGATGTCATTCTCATTGGTTTGAAATGATGTTACGCCCCAAACACACCCATATGACCCCATGCGCTCCACTTTTGATAACGAAACCCCTCCCAATGTGAACTGGACATCCTACTAAATTTGAATAGACTTTTGAAGAGTGACGATGCACTTTAGAATGTCATGATAGGGCCCTATAAGTGGGTGTAACAGAGAGAGAGAGAGAAAAAGAACAGGGTGTGTGTGAGAGAGTGTACAAGTGTGTGAGAGACAGAGAGTAGGAAGGAGAGAAGACCATAGCTTTTCACTATCTCCCATGCACACACACACACACACACACACACACACACACGCACACACACACACAAACGCACGCACGCACACACGCACACACGCACACACACACTCACACACACACACACACACACACACACACACACACACCCACGCACACAGACACACACACACTCACACACACACACACACACACACACACACACAGATGGAGAAGATATGGTTCATAAATAACAGGCAGCGCTCCTCCTAATTGCTGGAGGTGAATATGGGCCACTTGTGTCGCACTGATTACAACGTTTCACCTGCCGCGCCTGGGATCCAGTGTGTGTGTGTGTGTGTGTATGTGTGTGTGTGTGAGAGTGAGTATGAGTGTGTGTTTGTATGAGTGTATGTGTGTGTATGTGTGTGTGTGTGTGTGTGTGTGTGTGTGTGAGTATGAGTGTGTGTTTGTATGAGTGTGTGTGTTTGTGTATTAGTGTTAATTTTGTCACCTATATTTAATTTAGTCTTAGTCTTAGTCTTGTGACGAAATGTCCTTTTTAGTCTTTGTCATATTTAGTCATTCAAATATCATTTTTGTTAGTCAAGTTTTAGTCGACTAAAAGTCTCGTCATTTTAGTCTAGTTTTAGTCAAAAGAAAACTAAAGGTATCTTAGTCTTAGTCAGTTTTAGTCAACACATTTTAGTCTTTTTTTTTATAACAAATTATTTCTGATTACCGTTTGAGTCAAATAGTGTTTCACACATCTCAATTTTCCAACAATATTGTGTGTCCACAGGGCTACTCGTCTGTTATAATTACTCATTCTGATTTTTTGTCAGTCAGTATGTTTACATGCACAGGTAAGTCGAGCTACAGTTATAGCTCGGCTGGGATTTGACCATAGACAGTAAAAGATTTGATTGGACCACTGTTATATTCGTAGACCAGTGTTTCTCAAAGTGTGGTCTGGGGATCACTGGTGGTCCGCAAGCTATCCCAAGTAGTCCACGAGCAGACGTGGTAAAATATAATATAGATGAGTTGTTTGCAATATTGAACCAACTTGTATGTAAAAACAGTTCTGCAACACTGTCTATGTAAGATATGCCAGTTTAAATCATACAGTATGAATCCACACAATAAGCAAAGTGCAAAGACAATAAGCAAGGTGGTTCAGTGAGTAGGCCTATTGTGTAGACTAATTATAGGCTACTGTTGAAGAAGGTCTAATCTTTTTTTTTTAGCTAGGGTTAGTTACAGTTTTTTTCAACTGCTTACACACAAAATCTTTGCTTGTCACACAATTTTCTAAACATGTCCTCCAAACATCATAACCCGACACCAAATCTGCAAAACCATATACTAATTCTCAGTGTTTGACTCAGTTTTCAATTGACTAAAACACATTTTGCAAAACACCACACACAATTTTCTACCTAACACACAAAAATCTAACAGGAAGTAACTTGATTTCGTTCTTCAAACACAACCCATTAAAATGCCACACTAAATCACCAGTGCTTCACTCTTTCTCTTCACATGTGCAAACACTCTTTACTTTACTGAAAACCATCCAATCATTGCCTTAGTACTGTATTAGGTCTATGAATAGATATACACTCTATATAGGTATAGACCCTTTCAATCTGCTCCTAGAGGATTTCCGGTTGAAATATTCAGAACCAATGCAGATACTTTGAAAATTACAGTAATCGGACTTTAGCTTACAGTAATGTTCTACAAAAAGTTGACTTTATGTAAAATTTGTCTTTTTACTCTATTTTTGTTTGTCCCCATGTTACAGTACCATTAGCTCAATACATTTTTCTGTGCCTCCAGAAATGCCTTAGGAACGCTTACTGTAGGATTGTTTGTTTCTGCAGTTGAAAGGGTCTATAGGCCTATGAATACATACTGTACACGACCCCCCCCCCCTCCCACACACACACTTGTCTTTAGAAAAAAACAAAATCAGTGTTTTCAAAACTCCATGTACATCTGGTGGTCACTGTATTCTTCTTTGCTTTTTTTCTTGTTTGCTGTAAAATACTGTATTCACAACAGCAAATTATTTGGGAAAATCACTATTTTTGGTTTCAATATTGCTTGCATTTTTACTGTGTATTTCAACTTCTCTTTGTTGATACCGTAACTTTCACTCTTGTATGGAAATACATATAAAAAGCATAAGACAGAAGAGCTTTCGGTTTTGAGCAACAGTGTGTACATGATGTATCCAAAATGTCATATTATGACAAAAGTGTTTGTAATGTGAGGCGAATGTTTGCTTTAAACATGTGTTTTTGACATTTTGAATGTTCTGTGTCATTTTGCTGGAGATTTGGGGCATTTTGCATTTTGTGTGAGCAGTTGTGGGTTTTGTGTGTGGAGTTTTGAAAAATAGACACAGAGTTTTGAAAACGTGTGTAAACAATTGTAAAAAACTGTAAGTGGTCCTGAAACTGAAAAAGTTTGAGAAACACTGTCATAGGCCAAAGTATTAATGTTTTACTCCCCCTCGCTAGATGGCGATATGCGCCCAAACACAACACATTCCCCAAACAGACTCTCCATCTTAGCCATAGCTAACTTGCTAGCGAACTTTCCATATTAGCTTACTTACTAGCAAACTTTGCATCATTAGTCTAACTAGTTAAATAGTTGACATTACATGATGAACATTTTCGTATGGACATTCTGGGGGATGTTAATTTGTATGAGAGAAGCTTCAACTTCTGGGTATGTAGCATTGTGGCATAAAGCTTAGGTAGTTAGCTTGCTAACTCTGGCAGAAATCTCCAGTGTTCTTGTTCCATGTAGTTTCGTGTTGCAGCCACAGGGTTGCAGCAACAGCACGTAGACTAGCCTACAGGAAAGCTGTTGCGTATGAACTCATTCGGAATATTTTGAAAACGTAACAGCTAGATATTCTGTCTTCTCATTTTGTAGACGAAAATGAAGAGAGATTTTATCTTAGTTTTTATATTTCATGCAAAACATTTTAGTCTCGTCTTTTTTCGTCAACAATAATGCATCTTAAGATAGTCTTAGTCAGTGTTTCAGGACATTACTGCCGTCTCGTCATCGTCTCGTCTTAGTCATGAAAAAAAAGGTCGTTGACGAACATATTTCCTCTCGTCTCGTCTGACGAAATTAACACTATTGTGTATGTGTATGTGTGTGTGTGTGAGAGTATGAGTGTGTGTTTGTATTGTATGTGTGTGTGTGTGTGTGTGTGTGTGTGTGTGTGTGTGTGTGTGAGAGAGAGAGTATGAGTGTTTGTTGGTATGAGTGTATGTGTGTGTATGTATGTACAGTATATGTGTGTGTGTGTGTGTGTGAGTATGAGTGTGTGTTTGTATGAGTGTGTGTTTGTATATGTATGTGTATGTGTGTGTGTGTGAGAGAGAGTATGAGTGTGTGTTTGTATGAGTGTATGTGTGTGTGTGTGTGTGTGTGTGTGTGTGTGTGTGTGTGTGAGAGAGTATGAGTGTGTGTTGGTATGAGTGTATGTGTGTGTATGTATGTATGTACAGTATGTGTGTGTGTGTGTGTGTGTGTGTGTGTGTGAGAGTATGAGTGTGTGTTTGTATGAGAGTATGTGTGTGTATGTATGTATGTGTGTGTGTATGTGTGTGAGTGTGTGTTGTTCTCTCCTTCTCTTTCCTCACTCCAGGGCCGTAGTCACCATAGACATTGAGGGGGACGTGTACCCCCCAATATTCAAATATGACCAAAATGTCCCCCCCAATATTCGGACATAGAAAAATAAAGAAAGAATAAAGCGCTATACTAGGCCTACAGGAAACCAACACGTATCTGAAATGTAATCAAACGTAAATAACGCACACATTAGTGACCTATGGTTCCAGAGTAGCCTACACCCCTGAGTGGTTTGTCCTGGTGATTTTCCGTTTTTCGTTAGTGGCGTGCGCTATCAAAAGCTTCCATTTACTGCACCCTACTGCGGTGAGGTAGGGCTGTCAACAATATCGCAAAAGCTATCGGAACAATTTTCACAAAACTTCTTGGAAAGGTGCAGCACAGGCTAAGGAAATCCCATACATGTTTGGAGCCGATCAGACTGAAAGGGAACATTTTCCATATTGTAGCCTATTCTCGCAATGATAGCGAAAGTGAAACGTTTTATTTTAAATGATGAATTTGTGCAAGCCTGTGTCATTTCTTTCACGTCTTTCAACATCAATAATGCATTCATATGCTAGTAGTAATGCCAGAAATTACCGTGTATAGGCCTCTTAGAAATGATTGTTCAATCTTGCATATTATTTAGATGTGCACTCAATCGCGCATCCATGCAGGCAAAACGTGATCAAATGTGGCGACGTTTACAATACGTGATAGTTACAGTTTTTTTCAACTGCTTACACACTAAATCTTTGCTTGTCACACAATTTTCTAAACATGTCCTCCAAACATCATAACCCGACACCAAATCTGCAAAACCATACACTAATTCTCAGTGTTTGACTCAGTTTTCAATTGACTAAAACACATTTTGCAAAACACCACACACAATTTTCTACCTAACACACAAAAATCTAACAGGAAGTAACTTGATTTCGTTCTTCAAACACAACCCATCAAAATGCCACACTAAATCACCAGTGCTTCACTCTTTCTCTTCACATGTGCAAACACTCTTTACTTTACTGAACACCATCCAATCATTGCCTTAGTATAGGTCTATGAATAGATATACTCTCTATATAGGTATAGACCCTTTCAATCTGCTCCTAGAGGATTTCCGGTTGAAATATTCAGAACCAATGCAGATACTTGAAAATTACAGTAATCGGACTTTAGCTTACAGTAATGTTCTACAAAAAGTTGACTTTACTGTATGTAAAATGTGTCTTTTTACTCTATTTTTCTTTGTCCCCATGTTACAGTACCATTAGCTCAATACATTTTTCTGTGCCTCCAGAAATGCCTTAGGAACGCTGTAGAATTGTTTGTTTCTGCAGTTGAAAGGGTCTATAGGCCTATGAATACATACTGTACACGACACCCCCGCCCCCTCCCTCACCCACACACACACACACACACACACACACACTTGTCTTTAGAAAAAAACAAAATCAGTGTTTTCAAAACTCTATGTACATCTGGTGGTGACTGTATTCTTCAGCAAATTATTTGGGAAAAATCACTATTTTTGGTTTCAATATTGCTTGCATTTTTACTGTGTATTTCAACTTCTTTGAAATACACAGTAAAAATGTTGATACCGTAACTTTCACTCTTGTATGGAAATACATATAGAAAGCCTAAGACAGAAGAGCTTTAGGTTTTGAGCAACAGTGTGTATATGATGTATCCAAAATGTGATATTTTGACAAAAGTGTTTGTAATGTGAGGCGAATGTTTGCTTTAAACATGTGTTTTTGACATTTTGAATGTTGTGTGTCATTTTGCTGGAGATTTGAGGCATTTTGCATTTTGTGTGAGCAGTTGTGGGTTTTGTGTGTGGAGTTTTGAAAAATAGACACAGAGTTTTGAAAACGTGTGTAAACAATTGTAAAAAACTGTAATGTGAATCGCGGACAATAACCAAAGAAAGGAATTTGCACCTCCATTCACCAATTAAAGGCTGTAGTAGGCCTAGTGTTTCTACATGTTGGCCAGTGGTGCAAAAAGTGGGTATGCGCTATATGCGACGCATAGGGGCGCAGCTCCATGGGGGCTCCAAAGCGATGGTAAAAAAATAAAATAATATATTTGGTATTTTCTATATGTAGCTACTACTGTCCGTTTCTGAATCATTTAAACATTTTCTCAATGTTCTATAACATTTTAGAGGACTAACAGGCTAGAGTAGGCGCCCTATCTCATAAGATTCCATTATAGAATTTTGACATAGAAGAGGGAGTGGGGGCGCCGTGAGCGCTGGGCGAGCAGATAGGCCTACGAGTAGTGAGTTGCCGTCTATGGAAAATGATGGATACAGCAAAAAAAAAGCTGTTGACGACTAAAAATAGAAAAAGAAAGGGAGAAGGAGATGGCATGTCAAGGGATCCAACAGCAGTT
>NW_027468848.1:7318327-7320827 GCF_046254945.1 Alosa pseudoharengus
GGACACTGGCAGGTCTTAGACCCCGCCCTGAGCAGGTGATGGTGGTCAGGTGTGCCTGATTGGCAGGAGTATAAAACTCCTGCATCTACAACAGTCGGGGCTGCTTTTCTCCTCACGGCATTTGACTTTTGTTGTCTTTTGTTTGTTAAACCCCTAGACTGACTAGACTGACCATTTTCAGTTCCTTCCATTATACTGACTTGCACTACACCACTTTATCTTTATCATTTAGTCTTTGTTAACTTAACTTTCATTTAATAAATTCACTTGATCATTTGAATCTCTGTGTGGCCTCCCCGTTCATGTTTCATGCTTAGAGCCAGCATGTCACAATACCAAAACACCATACCACACCTTACCATATCCCACTTTACCAAAACACCATACCATATCCCACTTTACCAAAACACCATACCATATCCCACTATACTATACCAAAACACCATACCATATCCCACTTTACCAAAACACCATACCATATCCCACTTTACCAAAACACCTTACCATATCCCACTTTACCAAAACACCTTACCATATTCCACTATACTATACCAAAACACCATACCATATCCCACCTTACCAAAACACCATACCATATCCCACTATACTATACCAAAACACCATACCATATCCCACTTTACCAAAACACCTTACCATATCCCACTTTACCAAAACACCATACCATATCCCACTATACTATACCAAAACACCTTACCATATCCCACTTTACCAAAACACCTTACCATATCCCACTTTACCAAAACACCATACCATATCCCACTATACTATACCAAAACACCATACCATATCCCACTTTACCAAAACACCATACCACACCTTACCATATCCCACTATACTATACCAAAACACAATACCATATCCCACTTTACCAAAACACCATACCATATCCCACTTTCCCACTTTACCAAAACACCTTAACATATCCCACTTTACTATACTTAAACGCCGTACCATATCCCACTATACTATGCCAAAACACCTTACCATATCCCACTATACTATACCAAAACACCACACCATATCCCACTTTACCAAAACACAACACCATATCCCACTATACTATACCAAAACACCACACCATATCCCACTTTACCAAAACACCTTACAATATCCCTTTTTACCAAAACACAACACCATATCCTACTATACTATACCAAAACACCATACCATATCCCACTTTACCAAAACACCTTACAATATCCCACTTTACCAAAACACAACACCATATCCCACTATACTATACCAAAACACCATACCATATCCCACTTTACCAAAACACAACACCATATCCCACTATACTATACCAAAACACCATACCATATCCCACTTTACCAAAACACAACACCATATCCCACTATACTATACCAAAACACCATACCATATCCCACTTTACCAAAACACAACACCATATCCCACTTTACCAAAACACCATACCATACCACCACCTCCCATTTAGCATGCTATGCTTCAGTGCTCACCATATTACTGTAAACCATTCTAGACCACACTGTGCCATTCGCTACATCCTTTTGTATCCACTATAGCTGGAGCCATATTATTATTTTGTGCCACACAACACACCATGACGTCTGCCAAACCACAGGGCCAGGGCTGCAGAGCAAGTCTCCTGTGCGGTGCTGGTGACATGGTGAGGGTGAGCACTGTTTAAGGGCTAGTTAACCAAGGGGAGGAGAGGAGGAGAGGAGGGGAGGAGAGGAGGAGAGGAGAGGAGGCGAACAGAGGAGAGGAGAAGAGGAGAGGGGAAGAGAAGAGGAGAGACACAAGGAGAGGGTAAGAGAAGAGGAGAGGAGAGGTGACATGGGGAGGGTGAGCACTGTTTAAGGGCTAGTTAACCAAGCCTTTCTTCATAGGAGAGGGGAGGAGAGGAGGAGAGGAGGAGAGGGGAAAAGGTGAAGAGGAGGAGAGGAGAGGAAGAAAGGAAGAACAAGAGAGGAGAGTGGAGGAAAGGAGGAACAAGAGAGGAGAGTGGAGGAAAGGAGGAGAGGGGAGGATAGATATGAGAAAAACAACACGCCAGCTCTCTGTCTGCTGTGGCAGAATATGGTAATTAAACGAGCTGGCAAATTACCCCAAACTCATCAACAAGCGCTTTTTAATGAAATAACATCCTTAAACGAACGCTGGGAGAACATAAAAAAGTGAGCAATGGCTTTTCAGCGGAGTTGGGAATTTTAATTGCCTGTCGAGAGGATATTAGATAAGGCTTGATTAGAAATAAATTGAAAATCTCTTCTGAGTGCGTCTGCTGATACAATTATTAAAAGCGAGCGTGGAGAAGATCAGGCGACTAATGCGCCCGGTAAAGGTGTGCGTTTGATTGATTAGACATCAATAACTTTTTAAACTAGACGAGAGAGATCGCCCAGGCAACCCCATGCAGGAAGTTAATGAATCAGATGGAGGGCGGATGCATCGGTGCACACGCGCGCACACACACACACACACACACACACACACA
>NW_027468848.1:7348327-7353327 GCF_046254945.1 Alosa pseudoharengus
TATGGTATAGGAAGGCGCGAGCTCCAATCACTCTTTTTAATAGCCTCACAGCAGCCAGAAAATAAAGTATTCATGAAGATTGAGGAAGATGATGCGATGAACTTCAATTTAATTGGTGCAAATTAAAACGATCCATCTCTCGCGCCTGTCCATCTCTCAGTGCGGACCTCTCCACCGCTCACCCAGCACCTTGATTACAATTATCTTTTAATGGCAAAAACTTGTCAGCGTTTCTCCCTCTGCTGATTTACACGCAACCAACCTAATGTAGATTTACTGAGATCAAATCAGGCCTGGAGTGGGCCTGTACCGCTCTTGTTCTCTCCATCCCTTTCTCTCTCTCCCTCTCTCTCTCTCTCTCTCTCCCTCTCTCTCTCTCTCTCTCTCTCCTCTGCTCTCTGCTCTCTCTTTTTCTCTCTCTCTCTGCCTCTCTCTCTGGATCACGTCTGTGTCAGAAGAGAGGTACATCACTTCTCAATACAGTGTCATGCCTCCACGGCAGAATGAACTACAACTAGATGTACCGCAGAGCGGTACAAAATATGACCGCCGCCCAGTCCAGCACATTTTTTCCACAAAAATAAATCACGCTGAAAGGCCTATATGATTCTAACTGTCTCACTAAATTGCATTATCCACACTCAATTCTCACTGGTATCTGCTAGACAACAAGTACCAAAACATGATTAGTTCATAGATTTCACATGTAAAATTAATTTTATACAACCCCACCTCCATCTTGCCTGTTCATAATTCTGAGAAATTCTTGAATTGTGTGCATGTACATGTTTATGTTATGCGTGTGTGTGTGTGTGTGTGTGTGTGCGTGCTTGTGTGTGTGCCTGCGTATGTGCCTGTGCATGCAAGCGTACATATGTCTACTGTGTGAGTATGTGTCATACGTATGATTACTGTGAATGTATGTGTGTGTGTGTGTGTGTGTATCTGTTTGTGCACATGTGTGCACATGAAATGGGTTAACATGACCCCTGGAGGCAAACATACGGAAAAAAATGGTCATCCTAGGCCCTACAGTTCTCAAGATATTCACAGAGAACTGTGTCTGCCCTACCCTTCTTTCGGGGGGTCCAGTCCAGCGGGGGGGCTACAGATCAAAACGAAAAATTACGGTTCCATGCTATCCATGTGGGGGTACATGCCCATCAAGTTTTGTGTACCCCGGTCTTTCAGTGTCCCGGGAATCCTTGTTGGTGTACGTCACTAAATGTACACATAAATTATTTTATTGTAAGGCCCCCCATGAACTAAAGTACACAAAACTTGGCATGCATTCGGAGGGTGTCAAAATGATCCTACACTTTTAATTTCGTGCAGTTTTGACCTTGTCAGCCAGAGATATTGTGATGAAAACACCTAATTTTTTGCTTTTTAATTTTTAACTAGGTGGCGCTATACATAAAATAAGTGGTAATGGGATGGGTTGACATGCCCCCTTAAGACCAACATACATAAAAAAGGTGGACCTCCTAGGCCCTACGGTTATCGAGATATTCACAGAAAACTGTCTCCGGCCACCTACAGGCCAGATGGTGTATAGTAACATAAATTAATTTATTGTGTGGCCCCCCATGAACGGAATTCCACGAAACTTGGCGTGCATACAGAGGGTGTCATAATGATCCTACACTTCCAATTTTGTACAGTTTTGACTTTGTTAGGTCACAGATACCTTCAATTACAACACCTCATTTTTACTTTTTTGTGTTTAACTAGGTGGCGCTATACATGAAATGAGTGGTTATGGAATGGGTTGACATGGCCCCTTGAGATCAACATACAAAAAAAAAATGGTCCTCCTAAACCCTACGGTTTTCGAGATATTCACAGAAAACTGTGTCTGCCCTACCCTCCTTTCGGGGGGTCCAGTCCAGCGGGGGGGCTACAGATCAAAACAAAAAACGATGGTTCCATGCTATCCATGTGGGGTTACATGCCCACCAAGTTTCGTGTACCCCGGTCTTTCAGTGTCCCGGGAATCATTGACAGAAATTTGGGCATGCGAAAAAAAAAAAAAAAAAAAAATAAAAAATATGACTAAACCTATAGCTTCGCTGCGCGGCGGTCATAATAAGGGACACACACACACACACGCACGCACACACACACACACACACGCACGCACACACGCACTCACGCACGCACAAACACACACACACACACACACATACACACACACACACACACACACACACACACACACACACACACATACACGTACACACACACACACACACACACACACACACACACACACACACACACACACACACACTCCTGTTCTCTCTGCAGGAGCAATGGCTAAATCTGCCTGCCAGTACACAAACACATACAGAGAAACTCTATCACAGGCATGCACATACACACAAATTAATGTATATACATCAACCCTCCACACACACACACACACACGCAAAAACGCATACACACATACACACACACACACACACTTTGCTGTTTCACCAACAGATGGGAATATAAGTGCACATGCAGCGTTCAATGGCGCCTCCAGGCAGTTAGAGAGATAGAGAGAGAGAGAGAGAGACAGAGAGAGAGGGATGACATTTTGACTTTTAATTTGGGGACAAAGTGGGCTCTGTATCCATGTACTCTCTCTCCCCTGTTTTTTCTCTCTCTCCACTCATCTCTCACTCCCCTGTTCATCTCTCTCCCCCACTCTCTCTGAGTGCTGTTCTGAAATGCTGAAATAGGAACTCAAAGGGCCGTGGTGTGGTGTAGTGTGGTGTTGCGTGGCGTGACGTGGTATGGTGTTGCGTGGCGTGCCATCGTATGGTGTTGCGTGGCGTAACGTGGTATAGTGTTGCGTGGCGTGGCATCGTATGGTGTTGCGTGGCGTGGCGTGGAGTTGCGTGGCGTGACGTGGTATAGTGTTGCGTGGCGTGGCATCGTATGGTGTAGCGTGGCGTGGCGTGGCGTGGCGTGGCGTGGTGTGGCGTGGCGTGGTGTGGTGTGGTGTGGCGTGGCGTGGTGTGGCGTGGCGTGGTGTGGTGTGGTGTGGCGTGGCGTGGTGTGGTGTGACGTGGCGTGGCGTGGCGTGGTGTAGCGTGGCGTGGTGTGGTGTGGCGTGGCGTGGCGTGGTGTGGCGTGGTGTGGTGTAGCGTGGTGTGGTGTGGCGTGGTGTGGTGTGGCGTGGCGTGGCGTGGTGTGGTGTGGTGTGGCGTGGTGTGGCGTGGTGTGGTGTAGCGTGGCGTGGCGTGGCGTGGTATAGTGTTGCGTGGCGTGGCATCGTATCGTCTTGTGTGGCATGGCGTGACATGGCGTGGCGTGGCGTGACACCTGCTCTGTCCCCGTGCTCATATGCACACCCTGCCAAGACGGAAAACAGTCGTTTATTCCTCCCATGTGTGTGTGTGTGTGTGTGTGTGTGCGTGTGTGTGTATGTGTATGAGTGAGTATGTGTGTGTGTGTGTGTGTGTGTGTGTGTTGGCCTTCAGTGGTGAGAAGAGAGGCGCTCTGAGAGCTCTGGGAGCCGAGGCCATTACGCGAGCACAGTTTAGCCTGACGCATAAATAACACACCCTGCACCTCTTCAACATCTCACTGAGGAGTGTTTACACATAGCAGAAACACACACACACACACACACACACATACACACACAGTAATTACACACTCACATAGACACAAACACAATCAAACACACCCACACACACACACATAGATACACATATGCATACACACACACACACACACACACACACACACACACAATCACACATAATCACACACCACACACACACACACACACACACACACACACACACACACACACACATAGACACACATATGCATACACACACACACACACACACACACAGACACACAATCACACATAATCACACACCACACACACTCACACACACACACACACACACACACACACACACACACAGACACACATATGCATACACACACACACACACACACACACACACAATCACACACACACGGTCCTCTTCACTCTGATTTGTATCCTCTTTGAAGATAACACTGGTGGGACTCATATAAGAGGCTCTTAGACCCTGGTGAGGAGGGCCGGATCTGAGCCTCAACTGAGCCGGATCCGCGCCAGCGCTGGGAGCGATCCCCCCGTGCAGCCTTGAGCGGCGCGGCCGTGACTGATACTGATGCGTGTTTTATGTGCGCATCACAAAGAGGCTACAGCGCAGACATATTGCGGAGCGTCTCCACACAGCCGTGAAACGGAGCGGGTCGCCACGGCGACTACACCGGGAGAAGCCGAGCGGTGCGCTCAATGGGCCATGCATGGGTAATTATTGTTGCTACGCCGACGAGACATCCTCACACCCCCCTCCCCCGCTGTTTTACTCCGTCGCTCAAAAACACAGCGCTTCTTTTCTCTCTCTCTTTTTTTCTCTTCTTCTCTCCATCCTTCATTTCTCTCTATCCCCCTCTTCTGTGCCCATCAATCCCACTCAGTTCTCAGGTACACGGTGGTGAAGACCACCTCTCCCCGTGCTGAGGGGCCGGGCGGCGTCTGGGGGGGTGGGCAAGGGCACGGCCGGACTGTAGAGGTCACTTCGACGTGAGGCTCAGTGGAGGTGGAGAGAGAGAGGGAGAGAGAGGGGGAGGTCACATTAACCACCTGGCCTGCCCTAATGCTCATCCATGTGAGACGCTGGGCTATGTGTGTGTGTGTGTGTGTGTGTGTGTGTGTGTGTGTGGGGGGGGGGGGGGGGGTGGGTTATGTGATGTGTGACATGGCTAGCCAGTGGCCAGTAGCCTGAACGGTGGACAGGGAGGGGGGGGGGGGCACATCTGCAGTGGGGTGTGCAGATGAACAGTGAACAGTGTGTGTCTCATTGTGTGAGGTTCCACAAAGCAAAGCAATGCAGCAAGGTTCCTCTAGAGAACACACACTGTGCCTCAGAACACACATGGGACAGGAACCCTCTGATAGGAGCAGTGGGAGCTGGGCCAGAACTCGGCCGGAACACAGC
>NW_027468848.1:7365827-7368327 GCF_046254945.1 Alosa pseudoharengus
CACTCACCACACACTGACTACACATGCTCCAAACAATAGCAACATGCTCCAAACACTAGCCACACACACTCACAAAGATGGTTGCATAAGGGTGTGTGTGAGCAGTGAGCAGTGATCACAACATACAATAAGAAACAGATTTAAAAATAGCAACAGGTAACCCAGGCCTAAAGATTGAGCTCCGCCTGAAGCCATGTCTGATAACTCTAGCCCAATGGCACAAAGACACAATCCCTTTTAAGGGTATTGCAATGAAACAGTATTTATGCATGTAAAACACTAACATCGAAACAGTATTTATGAATGTAAAACACTAACACTGAAACAGTATTTATGCACGTAAAACACTAACATCGAAACAGTATTTATGCACGTAAAACACTGACATTGAAACAGTATTTATTAGGGGTGTGAATCTCTCATGTAAAAGACGATACGATTCGCATCTAGATACATGGGCACGATTCGATACAAGAAAAGATACATGTTTATAAAAAACGGTTCAGTACGATTCGATGTGATGCGATTCGATGCAATTCGATGCAGTTCAAGAATGGAAAGCATTCTGAAAGATTTTTTAGAATTTGCTCAAGGTGCACATTCATTTTATATTATCAATTATCATGGTCATGGTTGTCAATTAGGCAACAAAATGTGTGAATATGATTATCTAAACTGAGGTTTGTTTCATATACTGTATTGAAATGAAAAAAGAATAGTCTACATTTCAGTCAAACACAGCAGCCAAATACAACATAAAAATACATTTTTTATAGACTTAGACTTTTATAGACTACAGATTTTATAGAGTTATATCTGATTGTTTTCATGGAGCTGTAGCCTTGTTGAGGTAAGACAATACCGAAATAAAATAAAACAGTGCTTAAGACACTCTTGGCCTTTTCTCATATAGGCCTAGCCTACCCTACAAGAATAAAATAGGCCTACAAATCAATGAACTCTCAGGGCTTATTTTGTTCCAACAGTAGACCTAATGCAGAAACCTAAAAGTCTGAGTGAATATGAACAAAATCATTGGCTAATAATTTATGCATCGTTTTAGCAGCAAGTGCCAAATTATTATTTAACATTAGGGAAATCCCTTCATCAAAGGTAAGGCTACTCTACAGACTATCGTTGCTGTTTAGGAATGCTATACATTCTTCATTTTGCGCTGGATTTCGAAAAACAAAAGCCGACCGAGTGCAAGTTGTCACATGCTTAAGTTGCAATAGATGTATGGGTAATGAGGTCATTTGACAACTTTGGGCAATGAATGTAACCAAAAACGAACTGCATTACCCACAATTCCGTGCCACGTATAGTTTCAAAACCAGAAGTGGGGTGAACGCGGTGCTTGGAACGTAAATGAGCATCTGAGCGAGCAGAAAAGGTTGTGCACCGATTCATAACAAGTAAATCGATATAACGACCGGTTCATTTCAGTTTTTTTCCGATACGGGGCTTCACGTATCGATGTAGCCGTATATTACACGTTAAAAACGGATACCGATACGTATCGGTTAATCTTTACACCCCTAGTATTTATGCATGTAAAACACTAACAACGAAACAGTATTTATGCATGTAAAATACTAACATTGAAACACTATTTATGCACGTAAAACACTAACATTGAAACAGTATTTACGCACGTAAAATACTAACATCGAAACAGTATTTACGCACGTAAAACACTAACATTGAAACAGTATTTATGCATGTTAAACACTAACATCGAAACAGTATTTATGCACATACAACACTAACATTGAAACAGTATTTATGCACGTTAAACACTAACATTGAAACAGTAAAACATTCCTTTCAACAGGAAGAGACTTTGAGCAGCACCCAGCTCTAAAGGGTGGCGCATTTGACCGTAGCTGCACCCTGTAAGAGTCATAACTCAGTTCAGGGGACACTACAGTCTAACTCGACTGGACACTAGTATGGGTCGATGTCCACAAAGCACAGTAGGCATCCTCATCTGCTGTTCTGATGCACAGTAGACACTGTGTCATTTCATGACCTGGTCCCCTCTGCTGTGATCCATGGCTTAGCTAAAAGATAAAACCAAAAGTTATCCTACTGTTAATACTGACTGTAATTACATTAACAGCAGCATCAGCAAGGCTTCAAACCTTGGCGTTCACATCACTACATTCCTATAGTTAAAGCAATACAGGTAGATGGCCAATGAAGTGTTTTTTATGGCAACATCCACTCTATGATGTTGTAGTAGCATCTGGTATTCACATAGTATTAGTTACACAATGAAGGTGAAGCTGAATTAATTTCAGAATTCATCTAAAACACACACACACACTGACACACACACACAAACACACACACACTTACACACTCACACACATACACACACACACACACACACACACACACACACACACACACACACACACACACACACCTCTGTGGAGCATGAGAGCACTCTGTTCAGGCCATTGATTTGACCTTGTCCTTACTCCCCATAAAGCAT
>NW_027468848.1:7370827-7373327 GCF_046254945.1 Alosa pseudoharengus
AGGAGCATTTATTTATTCATTTATTTATATTTACATTTACATTTACTGCAGTGAAGAGCCTGATGCCTCTGCTCTGCCAGTTTGACTGTAACAGATAGATGTGCTGGAATATGCGGCAATGCCTCTGTCATTTGCAATGTTAATTTTGGGCAGGCAGTGGAGTCCCATTCAAATCCCCTCTGCCCTCTGTCCCTGTATTTACTCATGAAAAGACGCTTTCCGCAGAAACAGACATCTGCCCAAATTGATTTTAATGCTTGCCCTTTAATGTGTCTTAATGTGTCTTAATTGGACAATAATTAAGATGAATATTTAAATGTAGAGCGTAATCAGATTAATTGTGAATTTCCAGTCTGGGGTCCTAATTAAAAGGAATCACAAGTACCTCATGTGACACAGGGAAACATGTGTGTTTTGGTCCGAATTATCCCAATCGGCAGGCCTGGACATCAGCACTGCTACAGTATAATAAGCAAGACAGGAATCCACGGTTTTGATTTTATATTATTCATATTAATATATAATTCCAGTTTGGTTCTAGAATGCTATAGACCCTTTCAAGAGAGTTCCATTATCAGCATCATAGTTGGCCCCACAAGGCTTCCGTTTTAACATTCCATAATGTTATCTTAATGCAGAGGAAGTAGATTGGGAACCATATAGAACGTTCAAGCATTGTTTTTGTTTTTATTGTTAAAAGGGTCTATATCTCCATTTTTAAAAACATTAATAAGTCATGCTATTTAATTGTTTATCTCAGGATATATCATTAAAATTGCAGTTGTGTTGTTTTGATTGAGTAAATAACAATAACCCAATTACACTTCCACTGAAATTACCTGGAAAACAAAATGTAAAATAAATATTCATGACAATTAATGAAAATGGAGGATATAGCTTTTTGGAAGCAAAGTCTTCTTCTTATGTGCTGCTACTTATGTGTAAAATTGTGTTGAAAAGGTTGACTGTGGTGTTTCTGGTCAACTTGCACGTTCATTACTGTAGAAGATGTCTGATAGTCTCATAGACATGTAAAACCTAATCCTGAGCACAAGGGGCCGGAGGTATAAGACATTCACATTAAACTGGCCTTCATATTATTACTGCATAATGGGGCTGGTATATGATGTGATAATACATGATGATGATGATGATATGGTGGGATGATAGAGGCTCCTTTAATGAAGATCTGATTACAGGAGATGGCCATCATCAAGACAAGGCACTGCTTCCCATCAGGGCATCTCAGGATGGATCTGCACTAAGTATGATTTAATCCACTACTGCGCATCTATAGAACCTTTACTGCAGAACATTTACAGAACCTTTGCTGCACAACCTTTACCGTAGAACGTTTATAGAACCTTTACTGCAGAACATTTATAGAACCTTTACTGCAGAACATTTACAGAACCTTTACCACAGAATATTTATAGAACCTTTTCCGCAGAACACACACATAACCCCTCAAATGTGCATCTATTCACAAAGTGGTGGTAAATACAACATTTCAAAGTTTCAAAAATCAATGAGCTTCCTGTCTCACTGTTACACACTAAAGTGTCTTCTTTTAGGTAACACGATAAGGGTGCACAATTAAGCATTAGTTAAGTATTAGTTAAGCATTAACAAACACTTACATGTGTGAGTGTATACACAGCACTGTCCAGCTGTGCTTGTGCCCCTGGTCCCATGCTCACCCAGGTCCTGATCCAAACCACATGAGGGTCTGTTCTCAGTCAGAACCAAGTGATCCACTCTCGTAGTTCCGCAGAGCTCCAGTAGATGTCACTGTTCCTGCAACCCCACGGATGCTCTGGGGCGAAGGGGAGGAGAGGGGGGACTGACCCACACATGCATAGGCGTTTCCACGGCAATGAGAGACAACAACAACAACACAAACACAAAACACACAGTATGTTTCCACAAGAACTGATGGTAAGGTTGATCACAGGGAACGAGTGTGTTTGTGAGGAACAGGGTGTATGTGTGTGTGTGTGTGTGTGTGTGTGTATGATGGTGTATTACATACGATTTCGAGAGTGTATTAGGATGTGAGTGAGTTAGAGTGATATAAGGATGTGAGTGTGTGAGAGGATAAGTGTGTGAGAGTGATAGTGTATAAGGATGTGAGTGTATAAGGATGTGAGTGTGTGAGGCATGAGTGTTGGTGCATTAAGGCAAGAGTGTGTGAGAGGGTGAGTGTGTGAGCATAATAGCATATTAGAAGATGTGTGTGTGAGACTTGGTGCATTAGGGCATGAGTGTGTGAGAGTATCAGTGCGTTGGGGTATATGGGAACTGTATGGGTAGATGTGTGTGTGTGTGTGTGTGTGTGACAATATTAATGTGCTGGGGTATATGGGAACTGTATAGGTAGATGTGTGTGTGTGTGTGTGTGTGTGTGTGTGTGTGTGTGTGTGTGTGTGTGTGTGTGTGTGACAATATTAATGTGTTGGGGTATATGGGAACTGTATGGGTAGATGTGTGTGTGTGTCTG
>NW_027468848.1:7378327-7385827 GCF_046254945.1 Alosa pseudoharengus
CACTTACATTTGCTACCTTTCAACATCTGAATACGGTTCATGCTGATATATATTGTACTATTTACAATAATTCCATTCTTACATAACATACATTTAACATACATGTGTTCTCTTAAAGGCTAACACAGATATTGTGTTTCAGTAGTAATATCAGAGTAACACACACACACACACACACACACACACACACACACACACACACACACACTTTGTGACTTTGTGCTGGCTAACTCACAGAGTGTGTGTTTCAGAGTCAGCGGTATCTGGGCTAAATGAGGCCAGGATGGCGGCAAGTGGGAGGGAACCAGTATCCAGTAAAAACAGCCTTAGGGCACAGCATTAACACACTTACACAGGTGTGTGTGTGTGTGTGTGTGTGTGTTTGTGTGTGTGCAGTGTGCTGAGTGGGGGGCGGCTTTTATGGACTGTTTGATCCAGTTGTTGAGGATTAAAGAAAAATCAACCCAAACTGGTTTAGCTGGTGCTGTATACAATCCTGCTGTGTGGTGTGTGTGTGTGTGTGTGTGTGTGTGTGTGTGTGTGTGTGTGTGTGTGTGTGTGTGTGTGTGTGTGTGTGTGTTGTGAGTGTGGGTTTAGCTGTTGCTGTGAACAGTCCTGCTGTGTGGCATGGCCAGCTACAGAAAGCATATTATCAGCACAGCAACATTATTCTATTCTATTTTCTCGCTTTGATTTAATTTATTTTTCTTTGCTTTTTTCCGGAGTGCTTTCTTCCTGCTTGTGGAAATGGGGTTTATATTGATGATCTGGGCCTAATATTGATTTGCCATCATTCCTGCTGTGGACATTTTCTGCTCTCCAGCACCAGGGTAGCCGAGCTGTCCCACGGAGCCCGTAAACTGGATATATGGAGCGTCTGACCTTGGCAATATGGAGATAATGAAATATCCTTAATGACCCTCCCTGAAAGATTTTACAGGCCGGGCTACACACTGCCAACCCATGTACAATAACAGTTAGCAGGGCAGGCCTTTTAAAGGCCTTGCTAAATCTAGAGCCGCCTTTACATACCGGCTAGACCGTTAACCGTTCTGCTCAGAGGAGTAATGTCCATTATTGAGGTGGTGAATGCATCTCCAGCATGCACCAGTAGAAAATGAAGAAGAGCAGTGAAGAGAGAGAGAGAGAGAGTGAGAGAGAGAGGGTGAGTGTGTGTGTGTGTCATTACTGCAAGCCTCTTCCTTGCCCTCCTGTTGTGTTCGTTGTCAAATTTGACTTGATAAATTAACAATATTTTCTTCTCTCTTCTTTCATGAGGCTCCTTGACTTTGTTAACACAGGATATCTGATGATTTAGTTTGTTCATTTTCATAACAATTTGCAGACATCCCAACCTGCAAAAAGTCATTTCAGGGAGGTATCACGAAGCCCCCCCCCCCCCCCCCAAAAAAAAAAAGAAAATAAAAAATAAATAAATAATTAAATAACAATACTAAAAAAAACTTTAGCCTACTTTGATACTGAAATAGAGATTAATATGTTTGTTCAATAATGTCTAGTCAGTACACCAAATAAGGAAGGCCTATAGATAGTAGCCTAATTGTGAAAATAAAATATGTAGATCTTGCAGTTTGGTCTTTTCATGTAGCCTTGGCAACTAAGTATAGGCCTTGGCAAATAAGTATAGGCCTGAATAATATGCACATTAATTGACACTAGTTAAACTCACCAACATGTTTTTGCAATCATTTAACCCACCATGGGCAATGCTAACACTGTTACAAACAGTGCAGCATGCAAGACTAGGCCTATCATTATTTTTTACTCTTATAAACAAGGGTACACTTTGAAATGGGTCTTACATTTTCCTTTTTTGGGGGCACTGACTCTGTCGTGACTCTCCTGTTCCTAGATACACTGAACTGATCAGGATGCTCTCTGTCTTGGATGCGCTCAGACACACGCACCACCACCCCTCTCTCTCTTTCCCCTTTCGTGTGCGCGCTACACTCAGATGCACACGCGATTTTAGGTCTCCCTCTCGCATGCGCGCTCTTGATCGCTCGCTCTAGATTCCGGGAGATTTTATCTAATTTGCGGGCGTCAGGGAGCCGCTATCAATATGCGGGAGACTCCCGGAACTTCCGGGAAACTTGGGATGTCTGAATTTGGATGTTTCATTTAACTTTACAACACCCATGTGTATTCTTGGTCAAAAATGACTGGCCATTAGAAATGAATGGATAAGGATATGGTCAGTGTATAAAATTAAGTCCAGGCACATATATTGATACAAACAGTCTATCACAACATTAGATTGGATTTATAATAAGTTATAATGCAGCTGTCATTTTTGACCGGGAACACAAAACTAGTAAATATGAAACAAAAACAACAGGAGGGCTAGGACAGTGCTTTAGCGTAGCAACTTTACAGCAGAGAGGCATCATTACTGTAAGTAGCTGTTCCTAGAGCATTGCTTTAGCATAGCAACTTTACAGTCAAGATATGTGATTACTGTAAGTAGCCTGTTCCTAGAGCAGTGCTTTAGCGTAGCGACTTTACAGTCAAGATGTGTGATTACTGTAAGTAGCCTGTTCCTAGAGCAGTGCTTTAGCGTAGCGACTTTACAGTCAAGATGTGTGATTACTGTAAGTAGCCTGTTCCTAGAGCAGTGCTTTAGCGTAGCGACTTTACAGTCAAGATGTGTGATTACTGTAAGTAGCCTGTTCCTAGAGCATTGCTTTAGCGTAGCGACTTTACAGTCAAGATGTGTGATTACTGTAAGTAGCCTGTTCCTAGAGCAGTGCTTTAGCGTAGCGACTTAGCGGCAGAGAGGCGTCATTAATAAGCCTCTTTTCTTTAAGAGCAGTTCTCCCTTACTGCTCATTATGAAGATGACAGCAACTTATACATATCTTCCTGACAGACACACTCATAAATAGACATTTCACAAAAACACAGACATGCACATACTCTCTCTGTCACACAAACACTCCCTCTCTACACACACACACACACACACACAGAAAGAGAAAGAGACAGACACACACACACAGAGTGGAGTGAGTGAAGAGCACGTTGTCTGGCTGCATCTCTGTCAGAGCCTGGTGGCAGGCGGCAGGTGTGTAGATCATTACTCCGCCGAGCGGCTGCCATGCTCCAGCGATGATATGTGCCTGTTGAGGATAATCACGGCCAGCGACGAGACGAGACGAGAGGAGAGGAGAGGAGACGAGACGAGAGGAGAGGAGCGAGGCGGCACGCAGCAACAATGAACTCCACCGAGCTCTACACCACTTTCAGCCCAGCACTTCAAAAAGACGCCCCCACCCCTCACTCCCACCTCCTCCAAACACAAAAGAACGCCCCCCCCCCCCCCCCACCACACACCAACACCACACACCACCACCACCATAAACCTTTTGATGTCACTGTCAGAAGACGAGAGTTTTGTTCCTCCGCGTTTCAAGAAAACCCCACCCTCTCTTTCTCTCTCTTCCCTGAAAAAGAAGAAGGATGGAGAGAAAGAGAGAGAGTAGAGAGAAAACAGAAAGGAGATAGAGAGAAGAGAAAGAGAGAGAGAAGTCCGAGAGGAGAGATAGAGAAGAGAGAGAGAGAGAGAGAGAGAGAAGAGAGAGAGAAGTCAGAAAGGAGATAGAGATAGAGAGAGAGAGAGAAGAGAGAGAGAAGTCAGAGAGGAGATAGAGAGCGAGAAGAGATAGAGAGAGAAGAGAGAGAGAGAAGTCAGAGAGGAGTTAGAGAGAGAGAGAAGAAGAAATAGAGAGAGAGAGAGAGAAGAGAGAGAGAGAGAGAGAAGTCAGAGAAATGGCAGCCGTTGGGCGAGTGGGCTGTTGTGCTCTTGCGAAGAGCAGATTTCCACATGAAAAGATCAGCTGTGTTGTTTGAGGCGGGGCTGCGCGTCACCAGCCAATCATGCGGCGCTCTTCGCTCCCAGCTCAGTCACTCAGGGACTGTCACGGCTTCTCCATCACCGCCGAGCGCCGAACACGACCAGGGGAGACGGCGGCGATGGTGGCAGTGACGCCAGGCAATTAGACTCCACGCTAATTACTCCCAACATGTTGGGAGCCTGTTTATTTGCTCCCTTATTGTCTCACTTCCAGAGGTAATGAGAAGGAACTCCAATTAATTTTGGCTGCTGAATGAAATGAGTGGTGGTCCATGAGAAGAGGAGGAGAGAAGAGGAGCTGAAGAGGAGAGGAAGACAGAGGAGAAGAAGGAGGAGGAGGAGAAAGAAGAGTAAAGGGGAGGAAGAAAGAAAAGATTAAAGGAAAGGAGGAAAGAGAAAGAAGAATAAAAGAGCGGAAGAAAGAGAAGAGTAAAGGAGAGGAAGAAAGAGAAGAGTAAAGGAAGTAGAAGGAGCAGAAAGGAATAAAGAGAAAGAAGAATAAAGGAAAGGAACAAAGAGATGAAGAATAAAGAAGGAGAGGAAGAGGAAGATGATGAAGAGGAAATGAGAAGTAGAAGGAGAGAAAGTAGAAAGAAGGAGATGATGATGAAGATGAAGTAGAAGAGGAAGGAGATGATGAAGAAGAGGAAGTAGAAGAGGAAAGAGATTATGAAGAAGAGGAAGTAGAAGAGGAAGGAGATGATGAAGAAGAGGAAGTAGAAAGAAAGGCAGCATGAGAGTAGAGCAGCTGGCGCCCAAACAGACATGGCTACGACTGTAATAACCATGGATAAGCTTCAGAGTAGACAAGAGAAGGGAGGATAGGAGAGAGAGAGAGAGAGAGATAGAGAGAGGGGGAGGAGAAAGAGGAAAATAGAGGCAGGTAGAGAATAAAAGGAGTGTAATTGATTCCTTGGAGCAGATAAAAGCAGAGGGTTTGAGCGAGATGCCTTTCACTGAATGACATTTAGATTACACACCCGCTCACACAGTCTCTCTGCTTTATCCAGCCTCAATACCTCCACCACACAATGGTGGAAAAGAGCTCTATCTTCCCCCTGTTAGATGTGTGTGTGTGTGTGTGTGTGTGTGTGTGTGTGTGTGTGTGTGTGTGCGTGTGCGTGTGGATGTGTATGTGTGTGAGAGTGTGTGTGTGTGGATGTATTTGTTTTAAGTGTGTGTGTGTCAGTGTGTTTGTTGATTGCACTCTAGATATGACCACAGAGGCTTTAAAATGTCTAGAAAAGCAGCTCAACATAGTTCTAAGATCTTGTAAGCCTGCATGCAGAAACACATGATCTCACTTAAGACCTTCTTCCAAGTTGAAATGGAAACACACATAAAAGTCTTCTCCTCCCTGAATAAACAAGCCACACACACACACACACACACACACACACACACACACACGCACACACACACACACACACACACACACACCAGCACTGCCCCTGCCCAGCCTTGGACTGCCTAACCCTCGGAAACCAAACGCATCTTATTTTGTTATTTCATTTTCAATCCACAGTTTTAATCTTGTGTGTGCTGACAGGTCAGACTGCTGATGTGTTTCTGTGTGTGTGTCTGTGTGTGCGCGTGTGTGTGTGTGTGTGTGTGCATTTGTATGTGTGTGTGTGTGAGAATGAGAGAGAGAGAGAGCATCCCGTGAGAATCTCCAACCAGGCTTAGCTCATTAGTGTGTGTGGCACGCAGCGTCTTCGCCGTTCCCTGCCACTTTTCCGCTGTTTGGGCATAAACCAGCGCAGTGGCCAGCGGTATTAGAGACATCCCATAATGCTCCGCTGCCATGTCTCAAATGTGTCTCAGATTAATGATATATCACTGTTATGTCTCAAATGTATCTCAGATTAATGATATATCACTGCTAGGGATCTGCAGCGCCATTAGTAAGCCTGACACCCTGGCGTCAGATTTTTAAAAATTCCCAAGTAATCTTTTTGATTTATGGAAGTGTGTCCAGGTTCATCGTGAGTGATTTCAGATTTATCACGTCCTGGTTAGAATTATTAATGATTTTCAATTTGTAAATCTGAAGCCTGCATGTCTGTGAGTGCTGCTCAGGCTCGCAAAGGGATGACACACCGTGGCTGGAGCTTGTTCCGTGAAGCCTGCGATTACTTTATCAAAATATCGCCGACTTTGATTTACATTTCACTTATTTTCCTCCAGAGCATCTCTTTCTCTCTCTCACTCCCTCACATTCTCTCCTCTCTCTCTCTCATACTCCCTCTCTCCCTCCCTCCCTCTCTGCTACTCTTTCTCCCTCTCTCTCAGTCCTTCTCTCCCCTCCTCCTCTCTCTCACTCTCTCTCTCTCTCTCATCTACAAGTGCTAAACACATTTTTCACAGGCAGGGCAGCAGGCAGATCCATCATGGGCCACACCTCATTGCAGTGGATGCTTGCTCACCAAGTCAACTGCAGATTATAGAAGTACCAGAGAATCCACTGATATGTCCATTAGAGCTGAAGTGTGTCAGTGTGTGTGTGTGTGTGTGTGGGTGGAAATAAAATGATTAACATGATGACATGTTTCTGGATAATTCTGTGTAGAGTGATGAGAAAGTTAGTTGCTTTTTTCACACAGAGTGTCAATTATGACTGATGATCCTCTTGGTGCTACTGGTGTCATCTAGCAAAAGCCAAAGCCCCCCTCCCAAACACACACACACACACAACCACACACACACACACACACACACACACACACACACACACAGTACCCACCTCTTGGTTTCACCAATGTGTTGCACTGGGTTGGGTTTGAAAAGTAGACACAAATGCACCAGAGAATTCTGGGACAGCACTGGCATACGTACACATTAGGGTGCATCATTTGCCCCACTTTTTTCATTTTTTTTTGAAAATCAATCTGTACCTAGAATAGATTTTTTACACTACTATATGACACTAAATTAAACATACATGAGAAATTTTATAAAATTCTTTTGATATCTAAGGGGTCCACCGAGCCTCTGAAGTTTCCAACTAACGACGGACATACAAATATCATTTTTTTCTTAAATAACGGCAAAAATAATAGATCTAGCCCTATAATGTCAAAAAAGTTGAATATAAATATGTACATTGTGCATCATTTGGTGCCAGCTGTGTGTCTCTATCTTTATTTCTTCCTGAGATATGGCAGTTGTCATTTTTGAGGGGAAGACACAATAAAAATAGCATTTGCCAGGGATTTTCCATAATAACAGCATGAAAGTAAGCCATCAATAAAATCTTAAATTATATTCCATTAACTAACATTACCCTATTCTAGAACTACTGTATGAACACCTTACATTTCAAAGTGTAAGACAAACTGTAAACATCCTACAAACATATTATATGACTGAGCAAATGGGTAATCCATGAATAGATAGAACATAATTCTTAATAACTAACCACCATATGATGTTGATGTTTTAACATCAAAGAGCACACACTCTTTACATGTTTCCCTTCCTCTTCCTTAGGTTTGGTGTTTTCTCTCTGTCTGCTTCCACCACCTGCAGAACATTCTGGTAATGTTCTTTGCCTCTTGCAGAGCCTATGTAGTCTGTACTGAGCTTCACATTACGCTGTCATTGACCACATTCATGGACTCCAAGTG
>NW_027468848.1:7403327-7405827 GCF_046254945.1 Alosa pseudoharengus
TCATTAAGTTCAACCTGTATAGTCTCAATCACACAACATCAGTCTCTACAATCTCAATCACACAACATCATTAAGTTCAACCTGTGTAGTGTCAATCACACAACATCAGCCCGTACAACCTCAATCACACAATGCCATTAAGTTTAGCCTGTACTGTCTACAATCACACAACATCATTAAGTTCAGCCTGTACAGTCTCAATCACACAGTATCACTGTGTCTTACAGCTTGACATTTTCACTGTAAAATACCCACGTGTATTCATGCTCGCATGCCCATCATTTCAAAAGTGCATCACCAGCACTACGAAGCCTACAGAGAGAGTTTACTTGAGTGTGTGATATTTCAGACCTTTCTCTCCCTGCTGACGTGAAGCTTGGCTCCACTCTGTGAGATATGTAGACTAACCCACAGCCCTTATTCTCCATGTGATGTTCTCCACCTGATGTTCTCCACCTGATGTTCTCCACCTGATGTTCTACACCTGATGTTCTCCACCTGATGTTCTCCAAAGCCCTTATTCTCCACCTGATGTTCTTCACCTGATGTTCTACACCTGATGTTCTACACCTGATGTTCTCCACCTGACGTTCTCCAAAGCCCTTGTTCACCACCTGATGTTCTCCATTTGATGTTCTCCACCTGATGTTCTCCAAAGCCCTTATTCTCCACCTGATGTTCCTCACCTGATGTTCTACACCTGATGTTCTCCATTTGATGTTCTACACCTGATCTCCTCAGCCATTCGTCTGACTGAAGAAGCCTTCCCTGGCTATTCATTCATCTGAACTGGGCTGTGGTGGTCTGTGGGGTGGTTTGGGGCTATGATGTGTGTATGTGTTGTTGGTGGGGTGGTTTGGGGCTATGATGTGTGTATGTGCTGTTGGTGGGGTGGTTTGGGGCTATGATGTGTGTATGTGTTGTTGGTGGGGTGGGTTGGGGCTATGATATGTGTATGTGCTGTTGGTGGGGTGGGTTGGGGCTATGATATGTGTATGTGCTGTTGGTGGGGTGGGTTGGGGCTATGATATGTGTATGTGTTGTTGGTGGGGGCTGTGGTGGTGTGTTTGGGAGGGTTGGTTGGGGCTGTGGTGGTGGTGTCTGTGTTTGTGGGGGAGCTAGTTGGGGTTGTGGCGTGTGAGTGCGTGTGTGTGTGGGGGGGGGGGTGGGCAGGGGTTGTTAGGGTTGTGTTGTGGTGTGTGTGTGTGTGTGTGTGTGTGTGTGTGTGTGTGTGTGTGTGTGTGTGTGAGTGTGCATGTGTGGGGTTGGTTGGGATTGTGGTGGTGGTGTGTGTGTGAGTGAGTGTGTGTAGGGCAGGGGGGGTGCGGTTGGGTTTGTGATGGTGTGTGTACATGTTTGTGTGTGTGTATGTGTGGGGTTGGTTTGGTCTGTGGTGGTGTGTGTGCATGTTTGTGTGTGTGTATGTGTGTATGTGTGGGGTTGGATGGGTCTGTGGTGGTGTGCGTGTGTGGTGTGTGTACGTGTTTGTGTGTGTGTATGTGTGTATGTGTGGGGTTGGTTGGATCTGTAGTGGTGTGCGTGTGTGGTGTGTGTGTGTGTGTGGGGTTGGTTGGGTCTGTAGTGGTGTGCGTGTGAGGTGTGTGTGTGTGTGTTTGGGGGGGGGGGGGGGGGTTGGTTGGGTCTGTAGTGGTGTGTGTGTGTGTGCGGGGTTGGTTGGGTCTGTAGTGGTGTGTGTGTGTGTGTGTAGGGTTGGTTGGGTCTGTAGTGGTGTGCGTGTGTGGTGTGTGTGTGTGTGGGGGGTTGGTTTGGTCTGTAGTGGTGTGTGTGTGTGTGGGGGGTTGGTTGGGTCTGTGTGTTCTCCACCTGCAGGCTCTCACGTTTGCTGATCCCGGCCTGGACCACAGATGACCGTGGGCAGCAGCCCTGATGAATGGCCCCTGCAGGGGGCGCTCTCCGACACCAGAGGTCACACAGCCGCGTCGTGGGGAAGCAGACTAATGCAACGCGAAGCGTTAAGTTATTACAGCCAGAGTGGAGCAAGCGGAGGCAGAACAGGAAGTCATGTAGAGGGGACCGCAGGAAGTCATGTATAGGGGACCGCAGGAAGTCATGTAGAGGGGACCGCAGGAAGTCATGTAGAGGGGACCGCAGGAAGTCATGTAGAGGGGACCGCAGGAAGTCATGTAGAGGGGACCGCAGGAAGTCATGTAGAGGGGACCGCAGGAAGTCATGTAGAGGGGACCACAGGAAGTCATGTAGAGGGGACCGCAAGACGCCGCCACGGAGAGGGCGAGAGAGGGACAGGTCACCGAGAAACAGAGAGAATCCAAAATCATCTGAGAGATGGAAAGAGAGAAGAGAAAGGGAGAGAGAGATGGAGAGTGAAAGAGAGAGTGAGAGAGAGAGAGAGAGAGAGAGAGACAGATGGAGAGTGAGAGAGAGTGAGAAAGAGAGTGTGAGAGAGAGAGAGAGAGAGAGAGAGAGAGAGAGAGAGAGAGAGAGAGAGAGAGAGAGAGAGAGACAGATGGAGAGTGAGAGA
>NW_027468848.1:7408327-7420827 GCF_046254945.1 Alosa pseudoharengus
ACACACTCTCTCTCTCTCTCTCTCTCTCTCTCTCTCTCTCTCTCTCTCTCACACACACACACACACACACACACACTCTCTCTCTCAGGATGTGAATGTGTATGGAGAAGCTAGAAGGCTGAGGTTGTGTGCACTAATGTGGAACTGGCTGAAGTATAATGCATTCCTGCATAGCAAGCTGAGGTTGGAGGCAGTACTGTGGAGCAGGTAACAGGCTAATGCATTCCTGCTGAGGTTGGAGGCAGAAACGTAGAGCCCAAATCTGCTGAAGGGTCTGAGGTCTTGTGCACATGTGCAGAGCAGGCCTGAGTCTGCGCCTCCTGCTCATCTGCGGAGCTCAAGGTTGGTCTGCACGTCTCCCACCCCAGCGGGAGGAGGAGGAGGGTGGGCAGGCAGGCGGCAGTGGCGGTTCGGTGTCCTCCAGTTCAAAGCGCCCAGTTCCCATCCACCAGGACGATGCTGTATCCTCTGTTCCATTAATCAGCCGCTGACAATGTAATAGTGGACAAAGTGAGAGGGGAAGTCCAGCGTGAAACTTCAGAGCTCTGTTTAACTACCTACCCCAAAGTATACTTAATTTGACAAAGTATATGTCATAAATCACACGCTCATTTTAGAATAACTGGTCCATTTATATTCTCATATTAAAAGGCTGGACATTCTCCTTTAAAATGTAATGTGGAATTGAATTCAGGGAGGAAAGCAGAAGTATAATGACTTCCAGATAGCCATACATTCTGAGAGAGCAATACATCATACTTTAACCAAGTACCAATCAACACCGAGCTGTGTGACCCAATATTTCTTTATTTCCACTCCAGGCAGGCGGATTTGGGACGTTACGGCTTTGACCCTCCTCATCCAGGAAGAGATCAGTCTCTGAGTGACCCAAGTCACCTTACTGCCCAATAGTCTATACCTACAGTAAGTGACCAGTCTCCTTACCGCCCAATAGTCTATACCTACAGGAAGTGACCAGTCACCTTACTGCCCAATAGTCTATACCTACAGTAAGTGACCAGTCACCTTACTGCCCAATAATCTATACCTACAGGAAGTGACCAGTATCCTTACCGCCCAATAGTCTATACCTACAGGAAGTGACCAGTATCCTAACCGCCCAATAGTCTATACCTACAGGAAGTGACCAGTCTCCTTACCGCCCAGGAAGTGACCAGTCTCCTTATAGACTTCTCCAGAATATATCCCGCCTCCTAACTTCCGTATCCATCCAACTTCCGGGCGTGGATTGTCTATGGGAAATAACATGGCGTTTTGAAAGATCGTACCTGTCAAACTCTGTAGGTGACAAAGTAGAAAAAGCTGCTGGGCAGATTGACCTACACACTTCTGCCATCTAGTTTCCACTGGATTTTTTGATTTTCGGTGCCGTTTAAGTAGTATAGTCTATAGTATACTACTTAAACGGCACCGACAATCAAAAAATCCAGTGGAAACTATATGGCAGAAGTGTGTAGGCCAATCTGCCCACCAGCTTTTTCAACTTCGCTACCTACAGATGTTTTACCGGTATGATATTTCGAAACGCCATGTTATTTCTCATAGACAATCCACGCCCGGATGTTGGATGGATACGGAAGTTACGGAGGCGGGACTTATTCTGGAGAGGTCAATTGCCCAATAGTCTATACCTACAGGAAGTGACCAGTCTCCTTCCTGCTCAATAGTCTATACCTACAGGAAGTGACCAGTCTCCTTACCGCCCAATAGCTACAGTCTACACTTGCAGGTGGCATACTACACTAGTCAAGTTTAGTCATAGTCAAGTTTATTTATATAGCACAATTTAAAACAACCTGTGGTTGACCAAAGTGCTCAAAAAAAATAAAAACAGATACATAAATAGAAGATAATATAAGACAAAATGAATCAAGACACACACAAAAAAAAACACAACAGGAAAATAAAACTAAAATAATATGTACATATATAGCCTATAATTACATTCCACAATTCATTTAAAAGCCATTAATAGCATATGTTCTTTTAACTTGGCTTTAAAAGCACCAATAGTTGGTGTAGATCTAATGTGAAAAGGGAGGTTGTTCCACAACTTGGGCCCAGCTACTGAAAAAGCACGGTCACCTTTATTTTTTAGACGACTCTGAGGTAGAGCAGTAGTTTATCTGATGACCACAGAGTTCTGGGAGGGCAGTGAAAGTGTACAAGGTCACTTAGGTATTGGGGAGCTTGTCCATTTAAAGCTTTAAAGACAAAAAGAAGAATTTTGTAATCTACTCTAAATTTCACTGGTAACCATTGCAGAGATTTCAAAACTGGAGAAATATGTTGTGTCTTTTTAGACTTGGTGAGCAGCCTTGCAGCTGCATTTTGCACCATCTGAAGTCGGGATAGAGTGGACTGAGTGACACCAAAATAAAGGGAGGCGGGATGAAATAAAGGCATGAATCAATATCTCAAAGTCTTTGAAAGACTTTACTTAAGATTCTAAGGTGGTAAAAAGATGACTGGACAGCAGCATTAATCTGTTTCTCAAATTTAAAATCAGGGTCAAGTAGAAAGCCAAGATTTCTTGCATAAGGTTTTACAAATCTGGCAAAAGACCCTCACTAATTGCATTATTTGCAGCTTCATGTGAACCAAAAAATAGAATTTCACACTAGACCAATAACAACTGCACTTGGAGTATGCACTTGGAGTATGCACTTGGAATATGCACTTGGAGTGTGCTCTACTGACTCAACTTGAATATATAGCATGGAGTATGTCTTCGAAAGTAATTATATTTTATCGAATGATACTCCTTCAGTACCTGGTTATTTGATACACACTTATTCTGAAATCACCACATGATGTAATGTTGGGGTGAAATGTATAGTAAGCCATATATTTATTGTGAGTACTACATTGAGTTGGCATGCTCAAGAGTAGGCACATATGGTCTAAACAGTCTAGTATGCAAACATAAACTATTTCGTTCAAGAGTAGGTAAACAGTATATGATCTAAACAGTCTAGTATGTAAACATAAACTATTTCGCTCAAGAGTAGGTATATATGATCTAAACAGCCTAGTATATAAACATAAACTCTTTTTGCTGATTTGTTGGTTTGAGACACCAGCAGTCTTCAGTTATTGGATGTGTTGAAGTGTGTACCACTGAGAAATGAATCTTAGTTTGCCCATGCAAGGGTGGTGTTATCAGAGGAAAATATTATACATTAATGAGAGAAAGAGAAAGAGAGAGAGAGAGGTGGTCTGTGCTATATTGGGGTTGAGAGGCGAGAGAATGAAATATTAAAATGGCCATAATGAAAAATAGGAGGTTTGCCTTTCTCCGTTTCCTCGTGCACTCTCAAATGTGTTTATTAATTTATGTTTTAAATCATAACAATTTCATTTGGTGTGAGCAGTGCTCGGCAATGAGAATGGTTTAAAAGTTTAATGTCCAAACAATGTTCCTGTATTGAAATGTAACATGGGTCTTTGAACAATGCAGTGCAAGCAATAAATCAGACAGAGGAGAAAATTACATTTCATATTTAACAGAATATGAACTCTGCCTTAATAAATGATATCTTCCTTTAATTTAATTGGCGTCAGCTCAGATCCAGCAGATTGCTAATAAAATTCAGGATTTCCATATTTAATGATGCATGCTTTTCATGGTAAATTTTACTCAGAAAATGTTGCCTGTAATGAAGCTTGCAGGGACCCCTAATAGGCTGCATCTTTAACAAATGTAGCTTCGCCCCTCTCTAAAGGTCCCTCGGTCAGTTCTGCCGAGTTAAACACATTTATGCACATGGTTTGATTCATGCAGCAACAAAAGCCGGCTCGCCACAAAGCTCATTGTTTTTGTTTATTGTAATTATTGCTCCATTACACTTGTGTGCATTGCTTCACACAGGCTGAAAGTAAACAAGTGTAAAGGCGGTGGTCAGCGAGGAGTAAAACTGTGCATGTGTGCACTTAATAGATATTACGCAACCACCTCCAACAACAATTAATCAGAAAACAAACACACATACACACACCACGAGAAGGCACCAGTTATTATGAAGTCCTTAGCCACACACACACACACACACACACACACACACACACACACACGCACGCACGCACGCACACACACACACACACACACACACACACACACACACACACGCACACACACACACACACAGACACACACACACACACAAACACACAGGCTTAAGCCCTATTCAATGCGCAGGCATAGCAGTGCTTGCTTGTTAAGGTTCCGTAACAGGCCATGTGCCTATGGGTATTTTATGGGCATTTTATGGGTATTTCTCTGCTCTCACCCCCTCTGCTGCGGTCCTGTTAAGAGGGCGTCTCATTCTGAAGCGGTCCGCAGAGAAAATGGGAATAAATGGATGTCAATTTCCATTTTAAATTGGCGGCCAATGACCCGTGGAGGCCGGCCCTGGACCACAGACAGACAGAATAACTCGAATTAGAATCGCCTGACATTTCAGTTAATTGCCCCGTGTGGTCAGGGCACCCTACTCACCTCTAAACCAGGTTCTATTACACACACACACACACAAACACACACACACACAGTCCCAAGACCGGGCCAGGTCAGGGCCAAGTCGACCCCAGAGTCTGGACCCAGGACCGGTCAAAGGTCGGGGTTCAGAGGTCACAAGGATGTCAGGGGCCAGTGATTGAGATCGTTGAGTCTAATGAGGAAGTTAGAGAGAGCATCTCCAGTGACCTTACTGGCCGTACCACACACACACACACACACACACACACACACACACACACACACACACACACACACAGGAGCAGTGGCTAAACATGCAGCAGTGAACTGACTGAGCTGGTCGGTCTCTGCAGGGAAAAGAATGCTGGTTTAGTAATTCTAAAAAGATCTTATAAAACCACTGGGGTTGATTTCAAACAGCATGCAAAATGAAGGATGATCAAATAAGGAAGTCTAAATTTATAAACTAAAAACAACAATTAACGGAGGCAATACTAAACAATCTGAAAGGTGAGGTAAAATCTATTGAGTCTAACTAGTGGGTTAATATGCATTCAGTAATGGTATGGCGTTAGTATGCTACACACATTGGCACACGAAACATGTAAATAACATTGAAATTCATTACCCATTAACCTTACGGCAATCACAAAGGTCCTCAATAATGCCACTGAAATGTCTATATAAATGTGTGTATGTGTGTGTGTTTTTTCAATACATGTAAATATGTACCATACATACATATTCAATCAGAGTGAGTGATCAACCCTGTCGGGTACAATCGCCGCCCTCTCCCACAATGACACTGTATATTATTGCTGCTCACTGCAACTCAGGACAAATGAGCCTATTGAAGGTATTTGTTGGCAGGACAATCATTTCAGCGGGAACATGCAGGGAGTTGGCTCGGCTTCCATTATTCACGCTCTGCAGCGTATAGTGCCTCGTACACCCCTAATTATGAGCTGCATTGACCAGTGGGAGCTCTTGATTGAGTCCCTGCTAAATAGGTTTACCTGCACCTCGGCTGAAGGTCAACTGGCTTATTGCACTGCATTATGGATCGGTGTCTGGCCATGCAGGCTGGAGGATGGGCACCAAACAAAGGAGGCAATTACAGGAAATTACTGCTGCAGCAGGGACTCAGGTGAGGCTGAGGTAAGGCTGAGGTACGGCTGAGGTAAGGCTGAGGTAAGGCTGAGGTAAGGCTGAGGTACGGCTGAGGTAAGGCTGAGGTAAGGCTTGGGTGAGGCTCAGGTAAGGCTGAGGTACATTTGCAGCTGGGGCTCAGGTAAGGCTGAGGTACGGCTCAGGTAAGGCTCAGGTAAGGCTGAGGTACAGCTTGGGTAAGGCTGAGGTACATTTGCAGCTGGGGCTCAGGTAAGGCTGAGGTACGGCTCGGGTAAGGCTCAGGTACGGCTGAGGTAAGGCTGAGGTGTGGCTCAGGTATGGCACTGAACACTGACAGCACAGGACACTCCAGGAATGACCAGGAGACCAGGGGTGTGTGTGTGTGTGTGGGGGGGGGGGGGGGGTGTAAATAAATTGGATTACAGACATCAAACATCATCACAACAAATATAAAGTGAAGTGAAAAATATTACAATGAATGAATGAATGAATGAATGAGTACTACAATATCAAAGAAAGAAAGAAAAAAAAAGTAAGAAAAGAGTCACAGAGACAAATAGGCTCTCTTATGTGGTAAATCTGCAGGGTCAGGAGGCGAGCGTTACACTGCCAGCAAACAGAGGGTGTGTGTGTGTGTGTGTATGTGTGTGTATGTGTGTGTGTGGGCGCCTGTGTGTGTGTGTGTGTGTGTGTGTGTGTGTATGTGTACTGTATGTGTGCGTGTGTGTGTCTGTGTGTGTGTGTGTGTGTGTGTGTGTCTGTGTGTGTGTGTGTGTGTGTGTGTGTGTGGGTGGACAAAACTTCCTAGGGCCAAACACAGCAAAGGGTGTGTGTACATACAATGCTTTTGTCCATACCCAGCAAAGAATGTGTGTAGGGACAAGTCTTCCCGAGCTCACACATACTAGGTGGTGTACTGTACATGAACACACAGATATCTCAATCAATACTGTCTCCTGACGCACAAAGACACATTTGCACAGCACGGTCTCCAGAAGCATGCGTGGCTAATCTCCTGTCTGTCAGAGCGAGGGCTGCTCGGCAGAGGGGCCTAATCCAGCCATGGATGCCAAAAGCTCCATCCATCTGCTAACGGCTGCCGCCCTCAGTGGAGAGCCACTTAGCATGTTTGTTTAGCGGGCTATCTTATTTGTTTGGATGGCTTCTCTTTATACTCTGGGTATTAGCAGACTACTTACAACATGGGAGGCTTATCGTCCAAAGACGTTACTTGTTACATGTTTAGGGATAATCCGGGATTTGGTGAAAGCTGTGATCTGCAAACAACCCAATTAATCGGGGCAATTAATTAAGTTGCATTTGTCAGCGGGCTCGGGCAACAATTAGCACTATTAAGACGATCTTGTCTCCCGTCGCCCACGCTCGTGTAATGTGTTCTTGCAAGCTGTTCCATGGATTCCTATCAAAACCAATACTTCAGTCAGGCCCCCCAGCTTCAACATGCCACAGCCCTTATCACTGAGAGGGAGAATGCCTGGGAGGGGAATGCACACACACACACACACACACACTCAGCAAGGCTGCTGTCAGTCTCAGGACCCTGTCACAAGCATGTGCAGCTCTGGCTAGTACACACACACACACAGTCTCTGATTGTTTAAGCAATGTGTCACAAGTTGCCCTGATTTCAACAATTAGCGAGCCCACATCCTTTCTGCCTGTTCAGATCAATTAGTCTGTCCAATCCCTCCAATAGAATCTGATCTAAATCACTTTGTGTTATGTATGCATGCATGTGTGTGTGTGCATGGGTTAGCGTGTGTGATTGAGTGTAGAAATGTGTGTGTGGGTATGTGTGTGTGTGACTATGTAAGAGTATGAGTGTGTCCTCACAATTGGATATGTGTTATTTAATTTAATAAAAAAAACATTGGCTATACTATAGAAATATAATGAATAATTTTCCTGGTTCTCTGTGATACGGCGTAGGTTAGCGTGTGTGATTGAGTGTAGAAATGTGTGTGTGGGTATGTGTGTGTAGTGTGAGCCTGAGTGTGTCCTCACAATTGCATATTCATAATTTCATTTAATAAAAAAAAAACATTAGCTATACTATAGAAATATGATGAATAATTTTGCTGGTTCTCTGTAATACGATGCAGGACTACAGAGGCCAGTTATAAAAATCTCTGTTTGAGAATGATGTTGAGATTTATGGATAACAAATTAAAAAAAAAGACACAAGAGTTCAGAGGATTGGGGTTTCCATCTTTAAAGGAAAGCGTTTATTCATGTTTGAAATTACACAGAACTACCACAAGGAAGACTTGTCAGTCTGGGGCGTAGTTTGATAAGAAAGAAACACGAAACAGTTTAATACATTAGAACCACTGCCACAAATAAACTGTCATGACTTAATCCGTTTCAGAGTCACATACAATACAAAAAAAGAGAAAGAAAGTTTGCCCCCTGTCAAACAGGAGGGGA
This sequence comes from Alosa pseudoharengus, assembly GCF_046254945.1. Classification (NCBI taxonomy): domain Eukaryota; kingdom Metazoa; phylum Chordata; class Actinopteri; order Clupeiformes; family Clupeidae; genus Alosa; species Alosa pseudoharengus. Next base: position 7,416,405 of record NW_027468848.1, read on the forward strand.
AAACGTTCAGCCTGAACGCTGAAACCTCTATGCATTACAGTTTCTTCTTCTTATGAGATTTTTTTTCCTTTTTTGCATGTAACAGATGATCAACATTCAAAATGTTCTTCAGTATTTACAACAGTTTTACTGTTTGGTGTTAAGTAATGTCCAACATTTCCCCAACCCCTCCCTCAAAACTCACCGCAAAAACAAGTTCACTCGTCTCCTCTCACCTCTCCCCAATAATCCTGTTATTCATTTAATCATATTATCATTGACAATTTTTATTTTTGTCTTTTTAAAAGCTGCAACAAAGCAACTTCGTTTTCTTAGAAGATTAAAATATACATTAGATTACATGAAGAAAAAGAAGTTTGTTACAAGATGCACAAAAAACAAAATGAAAACCAAAAGTAAAAAATAAAACAGACATAAAATATGGTGGTGATATTGTTTTATAGAGGTAGTACGTGAGCATTCTAAGCTAGAGAATGTTGGAATTCTATTGGTTTCTATGGGCTTGATGAGGTAATAAAGCTGAGCTCTGATTGGTGGGATGTATAAAGACTCTTAAGCTATTTTATATACAACGCATTTTGTGTGGATGGTCTTCCGTTGCCAAAATGATGTTCTACAACTAATTGGCGTAACTGCAAGACCCATAGCTATTTTTGAGAAATGATTAAAGTTTTTTTCTAGTTATCAATACAATGCAAAAATCCAAAATCCACCTCATCCATAATGATACATGTAAAATGATGTCCGATGCCTTGATCTACACGATGAGAAAATGCTGATATGGGTTGGGTATTTAAAAACTTTCCAAAAAAGAGTGCACCTTTAGATTTATACTGGTTGCCTTGGCGACGCCTCTGATACACGGGAACAATTTAGGTGTAAGGCAAACTGAGTCGCATGTATGAGTTGTGAACGCACACGTGTGGAGCAGATATCCCCTCACTGTCTGTCTGTCTGTCTGTCTGTCTGTCCTTCTGTATGTCTGCCTGTCTGTTCCGCTGTTTGTTAGTCCTGCTAACTACGTGTATGAACCCTGCTGCTGCTAACCAGCCCGACTGCAGGAGTTCCGAACCAGAGTTTGGGTCAGAACCGCTGATGCTCAGGGCTGACCTCACTTCCTGGACACACACACACACACTGACTGAGTGAACGTTATAGCAGAGGAGAGACTTGGGTACTCAGTCCCACTGATAGAGCAGGAAGGAGCATGACTGGGTTTGTGACATTAGACTAGCCCAGATGAATAGTCTTGGTCACTTCATACTGGGTTTGTGACATTAGACTAGCCCAGATGAATAGTCTTGGTCACTTCATACTGGGTTTGTGACATTAGACTAGCACAGATGAATAGTCTTGGTCACTTCATACTGGGTTTGTGACATTAGACTAGCCCAGATGTATAGTCTTGGTTTCTGACATTAGACTAGCCCAGATGAATAGTCTTGGTTTGTGACATTAGACTAGCCCAGATGAATAGTCTTGGTCACTTCATACTGGGTTTGTGACATTAGACTAGCCCAGATGAATAGTCTTGGTCACTTCATACTGGGTTTGTGACATTTGACCAGCCCAGATGAATAGTCTTGGTTTGTGACATTAGACTAGACCAGATGAATAGTCTTGGTTTGTGACATTAGACTAGCCCAGATGAATAGTCTTGGTCACTTCATATCAGGCTTATATTGACGGGTCAGTCAGACTCCTCCCACTCGGGCTCCTATGCTCAGCACTGGACACACTGTAAACCAATAAGACGCAGAATATAAAACAGAGCCGGCGTGCTGAGGCGCATGTCAGGAGACGTTAACAAATAGTTCTAAAACAGCGTGTCAAAAGGGTGAGTACTGCACGCAGGACACAAACGCAGCCAGATGATTGGTTCTGACGGCTGGTTCGGCCTCTCTGATTGGTCAGTCTGTGGCGGGCGCTGTAGTTGGGGTTCTTCAACAGGGAGGATGAAATGTGTGTGTGTGTGTGTGCGTGCGTGTGTGTGTGTGTGTGTGTGTGTGTGTGTGCATACGTGTGTGTAAATCAATTCGAGGTATCAGAGTTCACGCTGCCTGGTCCTTCGGTTGGGGAGATAACAGAGGATGGTGTAGTTGCATCCTGCCAGCCCCCATTTGTCTGCAGACAAAAAAAATTAAAAAATACATGAACCATTTTTATATAGCTTTCTAATTTAACATTTCCAATTAGCATTTTAAACTTTTCATCATGCATCTATTTTTTTTATTTTTTTGTATAATAATTGTATTATTATTATTATTACTATATAGTAATAATATAGTAATAATAATAATACAATTGATATACACTGATATATTATGAAATGAATAAGAGTGTGTGTCTCCTCTGATATGGAGCCGCACAGGCCAATAGGTATTTTCAACATAACACCACTATCAGAGAGAGAGAGAGAGAGAGATGGAGAGGATGGAGAGGGAGAGAGAGAGAGAGAGAGATGGAGATGGAGAGAGAGAGAGAGGGAGAGAGTGACTCTCTCTCGGAAACAAATTTGCCCGCCGTCGCAGCCAATGGGAGCGATGGCTGGAATCGATGTCTAATCAGATTTGGGTGTGGTGGACAGCTTGTCGCTCCATATTTGGCTGTCAGTAAGGGGGGGTGCAACGGGGGGGTAGATGGCCCGGTTGGACAGGCCAACACTGAATAGAAGTGACGTGGACCCCCCCCCCCACACACACACACACCCACGAAGAGCACAGGCACCCCCCCAACTCCCCCCCCCCACACACACACATACACACACCCACGCAGAGCACAGGCACCCCCCCACCCCCCACACACACATATACACACACCCACCCCCTCCCCAAACACCCTACACAGAGAACTCAAGCAATCTACACACCCCCACCCACACACACACACATGGAGCAGGCACAGAGAACTTACGCAGCAACTCCCCTCTCTCACACACACACACAGACACACACACACACATACACACACACACACACACACACACACACACACCCACAGACACACACACATAGACACAAACACACACGCACACACACACACACACACACACACACACACAGACACACACACACAGACACACACACACAGACACACACACAGACACACACACACACACACACACACATATACACACACAAAGGGAGAGGCTCTGCTCTCTGCTGAGTCCCTGGTGCTGGCTGGGGATCATGGCGATTACTAGGCTTTGATGCTATTCCTCTACCCCTCTCTTTTTCTCTCTAATTCTCTCTCTACCTCTCGCTCTCTCTTTCTTTCTCTCTCTCTATTGCTCTCTCATTCTTTCTTTTTCTCTCTCTCTCTTTCTCTCTCTACCTCTCACTCTCTCTCTCTTTCTCTCTCTACCTCTCACTCTCTCTTTCTCTCTATTGCTCTCTCATTCTTTCACTCTTTTTCTCTAATTCTTTCTCTCCCTATCTCTATCCCTATCTTCTTGTACTTTCTTTCCCTCTGATCTCTGAACTCAATCACTCATGTTCTCTCTCTCCTTCTGTCTCCTTCTCTCCCTCTCTCTCTCAGATCTCTCATGTTTATGTCTCTGTTTCCCTCTTCTCTCTCTCGCTGTCTTTATCTCTCTATTTTTCACTTTTCTTTCTCTCTTTTGCCTTTGTGTTTCCCTCTCACAATCTTGTCTCTAATTAAAATTCAATAAGCTTTATTGTCATGGCTGTAAGATACATTATTGGCGACACAGTGTGATATGCATACAATACACACATTGAGAAATATAAAGAAAAACAAATTGGCATGTCTCCCTCATTCTCTCTCTCTCTCTCTCCCTTTATCTCTCTCTCTCTCTTTCCTTCTTTGCTTGTCTTTGTTTAGTGTTATCTCTGTCTTTTGTGTCTTGATCTCCCACTGTATATGTTTCCTCCTTCTTCTCCTCCTCCTCTCTCTCTCTCTCTCTCTCTCTCTCTCTCCCTCTGGTTCACACAACAAAAGGTTAGCGTATGCTAATTTATTTATGATGCGCTGCATTATCAAAGCGATCCGTCTGTATTACAGTAGAGGCGGTGGGTTGGTGCATGTGGCTGTAGTGCTGCTGGAGGCTGCTGGAGGCTCGGTGTGTTCCTGGTCGTGGGAGCAGAATTAGGATTCCGCTGATTTAGAGTTCCTGGAATAGGTCAATAAATAGATTTATCTGCACAGCTTGGGCCTGGCGCCGGGGCAGAGCACTCGGAAACAGGAGCGGCACCAGGAGGGATCTCCCACACACACACACACACACACACACACACACACACACACACATACTGTACATACACACACACACACACACACATTGTACATGCACACACACACAGACACGTAGACACACACACACACACACACACACACACACACACACACACACACACACACACACATATTGTACATACACACACACACAAGACACTTAGACACA
>NW_027468848.1:7438327-7440827 GCF_046254945.1 Alosa pseudoharengus
GGAACAAAAACAAAAAAAAAGTCCTGAGATCATTTGCTTTGTTTTCTGAAGGGCTACTGTAGAGCGTGATAAAGGTGAAATCTATAAAAAGACTAACAAAAAAAAGGTAATAAATAGCTGTGTGTTTCTGTGATTTAGGGGGTCTGTGGTATGGGGGGGTGGGGAAATCGGACCCGGTTCGACCAATTGTCAGTCAGTCACGTTGCCCCGTTGCTCCACCATGGCTTGTATCAGCCACGTCTCAGCTGCGTCTCAGCCGTGTCTCAGCCATGTCTCAGCCAGCTGGAACAGAGTTGAAAGCGCCCGCCTGGTTCACACGAGTAAAGAGTCAGACGCAGATCAAGCTCAGGTGTGTGTGTACTAACAGGTGAAGTCGTCTCGGAATGCAAATGCCCATGTGCCACTTGGCGGTGGGCCAGTACGGGGCGAATTTAAACAGCTTTTCGTTAAACCAGTAGTTCATACATGATTAATTAGAATAACTCATTTAGGTAGTGCTCACTTGAGCTCATTACTCTCTCTAAGATTCGTTAAGCATTTACACTTAGATAATTAAAATCTGTGAGCAGCCTTGAAGACAGATGCAGTCCGCATACCCTGGGACTCAGGCCCAAAGGCAGTGCGGCTTTCTCTCTCTCTCTTTTTCTCCCTCTTTCTTTTTCTTCATTTGTTCCTTTTTTTCTTTCTCTTTTCTTTTCTCTATCCTTCTTTCTTTCTCTGTCTGTTCCAGTCTCCCTCTCTTTGCTCCCTTTCTTTCTTTAGCGGCGCAGCTTGCTTGGCGAGCAGCTTCCGAGCAGATTAACTACATGTACAGTACGGTGTGCGGCTCAACGGCCATTGTGGCTCAAAAGACACACAGTGGCAGCTGACTCTCTGCCCAGACCCATTAGCACTGAGCAACTGTGGCGCTCAGGGTGGATTCAGTGCGATCCTCAGGCTAAATACAGTCTCCACTACTAGATGGCGTCCAGCTGAGGAACAGCACGGCACAAGAAAATAGAATGTCCTGTCAGAAGCAGTGTGACTCCAAAAATACACTCCGGTTTTCTCATTTCTAAATAACAAAATAAACCTTTAATAAATAGACCTTTCTGAAATTCATTGAAGTGCAAAAACGAAATTTCTTGAGGCAATCCAAAACGTAATTTAGGAAACAACAAAAGCTGCCAAAATAATGAAAATAATCAGATCAGGCGCCTGCTAGTGTGTTAGAATGTCCATTCCACTATGGGTCACACTCACTGCAGGGACATGCAATGGTTTTTAAAGGCTTCCCTCTTTGAGTGAGTGTGTGTGTGTGTGTGTGTGTGTGTGTGTGTGTGTGTGTGTGTGTGTGTGTGTGTGTGTGTGTGTGTGTGTGTGTGTGTCCATCTCTCGGTGTCCATCTGTGTGTGTTAACATCACCCCCCCCAGCCCCAGCCCCAGCCTGAGAGATGCTGACACACTGTTCTGCCACGTCACATTAAACGTTTCTTTCTCTTCCAGTGAGAGCGTCAGACGCCCCCTGTCACACCGGCCTCAGAAGCACACCACGATCCCTGTCACTGTGTCTCCTCCTGCTCCTCTGTGTGTGTGTGTGTGTGTGTGTGTGTGTGTGTGTGTGTGTGTGTGTGTGTGTGAGAGTGTGTGTGTGTGGTGTGAGTATGTATGTGTGTGAGAGTGTGTGTGTGTGTGTGTGAGTGTGTGTGTGTGTGTGTATGTTTGTGTGTGTGTGAGTGTGTGTGTGTGTGTGTGTGTGTGTGTGTGTGGTGTGAGTATGTATGTGTGTGTGTGTGTGTGTGTGTGTGTGTGTGTGTGTGTGTGTGTGTGTGTGTCTGTGTCACTGCTCCTCCTGCTCCTATGTGGGATGCCACATGGCAGTGATACCCAGACAGACTGGCGGAGTGGTCGTCCGACCGTCGAGCTGACTGGCTCGCTGTCACGCGGAGTGACAGTGTTTGTGTTGCCTTCATGTCAGTTAGCGAGGAGCGCAGAGGCCTGCGCCGAAATCAGCACTGTCACATGGGACGCGTTAGCGTTAGCATGCTTCACATCAGCAGCCGCTGTCAAGGAGAAGCTAACGCTAGCGTGCTGCAGATCAACAATCACTGTCAAGGAGAAGCTAACGCTAGCGTGCTGCAGATCAACAATCACTGTCAAGGAGACTTTAGCGTTAGCAAGCTTTGGATCTGAAGCCACTTTTGGGAGACGATAACTTCCTGCATACTAGAGTGGATGTGTGAGACATGCTAGCATTAGCAGCCTGTATATTTGGAGCAGACCTGCTGGAGATTAGCGTTAGACTAGCATTGCACTAGAAGTTCAGGCCTAAAACTAGCTGACGATAACCCAGAAGGACATTTGTTGAGATAAAGTAGCCACTTGCCTTGTGTTGTCATGTATATGCAAAAGTAGGCCTAGCATGTGTGTATAGGCATGTTTCCATGTGTGTGTGTGTGTGTATGTGTGTGTGTCTGTGTCTGTGTGTCTGTGTGTCTGTGTGTGTGTGTGTGTGTGTGTG
>NW_027468848.1:7453327-7455827 GCF_046254945.1 Alosa pseudoharengus
TGAGGTCTCATAGTTTCAGACTCACGTTGGCCAAAAGCTATGTCTGTCAACATTAAATGCACTCTCATTACACACGCACACACACACACACACACACACACACACACACACACACACACACACACACACACACACACACAGTGACAAAGCAGCCGCAGCAACAGTACGTGTGTATGTGTATGTGTATGTGTGTGTGTGTGTGTGTGTGTGTGTGTGTGTGTGTGTGTGTGTGTGTCTGATGTGCTATAGTTAAGAGCCTGAGGGCCAGATGAACTAACGCGTTTGCGCCCACTTCAGGCGTATTTGTTTCGCAACGTGCGTGTAAAATCATTGCGAGGTAGTGAAGGAACTACTGATCTTCATTATCTCCCTGCTTGTTTACATCTTATCACATGGTATTATTTCAGCTTTATTGACATGATAAGAGTGTGCCAAAGCATGTACACATGTTCAATACATAAACATATAAAATAAACAAGACAATGTTGATTAAATAATAATAAGAAAATGAAATGAACAAACAACAATAATAATAATAATAATACTAATACTACTACTAATAATAATAATAATAATAATAAAAAGTTGAGACTAGGATTAGATATCTGCTCCGTTATGTGTTTTCTCTCCGTTTGTGGCACTTATACACAAACTGTGCAGAGAGCTGTAGGGATTGTTCTTCCTCACCTACTGTAGGAAGGTTTTCATTTTTGAATTTTCGTCTAGACCTTTACATTGTGGGGTGTTTTTCTTCTTCTACAAATTTAGGGTGAAAAAAAATCTCAGTAGAGTATATTTGGTGCACCTCAGAGGAAGTGTTTTTCATCTTCCATGAGGTCTCCTCTCTCTCTCTCCTTCTCTCCCTGTCTCTCTCCCTCCCTCATTCTCTCTCTCTCTCTCTCTCTCTCAGGCGGTGCTGGAGCTTCCTGTATGAGGGCCAAATGAGGAGGTGTTGACACACTCTTGTCACAGTGGAGACTCGTTAGGTAAGCAAAGCTGACACTAAAACAACCTTTACCTGATTATGGCTGCAGCAGGGAGGTACACCACACGCACGCACGCACGCACGCACGCACGCATACACACACACACAGACACACACACACACACAGGCTTCAAACACACACACACAGGCTTCAGTTCTCTCTCTCTAGCTTAACAGACCAGACTAAACCACACTCCACTACACCATATGCCTTAACAAAGCACACACCACCACACACCACAGTACAACACACACCACTAGGGTTGCAAAGGGGCGGAACATTTCCGGTAAATTTCCGGAAACTTACTGGAAACTTTCCATGGGAAGTTAAGCTGGGGAATTTTGGAAATATTCCAAATTGGAAACTTTAATGGAATTAAAGGAAATTATGGGAATTAATGGGAATTTACAGGAATTAACTGGGAATTTTTGGTAATTCTTACTTTTCCATATACAAACATTAACATTTTGTTTCATAATAACCAATATGATTTGTTTGTTCATATTTTCGCTTAGTTTAGCATACAAAGCTAGCTACCATGCTAGCGGGAATTCCATTCTCTACCTATGGTTTACTAGCATGCTAAGCTAAGGGAGACACGCCGCTCCGTCTGGCATCATGTTTTTGTTTGTATTTATGTAACGTTCGTAATTTTATGTAATGTTCTATTAATTTTTTGTGTTTATTTTTCTAGTTAAATGTAATCACTCTTTATTCATGTTATTTTCGATCGTTAGTCCTTTTTTCTGTTTAACAAACTCGGCTGACACCATCAACGTCAAGGTAACGTTATAACCAGCATCCATTGGGCTGATGAGCGCCTTGGCTAGCCTGCCTTATGTCTCTGAAGTCCCTCATCCATCCGTGACGCACACACACACACAGACACACACACACACACACACACACACACACATACAGGACATCAGAGGAGAAGTCGGTAATGATGGCTGTTAATTGTTTAGTGAGATTGCATTTCGTTTGCCGGGGGGGATGGCCGATTAGTCATGTAGAGTGAGTTTTGCAAGAAACTGCTGCTGCACCTTCGTGTGTGTGTGTATGTGTGTGTGTGGTGTGTGTGTGTGTGTGTGTAACATTGACCAGCATATTTTTTCCAGCAGACAGCAGCACGCAGCCTAGAGGGTGCGGCCTTAATTTTCTGACATGTTTGTCTGTGGCAGTGCCTTTCAAAACACACCATCACACACACAGCATCACCGACACACTCACCTTCTCTAACACAGAAGAGTTATAGTGGTGTGTGCATGTGGCATGTGTGTGTTTGTAGTACCTCTCCCATTCCTATGTGTGTGTGTGTTTGTGTGTGTGTGTGTGTGTGTGTGTGTGTGTGTGAGTGTGTTTGTGTGTGTGTGTGTGTGTGTGTGTGTGTGTGTGTGTGTGTGTGTGTGTGTGTGTGCGCGCGCGTGTGTGTGTGTGCGTGCGTGCGTGTGTGCATGTACTAGACAGCCAGAGGAGTGTGATTGTGAGAGGAGTGAGTGGTGTGTATGTGTGTG
>NW_027468848.1:7469463-7474463 GCF_046254945.1 Alosa pseudoharengus
TGTGTGTGTGTGTGTGTGTGTGTGTGTGTGTTCCTAAAGAGTCCACCAAGGGTATTTGGGACAGCTAGCCTTACATGCCCTCTCTCACTCAGGGACCTTCCTTCTATCTCTCTTCAACTCTCTCTCTCTCTCTCTCTCTCTCTCTCTATCTCTCTCTATCTCTCTCTCTCTTTCTATTGGCCTCGCCATGTTCTCTTGATTCATGGCTATACATTAACTCTTTGTCTCTTCTGTCAATATGTCCTCTCCTCCTCCTTTTCCTCCTCCTCCTCTCCTCCTCCTTTTCCTCCTCCTTTTCCTCCTCCTCTTCCTCCTCCTCTCCTTCTCCTCCTCTCCTCTCCTCCTCCTCTCCTCCTCCCTCCTCTCCTCTCCTCCTCCTCTCCTCCTCCTCTTCCCCCTCCTCTTCCCCCTCCTTTTCCTCCTCCTCTTCCTCCTCCTCTCCTCCTCCTTTTCCTCCTCCTTTTCCTCCTCCTCTCCTCCTCCTTTTCCTCCTCCTCTTCCTCCTCCTCTCCTCCTCCTCTCCTCCTCCTTTTCCTCCTCCTCTTCCCCCTCCTCTCCTCTCCTCCCTCCTCCTCCCTCCTCCTCTTCCGCCTCCTCTTCCCTCTCCTCTTCCCCCTCCTTTTCCTCCTCCTCTTCCTCCCTCCTCTCTCCTCCTCTTCCTCCTCCTCTCCTCCTCCTCTCCTCCTCCTCTTCCCCCTCCCTCTCCTCCTCCTCTCTCCTCTCCTCCTCCTCTTCCGCCTCCTCTTCCCCCTCCTCTTCCCCCTCCTTTTCCTCCTCCTCTCCTCCTCCTCTCCTCCTCCTCTTCCTCCTCCTCTCCTCCTCTCCTCTTCCTTCTCCTACTCCTCTCCTCCTCATCCTCTTCCTTTTCCCCTTCGCCTTGCTATCCCACAATGCTATCACCCATGCAGACACACAAACACACACAGAACACACACACACACACACACACACACACACACACACACACACACACACATATACACACACACACACATATACACACACACACACAAACACACACACACACACACACGTACACACACACACACACACACATACACACACACACACACACGTACACACACACACACATACAGTACACACACACACACACACACACACACACACACACACACACACACACACACACACACACACACACACACACACAGAAACACACACACACACACACACACACACACACACACACACACACAGAAACACACACACACACACACACACACACACACACACACACACACACACACACACACACACACACACACACACACACATACTGACCTGGCATCGAGGAAGCGTGAGCGCAGGATCATGACGGCCTCGCAGGTGCTCTGTTTGAGCTGCATCTGGATGGAGCTGAACTTGCGGTGGATGATGCTCACCATGCGCTCGATCTCTTTGGGCGAGATGGGCCGCGTGCGAGACTGCTCCCGCAGCAGGTTCATCACGTGGGTGGTGAACTCGTTACATGCCTACACACACACACACACACACACACACACACACACACACGGAGAGAGCAGAGGGAAAAGGGGGTTTTAGTCATCTGTGTTGGAGTGTTTGGGGGGGTTGTTATGTTTGTGTATAAGGGTGTGTGTGTGTGTGTGTGTGTGTGTGTGTGTGTGTGTGTGTGTGTGTGTGTGTGTGTGTTTATGTGCATATCACCTATCAACCATGAGAGATAACAGTGTATGCAAAACGCATTACGTTCACAGTCTCCTGATCCAGGAGCAGCTAAAGTGGAATGGCTGTGGCTTTTCATCTCATTCTACTGGCCTCATACAGTAGCACTGTCAAAATGCAGACGCCTTCTGTCATCAGAGATAACGTTAAAGCTGGCTGGTATTTAGCAGATGCTTTTATCCCAAGAGACACAGACTCGGAGGAACAAAAACAAAAGTCCTGAGATCATTTGCTTTGTTTTCTGAAGGGCTACTGTAGAGCGTGATAAAGGTGAAATCTATAAAAAGACTAACAAAAAAAAGGTAATAAATAGCTGTGTGTTTCTGTGATTTAGGGGGTTTGTGGTATGGGGGGGTGGGGAAATCGGACCCGGTTCAACCGATTGTCAGTCAGTTACGTTGCCCCGTTGCTCCACCATGGCTTGTATCAGCCACGTCTCAGCCGCGTCTCAGCCGCGTCTCAGCCATGTCTCAGCCAGCTGGAACAGAGTTGAAAGCGCCCGCCTGGTTCACACGAGTAAAGAGTCAGACGCAGATCAAGCTCAGGTGTGTGTGTACTAACAGGTGAAGTCGTCTCGGAATGCAAATGCCCATGTGCCACTTGGCGGTGGGCCAGTACGGGGCGAATTTAAACAGCTTTTCGTTAAACCAGTAGTTCATACATGATTAATTAGAATAACTCATTTAGGTAGTGCTCACTTGAGCTCATTACTCTCTCTAAGATTCGTTAAGCATTTACACTTAGATAATTAAAATCTGTGAGCAGCCTTGAAGACAGATGCAGTCCGCATACCCTGGGACTCAGGCCCAAAGGCAGTGCGGCTTTCTCTCTCTCTCTTTTTCTCCCTCTTTCTTTTTCTTCATTTGTTCCTTTTTTTCTTTCTCTTTTCTTTTCTCTATCCTTCTTTCTTTCTCTGTCTGTTCCAGTCTCCCTCTCTTTGCTCCCTTTCTTTCTTTAGCAGCGCAGCTTGCTTGGCGAGCAGCTTCCGAGCAGATTAACTACATGTACAGTACGGTGTGCGGCTCAACGGCCATTGTGGCTCAAAAGACACACAGTGGCAGCTGACTCTCTGCCCAGACCCATTAGCACTGAGCAACTGTGGCGCTCAGGGTGGATTCAGTGCGATCCTCAGGCTAAATACAGTCTCCACTACTAGATGGCGTCCAGCTGAGGAACAGCACGGCACAAGAAAATAGAATGTCCTGTCAGAAGCAGTGTGACTCCAAAAATACACTCCGGTTTTCTCATTTCTAAATAACAAAATAAACCTTTAATAAATAGACCTTTCTGAAATTCATTGAAGTGCAAAAACGAAATTTCTTGAGGCAATCCAAAACGTAATTTAGGAAACAACAAAAGCTGCCAAAATAATGAAAATAATCAGATCAGGCGCCTGCTAGTGTGTTAGAATGTCCATTCCACTATGGGTCACACTCACTGCAGGGACATGCAATGGTTTTTAAAGGCTTCCCTCTTTGAGTGAGTGTGTGTGTGTGTGTGTGTGTGTGTGTGTGTGTGTGTGTGTGTGTGTGTGTGTGTGTGTGTGTGTCCATCTCTCGGTGTCCATCTGTGTGTGTTAACATCACCCCCCCCAGCCCCAGCCCCAGCCTGAGAGATGCTGACACACTGTTCTGCCACGTCACATTAAACGTTTCTTTCTCTTCCAGTGAGAGCGTCAGACGCCCCCTGTCACACCGGCCTCAGAAGCACACCACGATCGATCCCTGTCACTGTGTCTCCTCCTGCTCCTCTGTGTGTGTGTGTGTGTGTGTGTGTGTGTGTGTGTGTGTGTGTGTGTGTGTGTGTGTGTGTGTGTGTGTGTGAGAGTGTGTGTGTGTGGTGTGAGTATGTATGTGTGTGAGAGTGTGTGTGTGTGTGTGTGAGTGTGTGTTTGTGTGTGTATGTTTGTGTGTGTGTGAGTGTGTGTGTGTGTGTGTGTGTGTGTGTGTGTGGTGTGAGTATGTATGTGTGTGTGTGTGTGTGTGTGTGTGTGTGTGTGTGTGTGTCTGTGTCACTGCTCCTCCTGCTCCTATGCGGGATGCCACATGGCAGTGATACCCAGACAGACTGGCGGAGTGGTCGTCCGACCGTCGAGCTGACTGGCTCGCTGTCACGCGGAGTGACAGTGTTTGTGTTGCCTTCATGTCAGTTAGCGAGGAGCGCAGAGGCCTGCGCCGAAATCAGCACTGTCACATGGGACGCGTTAGCGTTAGCATGCTTCACATCAGCAGCCGCTGTCAAGGAGAAGCTAACGCTAGCGTGCTGCAGATCAACAATCACTGTCAAGGAGAAGCTAACGCTAGCGTGCTGCAGATCAACAATCACTGTCAAGGAGACTTTAGCGTTAGCAAGCTTTGGATCTGAAGCCACTTTTGGGAGACGATAACTTCCTGCATACTAGAGTGGATGTGTGAGACATGCTAGCATTAGCAGCCTGTATATTTGGAGCAGACCTGCTGGAGATTAGCATTAGACTAGCATTGCACTAGAAGTTCAGGCCTAAAACTAGCTGACGATAACCCAGAAGGACATTTGTTGAGATAAAGTAGCCACTTGCCTTGTGTTGTCATGTATATGCAAAAGTAGACCTAGCATGTGTGTATAGGCATGTTTCCATGTGTGTGTGTGTGTGTATGTGTGTGTGTCTGTGTCTGTGTGTCTGTGTGTCTGTGTGTGTGTGTGTGTGTGTGTGTGTGTGTGTGTGTGTGTGTGTGTGTGTGTGTGTGTGTGTGTGTGCATGTGTGTGTGTGTGTGTGTGTGTGTGTGTGTGTGTGTGTGTGTGTATGTGTGTGTGTGTGTGTGTGTCTGTGTCTCTGTGTGTGTGTATGTGTGTGTGTGTGTGTGTGTGTGTGTGTGTGTGCATGTGTGTGTGTGTGTGTGTGTGTGTGTGAGTGTGTGTGTGTGTGTGTGTGTGTGTGTGTGTGTGTGTGTGTGCATGTGTGTGTGTGTGTGTGTGTGTGAGTGTGTCCGTTTGTACTGTGTATCTTGGGTGATGAGATCAGCGCCCCGCGGCCCTCTTGCGTGCTCTCACCTGTTCGTACTTCTCCAGCTCTGTGTGGTAGATCTGTCGGATCTGCGTGAGTTTGGCCCTGTAGTCCGAGTGCTCGATGGAGTTATCGGCCGCTCCGCCCGACGCTGCCGCCGCTGCCGCCGCCGCCGCTGACCCGCCCCCTTTCTCTGGACCGGCCACGCCCTCCGCCAGCAGCATGTTGTCCAGTCGCATGAGTTGGGGGTCCGGAGGCTCCTCCTCCTGCGCTCCGCGGATACTCAGACCTGCAACACCAGAGAGAGAAGAG
>NW_027468848.1:7523591-7526091 GCF_046254945.1 Alosa pseudoharengus
GATGTATTACAACTGGGTGCAAGTGTCAAAGAGAGGAGTGGAGGAGAGAGAGAGAGAGAGGGAGAGAGAGAGAGAGAGAGAGAGAGAGAGAGAGAGAGAGGGAGGGAGAGAGAGGAGGAGAGAAAGAGGAGAGAGGGAGAGAGAGACAGAGGGAGTGAGGAGAGAGAGAGGAAGAGAGAGGAGAGAGAGAGGAGAGAGGGAGAGAGAGAGAGAGGGAGAGAGAGAGGAGAGAGGGAGAGAGAGACAGAGGGAGTGAGGAGAGAGAGAGAGAGGGAGAAAGGACGAGAAAAGAGAGAAGGGGAGAGAGAGAGGGGAGGAAGAAAGGAGGAAAGAAAGAAATGAGAGAATGTGTGTTTGCTTCTCTCGTTTGTGCCTAAACATCCCTATTCTACAATTGCACTCCTTCCTCTCCCTTAACTGCTCTCTGACAAGCACAAATGCACTCCTCCATTCCGTATCAACTTCCATTAGAGTTCAGCAGCCAATCAAATTACACTCTCACTTCAGTGCCCCTGAAGCATTGTGTTGATTGGCTGGGGTCGTCGTGTATAGCTCAGTCTGAGCTACCAGGGTTCTTTCCTATGCACAGAGACAGGAGTGTGTAGGAGTTGTGTGTTTTTGTACAAATACTGAAGAGACAGTTAGAGTATACTGAATAAGACAACAAGAGCCTGGAATTGGAATCATGGACTGAGCCTTTAACTGTAAGACAGCCAAACCAACTTAGTTTGTCCAAGAAGGAAACCTGACAAAGGATTTTTAGATGTAGGTAATATGTGGGTAGCAGAACCCTCAACACACACACACACACACACACACACACGATCAGAGCAGTTTTGGTGTGCTTGCTCTCTTCTCTGCGTATTAAACGCTGATGTGTTCATTCATCCCATTTCAGGTTCACAATGTTTTTCTTTTGTTCAGAATATCAAGGTGTTTCTGTGGCAAAGCTCTAACTGATCCTGAGGGATTTGTCTCCAGCGCTGGTGTGTGTGTGTGTGTGTGTGTGTGTGTGTGTGTGTGTGTGTGTGTGTGTGTGTGTGTGTGTGTGTGTGTGTGTGTGTGCTCCTATCAACACTAAGCTGTGCGCTCCAATCATTCTCTTCCACCAGGGACTCCCTGTGTCCCCCCGGAGTTGGCGAGTGTGTGTGTGTGTGTGTGTGTATGTGTGTGTGTGTGTGTGTGTGTGTGTGTGTGTGTGTGTGTGTGTATGTGTGTGTGTGTGTGTGTTTGTTTGTTTGTGTGTTTGAGTGTGTTTCACTGGGTTTGTAGCTCTGTTAGTTTCTGTGATTGTATGTAGCAATGTGTAATGTGCATAGTGTGTGTGCGTTTGTGTGTGGGTGTTTGTGTGTGTGCATCATTGTTTAATGTCTATATCTCTATGTGTGTGTGTGTGTGTGTGTGTGTGTGTGTGTTTTGCAGTTGCAGTGTGCCCGAGTTAGAGAATAAAATGGATGACTCAGACTAGATCTCAGATCTCATCAGATTAGAGAAATACCGAAAGAGAAACAACACATTTATTTCTACTCTTAATGACTTCCATGTTTGACATCACACATGGAGCACACACACCATCACCATAGTGACCTGTTTCACCTGAACTCATCACGAAGCTCCCAACCAATCACACTGCACTATGATGACCAATGATCATATGACCTTCCATCAACCCCACGATTGGCTCAGAGGTGCAGAACTAATAATTTGTGAGAAACAGAGTAACGTTAATTCTTTCTGGCCAGGTTTAAAAATACCCATGCTATAAATAAGCTTGCTCCTCATTTAATCAACAGCTAATTTACTTCTGACAGAAAGTAAATTCTACTATTTTTTTGTGAGGGTTTATGAAATTGCCATCATTTTTAATTAATCCTTAATTAAAATATATTACACCACAGCTTCTTCCAATCTCTCCTGGTATTCTAACGTAATCAATTCAGATCCATTTACATATCATTAATTAAAAGTGTTCCTCTCCCATCCTTAAAGCCATAATGAGACTGGAATCCTCATTAACGGCCCACACGCCAGAAACCCAAAAAAAAAACAACAATGCGGCCGTGAGTGGATGTCTCGCGGATGGGGAAACGTCCACCGTCTTTCTCTCTCTCTCACACACACACACACAAACACACACACACACACACACACACACACACCATTATGCTGGTTATCCTCTTGCCTAGTCAGGTTGAAAGGAGTCTTGAGAAGCTTCTCAAGATGGACTCCTCTGCTCCGTACTGGATAAGAGGACACACACACACACACACACACACACACACAGCCCTCACCACTGCACACAGAAACCAGCAGCACAGTCAGTCAGCTCGGTCCACTCAACCAGGTTCTCCTACAGGTCATTCTGTTTATTTCAGTACACTCTACCAGCTAGTCCTGTCCATCACTCCACCACTGGTCTTCTCCACCAAAACCCCACTCTGACCACCAGGCCCAATGGTAGCATCTGGGTGCTAACCGGCCCAGTGGTAGCATCTGGGTG
>NW_027468848.1:7544759-7549759 GCF_046254945.1 Alosa pseudoharengus
TTGACAAAACTAAATGGGAAAACTCTATTATGCAAATAAAAGACTACAGCACGCTAACAAAATTATAAATTTTACAAACTACAGATCCAACACATAGAGCAAGAACTCTGTACAACATAAAATACAAAATTACATCTAGGAATATTTTTAAATCGCGTCTATGTCTACAACACAAAACACTAAAAAATCTTTTTTCTAACTTACTGAGGCTCCATACCTAGGACAGGATAAGACCAACGGACATATGACACCCTGTGAGCTTTCCAGTGTGTGTGTAGCACACCAAACCCAACGTCCGACCCCAGGACAGCCTCAAGTTCCCATCCTAAAGTACCCTCAACCCCGCACAGAGTGCAGTCCTGCCCTCACCTCACGCTAGTTTAGTCCACCATGCGGAGTCTCAACTCCAGCTCATCAACTGTCTCAACTGCCCAGCACCAGGCCCTCACTGAAACACAGAACCTTTTTCACCTTTTCAGTGTAATTTCCTCCCTCTCTCTCCCTCCATCCCTCTCTCTCTCCCTCTCTCTCCCTCCATCCCTCTCTCTCTCCCTCTCTCTCTCCATCCCTCTCTCTCTCCTCTCCTTACCGTCCGCCCTTCTCTTTTTCTCTCTCTTTCTCTCTCTTTCTCTCTCTTTTTCTCGACAGGCATAAAGAATACCTCAACCAGGCCGAGCAGTCAAGCGGGGCCTCTCCACACACACACACCAGTCCAGCCCCCCTCGCGGACGTCTCCCGCGGCCGAGAAGTTCATTAAGTTTTATGATCTTCCCCAAGTCACTGGGGCTGTGGAGACAGACACACAAAGGCCACAAATCTGGCCAAGCAGCGGCCACAGTCGCACCGCAACAGCGCGGCTCTGCTTGCAGGGCTGTCTCCAACTTCCATACAGACGCAGAGTTACTTTACATCAGCGTTTTATCTGACAGAACAGTATCGAGTTCGTTAGAAAATTACTTCACATTTGCAAAGGCATGTGTACAGTTTGCTGATAAATTACATAATTCAAAGGACTTCAGAGATTAAATCCTTGGCACCATTCAAATAACAGACTCTTAACATTTTGAATTCTATAATTTGTATTTATATTTGCATTTTTGTCTTTGATGTGATGAGGCTGATGTGATGAGGCTAAGTGGTGAAATATAGTGTAGTGTTGTCCATCTCTGCCAGAACACTGAGCGGGAGTACAGTATTGACAGCTATAGCCAAAGAGTAGGATAATACTTTCAACTTGATGATGTACAGTGATAATAAGAAACAAACCGTGGACTACAATTCAAAGCGCGGAAATCGACTAGTTGCCATATAATTATTTGTGTAACTCCAGGCAACCAAGGTTGCGTGTCACCAACCAGCCTTTGACCTGAAACAGCGCACCTACAATTTGACATCGTTTCCGAACGACCAGTTACAGTGTATGCAGAGCCGCGGGGCCACTTTTTCATCAAAGCGAATGTTACCCTTTCAAACCATATCGGCTTGCGTGCGCTGTTGCTCGTGAAGAAGCCCTCCTATCTACAGTTGTGTTGGAGACAGAAGCAAAGCGTCGCCAGTGTGTGCGCGCGCTGCCACAGATGTGAACAAAAAAAGATATTAGGCGAAAGACGCCTCATGTAAGACCTCACATATTTATCTATTTTTCTCATTAACAACAACATAAAATTATCTGTTATGCTGTGATCTTTGTAATATAATAATGTGTGGAGAGGTTCCGCATTTACACAAAGAGGACCATTCAGTAAAATACACTTCGCAAATGCCCACTGTTACAGTGCATATGAAAGCTATTGTCTATATTTCCCTTTACAATCACAGGTTAATTCACCCTCTCACACACACCCGGTCCCTCGCTCCTAAGCATAACTACACCCGTGCTAAATGACTGACAGCCCATGAAATCGATCTTGTAAAAATGGTTCAGAGAGAAACTGAGTCAAGGCGCATATAATATGTTCACACTAACCTATCCACATATTTTCTGGCGTTCCATTGTGCACTACAACATCAATTCGTCTCATCTAACTTTTTGCGATCTATATAATTTCAAACAGGAATTCAACACGGTGGAAACTTAAGTCAAAAGGTAAGGTCAGTCAGCGACAGAGCAGTCGCTGAGGCGCATGGTATTTTCCTCAGCTCTTCAAATGCCATCATTCACCCCAAGACTTTGATAACTGCGAGACACAAGTGGTCAGCATTTTTTTCAGTTAGAATGCAGGGTGTGTGTGTGTGTGTGTGTGTGTGTGTGTGTGTGTGAGGGACAGCACACGCTATTTAATTCCATTATTGTTCTTTTTGAACAGACCGTCTATATTACGCACAGAGAAATAATGCATCAAGATGTTTTAAAAGTCTGTCAAGCAACAACCTGTGTTGACCAATCGATCTATTGTTGCGCGGTGGATACTAGAGACAATAGCTGGTCGCAGTGTCAATAACTAGATCCTAAATGTGCCAAATAAATAGGCTCAATACCGCATATAACACAAGCATGGTTATGGTTATGGTAATGGGATTTGGCAGTCCATCATAATCACCATATGTACTATACATGCCTTTATGTTTGACTGTATTTGTATAGCCTACTACACGTGTTTTTTAGCGTGCCAAATTATGTGTTGAGTAAACGCAAAGTGCAACCCACAATGTGCTGTTTTTTGTTGTGTGCGACTGTTTCTTGAGGAAGCATCATGCTTGTGGTAAACAAGGGGCAGCTGTGTCCTCCTACCCCACCGACCGACCAAGCCAGCCAGCAGGACCGTGAGGTCGGCGAGATGAGCAGCG
Organism: Alosa pseudoharengus; assembly: GCF_046254945.1. Lineage (NCBI taxonomy): Eukaryota > Metazoa > Chordata > Actinopteri > Clupeiformes > Clupeidae > Alosa > Alosa pseudoharengus. The sequence goes on from NW_027468848.1 coordinate 7,547,547, forward strand.
GGGATGCTCCCTTGCTCGTCGCCGTAAGACCACGGATATCGCAGTCTGCGATTATAGTCACTCTACTAGTCCCAACCCTATCATCGGCCCCGGCCAGCGTTTCAATATCAGAGAGAGGAGTGCGATGGTAGTGTTTCTTTTCATGGTACTATGATAGCCAGTGCTTGGGGTGATAGCCTCCGTAAAGATGGCGGTGTGAGTATACGTTTGGTGCCACGGTGCTGTTGCCTATCTCGAGCCGTGCTCGGCTCGGTGCTCGGCTCGTGCGCGCCGCGGTCTTTGGAAAAGTGCTGTATGCAGATATCCTACTCACCGGTTTTCTCTTTAATCTCGCAGAGCACGCTGAACAGGGCTGGCTTCATCCGGTGACAGTTCAGTCCGTGTTTCCTGTTTCAGTTTCAGATAAAAACCAAGATAGGTATATAGCCGTCATTTAAACCCTGTCTGAGCAACATGTAAACTTTTGCATGACAAATACGTATACATCTCAACAAAGCAGCGGTGCCTTTAGTCTTCAATAAGTTATAGGTCACATAAATCGCAAAAACAGGGTGCATTGTGTTGATCTGTAGTGATTAGAGGTGTCACGGGTTTGTCTGAAAAGAGTGTATGTAAATTACTTAAACATATTTTGGACTTGACATGCTGGGGTCCACAGGCTCAACTGACAGAATGAAGTCAAATGAGGTCTGGCTTGACACCTGTCAGGTGCCGTTACAGTAGGCCAGAAGAGAGGATAACGGCAGGCTACCTGCGCCCACGCCTATCAGTGACCTGACCTCAATAGAAAGTTTGCCTTTTTGGAACTGTTTGTGGATATAATCTAATTTTGACTATTAGGAAATAAAGACATTTGGAGGAAAGTATGTACACAATTGGTAAAATACCATATAAATTACCAAACTCTATAATTAAGCTGACTCTTGGATGATAGGATTTACACAATTGCCCAGGACGATATTACTTAGGTAAATGCGCTGAGGACGTAGCAGATGCTGCACAATATTATTGGGCAACTGACCATTTAGTCCTGAGGACCAAAACAAAAGTAATTTGTCCACATCATTTGCGTCGCTCATCATTGCTTTTTTTGCCTAAATTCAAATGCCATAGTGCGGGCGCATACACATCACAATACAGCCTATTAACTATTAAAGCCGTTAATAATTCATAGAAATGAACCAACTTTGCTTGCGCCTCGTCCAGACTTTGGTCAGTTATCGTCATGATCTGATGCAGAATGTCACCGATGTCTTGTTTTCTTCCGTCTCCATCGGTCCCGTCGTGTCCGTGTGGAGGCGGCAGAGTCATGCCTCCCTGCACCGGGTGGCCAGCCAAATTCACCCCGCCGAGAGCCTGCATGATCCGGGCTTGCTCGTCCATAGTCAGCCGCAACACAATCAATGCACTTCTACTGTCACTGAAGGCGTAAACACGCGCGGGAAAAGCACATGCAAAGGCAACTTCTCTACAGCATTTGCAGAACGTGGAACCTTAACGGTAAAACTGTATCGCAGGTTTAAAAAATAAATTGATGCACATTGAGTGACTAGCAATGATGATATTGATGTCGCGTGTCCCAAGAATCACTTTCTCGAACTGGTTCGAGTCCTCCCGCAATCCCGCAAGTACGAATGTCTTCTTCGAAAATTGAGCAGATTTGTTTTTTTCTTCTTTGATTTTGAAGTTCAGTATTCAGGTATTCAGGAGCTCTCGGGTGATCGCTGTATGAATCCACATGCCAATTCGTCTTTATTCTAATGTGACGTGTAGAAAATGACAAGCAAAACCCCTTGAAGATGTCTTTAGTTTATGAAATCTTCTTGCGCTAATGTCTCCTCGCGTAATTCTTCTTGAAAACTTGTTCAAATCCCAATTGTAATGTACAGTAGAACAAATATCCACTTGCTACGAGGGAAACAAACGATAAGGCAAAATTAATAAATTAACGATTCAAAATAATAATAAAAAAGGCTATAGAATATTTGAAGTGTGGATAGTTGAAAAAAAAATGTTGCGGCGAATGATCCTCCAATAAGCAAACAAAATCAATTAAATGTTGTGCATCCGCTGCTGGAATGATAAAGGTGACTACAGAAATATAAAATGTTCAAAAAAGTTTTTTTTTTAGTGTTAGTGTGGAAAAATAGAAAAACTAATCGCGAAAAATTAATTGCACCCCATAAAGCGATGTGCAAAAATATCTGCCCCCT
>NW_027468848.1:7564759-7567259 GCF_046254945.1 Alosa pseudoharengus
GACAATGAGTGCCTCGTCCAATCAGCACGCTCTTTGATTCCGCGCCATCACTGAGTACGCCAGGCAGAGACGCGCCAGTGTGTGTCTCAAACGGGCGACTGCAGGGGAGAAACACGGCAAATTCACTGGGAATAAAAAGACAGGACCGATCGAGTACCGAGTTCTCTTTCTCCTCCTCCTCTCCCAATCTCTCCTCTCCTCTTCTCTTCTTTTCTTTTCTCCTCTTCCCTACCCCCACCTCTCCTCTCCTCCACTCTCCTCTCCTCCCTTCATTTCTCCTATCCCCACTTTTCCTCTCCCCCACCTCTCCTCTCCTCCACTCTCCTCTCCCCTCCCCTCCTCTCCTCCACTCTCCTCTCTCCTCCTCTCCTCTCCTCTCCTCTCCTCATCCCTCCTCTCCTCCTCCCATCTCTCCTCTCCGCATCCCCCCCTCATCTCTCCTCTCCTCCTCTCCTCTCCTCTCCTCATCTCTTCTCTCCTCCCCTGTTCCATTGTTCTAATGCAGGCCCGTGTGTGGGAGTGATCACGCGGCCCCTGGCCTCTTCTAATTAGTAAACCCCAAAAGGAGGGCTGAGATTTATGACAGGGTCGCCTCGCCGGACCATAAGTCTTACTTAGGCACGCCGGCGCAGGCGGGCAACCTTGAGGAAGAGGGAAACGCATCGCCGAAAAGCGTTCTGCCAGACGCATTGCCCGCAGATTAATTAAAAAGGCAATTACGATACATATTTTTTACCAGGACAAATCAAAATGACTCCCCTGAAAGATGTGTACTTTCTGCTATCTTGAGCATTAAGCAAATTTTCCATTTAGCCATAAAAAAATACAGGGCATTTGTTCTGGGGGCTGTTGGGGGTTGGGGGCGTGTATCGTCATGGCGATGTTCTGCCGGCGAGGGAAAAGAGCTGATCTAAAAGCACTGGGGCCGCCAAACCGCAGCAATTAAACCCCCCTGTCAATCACAGGAAGGGGGTGGAGCGGACCAGGAGTTGGAGGAGGGAGGGAGAGACCTACTTGGCTGTGAGGAGGTCAAGGATGTGTGTGTGTGTGTGTGTGTGCTGTTATTGGTACCCAGGGCCCTGACCCAGAGAAGAGAGGCTCATTCTTGTGTGTTCTTAAATCAGACTTATGGAAATGTACACATGAATAATTAACTACCTCCTATATGTGGCAGTAAATATTTGGAATGGTTTTGGGAGGTGGGACATGATTGTTTATTGGTAAACCATGTCATTGAAGTCATTTGATAGCTTAATAAGGTGCTGCTCCCAAACAATGAACATAAATTCCTAATTCCTAAAAATAGTTTATGGAGCTCATGTAGCTCAAGAGCACTGAGAAGGTTAATTAACAAACATTTGAATAATTCATATTATTGTATAATGATCATAATAGTCTTCAAAAATGTTATCATATTATTTATGAGATATGAATTCATTTTTAAAATCACACTCACATAGTTTTCAGGAAGCATTTTCAAAAGTAGTGTTTTTATAGTGTTTTCAAATGAGAACTAAAAAGAGCATGTGTGTGTGCGTGTGTGTGTGCGTGCGTGTGTGTGTGCGGCTAATGCGGGGAAAGTGCTGGGTCTGGTGGTGCCATTTGACTGGTGCGTCGCCTCTCTCCTCTCTCCTCTCGTGGTAATTATGGTGTGAATGCGGGAAATTGGCCTGTTTGTGCGGAGCGTAATGGGGGGGGGGGTGTCATGCAAACGACTGCTGATGGGCCGCTAAAAGCAGCCGGGGCCAAGTTCATCAGCGCGCTGCGTCTAATGGCTGCCGGGGTGGTGGTGGGGGGGGGGGGGCGTCACTGGAAATGGAGCCGCTACTCAAACTGGGCGCTGCGCTGTGCTGCAGGCTCGTCAGCTGGCCGCAACTAATGACCGGGTGCTCTCGCATCACAGCCCCCCCCTGGGAGCCGAGGTGTTTTGATTGGCTGAGATGGGGGGAGGCGGGGGAGGGAAAATGAGGGGAAAGTGACTCAAGATGACTTCCTGTGAAACTTTATTTACTATTTATTCGAGTGTGCATGTTTACCATCTTTTCTGCTTCCCAACATTGTTGTCCAGTTGGATACTTACACTCCGTCCAGTAAATATATTTTCTGACTAGTTTGTTCCGGAAATGACTATATTTGTCGGATCACCACAAGTCTGTTGCTTTTATGTCAAATCAATCAGTCTATTTATCTATCAATCAATCAATCAAGTCACTGCTAAAGGACCTGTGACTGGTCTGAGCACCATCAGCATTATAACCTTTAGAGCACACTACACACACACACATACATACACCATCAACTTGCGGAGGGTATTTTAGATAGTATTTTAGTATTTTACATTTTAACAAAATTAAGACGAGCTTTTTGGCCTTTGTCAAGTTGACCCCATGTTGAGAATGTGAAGTGGTTTGAGTCCTCAGAATGACAAGCCATCGTTACTATTCAGGCCTACATTTGTAGACCTGCTGACCATGTGGAAGAGATAGAGAGAAAGAGAGAG
>NW_027468848.1:7579759-7587259 GCF_046254945.1 Alosa pseudoharengus
CTCACTCACTCACTCTCTCATTCAATACTGGTGTATTATAGGTGTCTGTTCACTCATGACCACACTCAAATTATTCTCTCTCTCTCTCTCACATACACACACACACACACACACACACACACACACCATTACCTGATTTGTGGTCTTGGGGTGCAGGGTGTAGGAGAGGGTCTCTGTGTCTGCCAATATGGAGGACTGAGTGATGACAACGGCCATGTCACTAATGATCAGCCTCTAATGATTCTCTGACTCCAGGTCAGAGCGATGGATGGGTGTGCGTGTGTGTGTGTGTGTGTGTGTGTGTGTGTGTGTGTATACATGTTCTCTCTCTCTCTCTCTCTCTCTGTGTGTGTGTGTGTGTGTGTGTGTGTGTGTGTGTGTGTGCTGGACTGCCACTTCTATCACTTTGTGCTTAGAAACATTGGTTTTCAACAAATGTTTTTTGTTTTGTTTTTTGTTTTGTCTTTAAGTGTTCCATGAAGATCCCCCGTCAATTTAAAGAATCCACAACAATGCTTGAGGAGTCTCAGAATCTACTGTGATCTATCTTTAAACAATAAGGCACAATGGTGTTGGGAAAAGACACACCCACAGCTTTGGTTTGGCGGTACGCACAAGGCCGGACAGCGGACGCCGCAGGTAGCCACACCTGTGGGTATATCCTTTACCAACGCCACACCTGTGGGTGTATATCCTTTACCAACGCCACACCTGTGGGTATATCCTTTACCAACGCCACCATCACACCTGTGGGTATATCCTTTACCAACGCCACTTCTGTGGGTATATCCTTTACCAACGCCACAATCACACCTGTGGGTATATCCTTTACCAACGCCACCATCACACCTGTGGGTATATCGTTTACCAACGCCACTTCTGTGGGTATATCCTTTACCAACGCCACCATCACACCTGTGGGTATATCGTTTACCAACGCCACCGTCACACCTGTGGGTATATCCTTTGCCAACGCCACACCTGTGGGTATATCCTTTACCAACGCCACAATCACGAGAGCCGTACTGCTTTCAAAAAACAGTTCCACTTTCAACCAATCAAGTTTAAATCAATCAACTTACAGTACGTGTTCTATTCCGCATTTGGACTTTCCTTTCTTTCATCCTCTGCCCACAATACGTGTTCCAATTTTGGGGACTAATGTTCTCAAGCGACAGGAAATGTCACCAAACTGAGTGAGAGAAGCTGTATGTGGACAGTAATTCATATTTTGTCCAATTAATTCATTTATGTTTAAACTCACTCACGTGTCCTCATATAACATGTTAACCTAAACATTCAGCCTAATCCCTTTACTCCACCCTCACACTCAGTACTTTCAAATGTGACATTACTGTATGAAATCGCTGCTTTCTCAATTTGAATGAATGGAACGTTCACGTCTGACAACTCAATGCACAATACGGAGTGATTAGTAGTGGATAAGAGACAGAGGGCCAGATGTACGTACATTTGCGAACGTAGCGTTATCAGCGTCATGGACAAACCGCAGATTGCAAACGCTGTCAGACTCAAGTTTCTGTCGTATTTATCAAACTAGTGTAAACTGCGCTTTTCTCTGCCTTTCTCCGCCCATAAACGCAATTTACGAACGTCCACAACTGAATGGCAGAGCCTATACAAGCGCAGTTGAATGAAGTTAACTGATGAGAACATTAAAAAGAATCAAACGTTTAGCGATCATGAAATGATACCATACATGATAAGATGTCAACAGGCAGGGAGACAATGAAGATCAGTAGTTTTACTCAAAGTGCTTATGCACGTAGGCTATGGAAAATTGGTCAAATCTAGCAAGTAGGAAAGTGTAAGTGAATGACGTGAAAGTGAAAGTAAGACATTCAAAAGGCCAACGAAAGTTAAGGTTGCTTTTGATAGTACAAATACTGACAAAACTGTTGCTCTAAATAGCGATTCTGTTGTCTTTGAAAGGTTCTCTTATTGACGCACTGAACTGCAATTTGGATTAACACCTGCTTTTACAAGGCGGAAGTATTTAGGCGCAGAATAGACGTGCGCTTTCAGGAGCAGTCTTTGTACATACCGCGGAATACATAATTAAGCGCTATTTACGCTTCCCCTCCCATCTTTTTACGCTAATCTCCCACTTTCCTCTGGATTCTCCTGAGTGCATATGCATGACACGAAAAAATGCAATTAGCCATGTTTGCGGTTTGCGCTTTTACATCATTACATCAAGTGGGCGCAAACGCGTTAGTACATCTGGCCAAGAGTGTGTGTGTGTGTGTGTGTGGACAACTCAATGCACAATACGGAGTGATTAGTAGCGGATAAGAGACAGAGTGTGTGTGTGTGTGTGTGTGTGTGTGTGTGTGTGTGGACAACTCAATGCACAATACGGAGTGATTATGTATATATAGGCTACTCTTTTGATCCCGTGAGGGAAATTTGGTCTGCATTTATCCCAATCCGTGAATTAGTGAAACACACTCAGCACACAGTGAACACACAGTGAGGTGAAGCACACACTAATCCCGGCGCAGTGAGCTGCCTGCTACAGCGGCACTCGGGGAGCAGTTCCTACTGGTCGGGGTTCGACTGATTAGTAGCTGATAAGAGACAGAGTGGGGATGCCCTGGAATGTCCCCACGCATCATGACTCTCGTCCAATAAGATACAGGTCTAATAAATAGTGTGACTAGAGCAAGCTGTTGTGTAGAGAATGTTATCGTCTTTTTTCTGAGCTTATTCCGCCCCTCCCCCTCCCCCTCTCCGCCCCCATCGGAACATTCCGGGCCCCACAGTGGTGCGCTTCATATTTCATGCGTTTACCTCTTAAGCTGCGGGGCTGAATGGTGTATGCCTGAGGCTAGGAGCCCTGAGAGTCTGTGTGTGTGTGTGTGTGTGTGTGTGTGTGTGTGTGTGTGTGTGTGTGTGTGTGTGTGTGTGAGTGTGTGTGTGTGTGTGTGTGAGTGTGTGTGTGTGTGTGTGTGAGAGTGTGTGCGTGTGTGAGTGTGTGTGTGTGTGTGTGTGTGTGTGAGTGTGTGTGTGTGTGTGTGAGTGTGTGTGAGTGTGTGAGTGTGTGTGTGTGTGCTCCTGCAGAAGGGAGGGTTGGCGTGCAGGGTAGGATCAACTCGTCATCATGAGGTCACTCTATGTCTATGTCACACACACACACACACACACACACACACACACACTTCCTGCAGCTGGCCTACATATACACCTCCCCTGTGGTTCGGCGGTTCTGTCGGGCTCAGGAGACCTGAGAGGGATGGGGCGGAGCCAGGAATGCCCGTCCTCACGGCAACCTCTACTCCTCAAGACGTCCCATCAGCATCTCTCCTCTTCCTCCTCCCCAACATAACTCCTCTTCCTCCTCCCCAACATCTCTCCTCTTCCTCCCCAACATCACTCCTCTTCCTCCTCAGCATCTCTCCTCTTCCTCCTCCCCAACATAACTCCTCTTCCTCCTCCCCAACATCTCTCCTCTTCCTCCCCAACATCACTCCTCTTCCTCCTCAGCATCACTCCTCTTCCTCCCCAACATCAATCTTCCTCCTCCTCAGCATCACTCCTCTTCCTCCTCACAAACATTGCTCCTCTTCCTCCTCAAGACCAGCTCCGGTCTCTCCTCAGAGCCCCTCCTCCACACAGTCTGCTCTCTAATCCTGCCTCAGAGCCCCTCATCCACACAGTCTGCGCTCTAATCCTGCCTCAGAGCCCCTCATCCACACAGTCTGCGCTCTAATCCTGCCTCAGAGTCCCTCATCCACACAGTCTGCGCTCTAATCCTGCCTCCGTCTGACCACAGAGAGAGCTAGAGCTCATCATCTCACCTCACCTCATCTCAGTCTCATCTCTACTGTCACTGCAAGATCTCACTGCTCACCGTTTCCATCTCGCTGCAGCTAGTGCAAGATCGCACTGGTCATCTCCATCTCACTACATCCAGTGCATCGCCAATTATATGACCTCTGTCCTCTGACCTCTGACACAATGGGATCTCACTGCTTTACTGCATCCCCCAGGGTCAGTTAGACCCTCAGCATTATTTTACTGTGAATATGACTGGGAAGCTCTCAGAGAGATGCCATTCCAAACAAGACATTATTAGGACTCTCTGGAGGAGGTGTGCTTTCATTTCTCCGAACTAATAATCACACATGGCCTGACTCATTTATTTATGTGTGCTGTGTTTTAATATGTACATAGCTTTAGCATATTTTGTGCCCTCTACAGATGAATGTGGTGTGTGTGTGTGTGTGTGAGTGTGTGCTCTGCAGACTTTATTACCCAGACCTCAGAGGGGAGGCACTGTGCCATTAGAATAATAATATAATATGAGGTCTGCGCTCACAAATACACACGAATGAATACATCAGCATCTCATTCACAGCATGCAGTGCATCAGTCACCGTGGAGACAATCATGCATGCAGGAATAATAGGTGAAAAATAAACGTGGCTTGATGACAATTGTCACCTGCGCTTCTCCCCAACAAAGTCTACATACACTAGGCACTGGAGACTTCAGGAAGACATAAAATACTGTGGTCATAAAAAAACTAAAGTATTTTTAGCTGAAACTTTAAATGTACTGTGGTATCAGTTATCCATCTGCCAATTGACTGAAATGGACTTCAGTAAACATATTTGGCCAATATTAACTCATGCAAAGCCATGTAAAACTGTAGTCACCACATAGCATTTTAGCCAAAACCAAATGTTTTAGACATCTTATAGTTCAGTGTGCCACTGATGTAGCCATCCAGTAATTTAGCAATTTGGGTTACTACGGTTTAGCCACATAGCTCTTCAGTTGCCAACAGAGATCTTACCAGCAGTATTTTAGCTGAAAATGATTTTTGCAACATAATAGGCCTACTTTAGCTGCCCATTCGTTAAACAACCCAAACCAAACAACATTTCCACCATGTTGGCTACCGTGCTAACGGCTAGTAGGGAGGCTCTTATATCGGGGACCTCCAGGTATCCCTGTGGTTAGCTATCTTTGCTACCGTGCTAGCGGCTAGTAGGGAGGCTCTTATATCAGGGACCTCCAGGTATCCCTGTGGTTAGCTATCTTTGCTACCGTGCTAGCGGCTAGTAGGGAGGCTCATATATCGGGGGACCTTCAGGTATCCCTGTGGTTAGCTATCTTTGCTACCGTGCTAGCGGCTAAAAGTGAGGCTCTTTGGAGCAGAACCTCCGGCGATCGTCTCATTTTGATTCACGACGGCGGCTGCTGCCCCGACAGCTAGTGACCCCCTTCACCCCATCAGTGTGTTTAATTACGCCAGGAGTCCTCCCGGCCCCCCGCCCTGAAATATTATTTTATCTTATTCCACAGAAAAGACAGAAAAGAGAAGAGAGAGAGAGAGAGGGAGCGAGAGAGAGAGAGAGAGAGGATAATGTGTGGAAGTGCTTTGGTAATTTAAGAGAGTGTTAATGAGAGGAGAGTAACCTTTCTCTGGTATCCATCTTCCTCTAATGGAAGCCTGGGTTCCTTCTGCAGTCCGCTTCATTAAAATCTTTCTATTAAATCTAAATATGACGCCATGTAGCATTGAAATTAATAGAGTTTCAGTACGTGTAATTCATCCTTATGGTGTTAAAATCCTCCTGGAACATTTTAACGTCATTGATTTTATTATATAAATATGATTTAACGAGACAGGGGTCCTTAAAAGTGCGTCGGAACAATAAACATGCTCAAGTGAAATCAATTGGCACTGATGTTGCGTCGTTAGTATGGTATTTGGTGTTAATGTTATAGATCGGCACGCTGAGTGAATTATTTATGGACTTCGTGGCACCCCTGGTCTGGTCAGAGATGGTCTAGTCTGGTGTCCACGGCAAAAACAAACTCTCACTGTTTCAGCACCCTGTTTATGGCGGAGCACACAGGGTGAGGCTTTGATATACAGAGCCCTGCCCAGCCCTCAGGGCTGTGTGTGTGTGTGTGTGTGTGTGTGTGTGTGTATAAAATGCTGGGGGTTTAATCCCACACTCACACACATACTGTCCTGAGATTTTCATCAATGTATGTGCATATGGTGTACATCATGTGTATTTATTGTGTGTGTGTGTGTGTGTGTGTGTGTGTGTGTGTGTGTGTGTGTGTGTGTGTGTGCTTATATTTGCTCTGCATATGTGTACATATGTATATTTGCATAAGTGTGTGTGTGTCTGTGTGTGTGTGTGTGTGTGTGTGTGTGCTTATATTTGCTCTGCATATGTGTACATATGTATATTTGCATAAGTGTGTGTGTGTCTGTGTGTGTGTGTGTGTGTGTGTGTGCTTATATTTGCTCTGCATATGTGTACATATGTATATTTGCATAAGTGTGTGTGTGTCTGTGTGTGTGTGTTGCTGTCATTACTTCTTTTCTCCATGTCTATTTTTTTCCTCCTTTCTTCTGGCCTTAAGCTGAGCGTTGGGCTAATGCCACTCATGCCAGCCATCAACACACACACACACACACACACATTAGTCACACATACACACACACAGAGGCATCAACACCACACAAACACACACACACACACACATATACAGCCATCAACACCACACACACTCACATACATCAACAACCCACACACACATTCACTCACTCACTTACACACATATACAGGCATCGATGCCACACACACACACACACACACACACACACACATCAACGCCACAGCCCCAGCGTGTGCCTCTTAATTAGCGGCTTGCCTTCGATTGGATGACATGTTACCTGTCAGGCTCGACAAGCGCGGCTCGAGGTACCAGCCTGTGTGCCACTGTCACTCAGGCACCGACAAACCCCCAATTTCACATTTCCTTTTTTTTTTTTTTTGGGGGGGGGGGGGGTAATGCTATCTGATTCACTAGCCAAATTTACTCTGTTGACAGCTTTCACGCCGGTCCTGATGAAGACTGGAATAGTGTTATTTGGAATGTATCAGTAGGATTTGTGTGTGTTTGTGTGTGTGTGTGTGTGTGTGCAAAACTGCAAACAAGATCGGAGCTCTGTGCAAAAATATCATCATCGCACACACACACACACACACACACACACACACACCGCCTTCTACGGTCAGGAAACGAGCGAAAAAGCATTAGCCATCCTGGTGTTCCTCACGTCTATTCTCAGGCCATCCTGATGCACACACACACACACACACACACACACACACACACACACACACACACACACACACACACACACACACATACACACACACACACAAAAGCACTGGCCTCCCTAGTGTTCCTCATGTCTATTCCTGATGAATATCTTTAGTGGACATTTCTCTCCAGCTGCCCCTGGCACTACTGGTAGGATGTATTATATTTGAATGTTTCCACACATACTGCCTCAATGTGTGTGTGTGTGTGTGTGTGTGTGTGTGTGTGTGTGTGTGTGTGTGTGTGTGTGTGTGTGTTTGTAATTGTGTGTGTGTGTGTCTATGTGTGTGCAAGTGTGTGTGTGCGATCCTCCGGCAGACATTTATGCTCATTAGACTT
>NW_027468848.1:7602259-7607259 GCF_046254945.1 Alosa pseudoharengus
CATTTTATTGAATCATTCACTCTTTAAGCTAGCAAACATTTTCAGCAAGTTCATTCCCTAAGTTTGGCTATGTCTTGAGTATGTTCTTTTTCCCTAAGTTCGGATTTGTTTTAAGTATTTTCGGCAATATCTTGAGTGTTTTTTTTCTCGTAGTTCATCTACGTCTTGAGTATTTCCCTCTCTGTGAGAGTTGAGGTAGCTTTAGCCTCCACCCTGATCCTCTCTGTGAGAGTTGAGGTAGCTTTAGCCTCCACCCTGATCCTCTCTGTTAGAGTTGAGGTAGCTTTAGCCTCCACCCTGATCTGAGAGTTGAGGTAGCTTTAGCCTCCACCCTGATCCTCTCTGTGAGAGTTGAGGTAGCTTTAGCCTCCACTCTGATGTGCAGCATGTTCTGCTGTCTGTGCTGTTCTCCATGCGCTGCTCATCAATCTCTGACTCAGGGCTATCAGCAGCCGTGTCCCTCTGAGGAAGACAGGCTCCTACACACACACCCTGGCTCTGACACCATTACCCATCCTGGCCTGATCTACAGACACGCACACACACACCCTGGCTCTGACACCATTACCCATCCTGGCCTGTCGTCACACACACCGCAGTGCTTAATGTGAGATCTACAGACACGCACACGCACACAAACACACACACACACACACACACACACACATTCACACACAAACACACACACACACACACACACACACACACACACACACACATATTCAGTGTTTAGTGATCTATAGACACACACTCTCTTTCTCTCTCTTTCTCTCTCTCTCTCTTTCTCTCTCTCTTTTTCTCTCTCTCACACACACACAGTCATTCAGAGCTTAGTTTCAGAACTGCAAACACACACACACACACTGTATCACTGTCTTTTCCTCAGCCAATTCAGCAGGTGCGCCTTCAGTGACATTTATCTCAGGTATCTGTAATGAGAACAGTGGCAGACTAAGAGATATCTGAATGTTAGAAGTATCTGAATGCTAATAGATATCTGAATGCTAAGAGATATCTGAATGCTAATAGATATCTGAATGTTAAGAAGTATCTGAATGCTAATATATATCTGAATGCTAATAGATATCTGAATGCTAAGAGATATCTGAATGTTAAGAGATATCTGAATGCTAATAGATATCTGAATGTTAAGAAGTATCTGAATGCTAATAGATATCTGAATGCTAATAGATATCTGAATGCTAATAGATATCTGAATGTTAAGAAGTATCTGAATGCTAATAGATATCTGAATGTTAAGAAGTATCTGAATGCTAATAGATATCTGAATGCTAATAGATATCTAATAAGAGATATCTGAATACTGAGGGATATTTGAATAACATTTTCAGCTGCAGTCTTTGTGGTGGTCGTATCACTGCATTGTGGCTGAATTTTTCATATTTAATATTACTGTAAAAATTAACATCTTAAAAACCTATTTAGAATGTTATGGTTTTGGTTCATCTATTGCCTCTCTGCTCCCTCTCTCTCGCTCACTCTCTCTCACACACACACACACACACACACACACACACACACACAAACAAGGTTGTCCATAAAGCATGATATTCATTGAGATCATAGCTCACAGTGGGGCAGGGCCATTTAATTCACTCAGTATTGTCAGTGTTGATTAGCGGGCTGAGGCAGGGTAGCAGCCACACCGGAGCTCAGCTTGTCAGACATGTTTACCTCCTCGTCCAGAGACACACTCCAGATCCAGGACGCCACACACACCCAGACCTGAGGCGCAGACACACACTCCACCTGTTTCTCCACCTTTCTCCACCTCCACTGGGGATGTGTGTGTGTGTGTGTGTGTGTGTGTGTGTGTGTGTGTTGCTCACTCCACCTGTTTCTCCTCCACTGCAACCAACTTTACAAATACAAATACTATGATAGTTGCTTTGCTGAAATGAAAATAAAAAAGTGTCACTGTATCATGAAAACACTCACAACAGTCTATTCAGAATTCAAAACAGTATTTTCAGAACCCTTAGAAAGGTCAATATATCTTTATTGTCAACATTATGCTAACAGGACACTATATTGCAAAAAAACATATATATACAAAGGTTTTAGAGTGTAGTGCTCAAGAATATTTGATGCATAGTATATGGAAAAGAATGTCATGGCAACAAAACAGTGTAGTTTATTCCAAATGCCACAGCAACAGATCAGTGGACACAGTTTGTTTCAAATGTCATGGCAACAGAACAGTATAAACTGTTTATTTTAAACGTCATGGCAACAGGACAGCACACACAGCGTATCAATGCTCACGTGCTGTTTACACCAGCTTTCCTCTTCTCCTTCCTCCTCAGCCTCTGCCCCTTTCTTCTCTTCTCTCTCTCCCTCCATCCCTCCATCCCTCCATCCTTCCCTCTGTCCTCTCTCTGTGTGCTGGGCTATTTATTTATTTCCCGCTTTACCTTGAGCGTTTGTTTTCATTTTACTCTCTTGAACTCTGCCACCCTGGCGTCAGCGCACGGCCCGCGGGGGGGGGGGGGGGAAGATGGAGGGGCGGCCGGCTGCAGAATGATCACTATCATTAACATTCACGGGCGCTTCACTTATCATTCCCGACCGTCGCGACATGGCAGCCATTACGCGGCCGTGCACAGGTGGAGCAAGGGGGGATACATATTGCATTGTGCCACCGTGGATTTATGTATTCTGTAACAAAAGAAAAGTCTAATGAAAAAATACAGAGGGCCATCCTTTATGCCGCGCCTGCCTGCGTCCAGGGGGGAACGGCTGGAGATGCTCCTGCTCACAGGGACGAGAAGGGAGAGAGATGGAGAGAGGGAGGGCAGAGGAAGAGAGAGAGGGAGAGAGAAGGATGATGCGAGAGGGAGGGAGAGGGGGAAGACAGGGAGAGGGAAGGGAGGGAACGCTAGATAGGAGCATTGGGAATTCTGTTGCTCTTGAGGACATAAACATATGTGCATGGCACATGGCATGAATACACATGGATATACTCATGGCTATACTTATACAGAAATACTCCACACATACACACACACATACAAACACACACACACAGACACACACACACAGACACACATACACAGAAACACACACACACACACACACACACACACACAAACACACAAACACACACGCAGTAGCCCTTGTTGGTGTGTATGTGGAAAGTAAAGGTGTAGGTGTGTGTGCTGTTGTAGGCGCATGGTGTCCATGTGTGCAGAGGGAAGAGGTGCCTGAGAGACACCTGGGAGCGTCTGGAGCCATCTGCCCACGCTCCTCCCCGCCTGCAGGGGGCGCTGTTTATGTTGGCACCACCACTACGTCCCTCCCCGCCTGCGTGGGGCGCTGTTTATGTTGGCACCACCACTACGTCCCTCCCCGCCTGCGTGGGGCGCTGTTTATGTTGGCACCACCACTACGTCCCTCCCCGCCTGCGTGGGGCGCTGTTTATGTTGGCACCACCACTACGTCCCTCCCCGCCTGCGTGGGGCGCCACCACTACACTCCTCCCCGCCTGCGTGGGGCGCTGTTTATGTTGGCACCACCACTACGCTCCTCCCCGCCTGCGTGGGGCGCTGTTTATGTTGGCACCACCACTACGCTCCGTGACAGAGACACCTGGGTCACTGGGCCATCATCTGGGCCGTCTTCATCTGAATCGATATTCATTTAGAGAGCTGGGCGATGTGTGTGTGTGTGTGTGAGCAGGGTGTGTGTGTGTGTGTGTGTGTGAGCTGGGTGTGTGTGTGTGTGTGTGTGTGAGCAGGGTGTGTGTGTGTGTGTGTGTGAGCAGGGTGTGTGTGTGTGTGTGTGTGTGTGAGCAGGGCGATGGAGACTGCAGCTGTCCCAATCCGATATATAAGGGTGAGAACTCAGCATGGATAAAAATCAGGATGAATTATTGACAAAAGACTTTATTAAATATAAGTCAATATAGTAGTAAATAAATGCACAGGCCAGAAAAGAGAAAGAACAGAGGAATCCTTAAAGCTGACAGAATGATACTATGTACACCAGATAGTGTGCTAAATGCTAAATACCAGTAGCAGATGCAGTAAATAGCATGTAGCATACAGTGTGCTCCCTTGAATAAACCATACATGACTGCACTACATACAGTAGCATATATGCTGCATCATATGCACACAACGTAGCATCTTTACTATGTAGCATGTGCACTCACATAAATTATATATAGCATAAAGACTGCAGGGCTTGTGCTACCTCTGGTGTGTGTGTGTGTGTGTGTGTGTGTGTGTGTGTGTGTGTGTGTGTGTGTGTGTGTGTGTGGGTGTGTGCTTAGTGAAATATCTGGTACAGCCCTGGTAACCTGATTGGGAGCGTGGTGGTGGTGGTGGTGGTGGACTACGGTGACTCCTCTCCTCCTCAGTGGCCGGCTGTATAAATAGCAGCCGTAATGGACTGGAGTGTGATGCCATCATTTATCAGCGTGCGCAAACACACCAGGTTCAGGGCCTTCCTCATTTTCCTAATGATGCTCGGCTCTGGGTTGGGGTTTTACTCCGAGCTTGCGAGGATCTGCGCCTAATGGACGCGATTCATCACCGCTCTTACATGCTCAAGTCCACCTCAGTTCAGCAAACTTCGGGGAGACAAAACAAATTGCCAAAATAAAAGCATTTCCAGCGAGGGAATTGGATTATTTTTCACGCCCATAGGTAAGTGGAGAACACCTGACTGAGATCCTGACTGAGGTTGTGCGGGTCAGGAGCAGTTACGCTAGCACCCAGAACAAGCGCCATACTGAGCACGCTCAAAGAGCCTCACTAAAAACCTATATTCTAAGAACCTCTGACCAGCTGGTGCATATCTACGCTTTACATGTAAACAACAACACTCCAGAGACAATCATTTATTTTCAAATGAACAATTCCTAGCTAGTTATAAACAAGGGAATCAAAACTATTTGATTTTCCAGGCTCCTGGTCTGGTCAGTGAGCCTTGTGGAGTTCTTTCTCATGTCTGTGGCCTGTGGTTGTGTTTTTGCT
>NW_027468848.1:7612259-7629759 GCF_046254945.1 Alosa pseudoharengus
GCACAGTGCTCATAATGCAATACAAGGAACAATCATAGTCAGAATTTTGTTAAAAACCGACAAAAGGTCAAAGTCTGGTAAATTGTGATAGAAATACTGTAACTTTAAGGCCTAGGCCTACTCATTAAAATCAATAGAGAGCCTACTATATTGTAAATCAAAGCTTAAAGGAACCATATGCAAGATTGTGGCCAAAACAGGTACTACAATCACTTTCAAATTACTGTAGAGCGGTGTATCCCCTTCCCCTCCCCTCCCCTCTGACTGGCAGAGTTGGCAACCGGATGACGAAACACTACTGACTTTGTGATTAGTAGATAGGTGGAGGGTGGCGCATTAGGCCAAAACACAACATGACAACATCAACATCAGTTGAGGGCTGCAACTTCACTTTTTAAATGACAATATCCTGGCCAGACTACTGTTGTCAGTGATATAAGTATTTGAAATGAACATGATTTCTTAATGTCTAGTGACATATCAGGGCAATTTTATGATTAATTGAAATACAATTTTTACATACGGTTCCTTTAATAAAGACATGTCAAGATGGTGGCCTGCTGGCCATTTCGGTGCCCTAAGTGAGTGGCTTTGAGTGAGTGACATTTAAATGATAACTCAAACACCTAAAGTAAAATAAAAGGCCTATTATTTACAGACCATTAATGTGTATTTTTAAATTTGGGTTAAACTGCATTGTAACGCGCGTTACTGAAGTTTGTACCGAGTAAATATTACCCAATTTTTTTTGTAATGCCTTACATTACAGCGTTACCGCAAACAGCAATATATTACAGTAATTACATTACTTTTGTAACGCATTACTCCCAACACTGCCTACCACAGCGAGGCCCACAGAATGGAGCTAACACCTCCACAGCCTAACGCCTCCTCCTACCACAGCGAGGCCCACAGAATGGAGCTAACACCTCCACAGCCTAACGCCTCCTCCTTGCTCTCCCGGAGCAGAACTCTCAGAGCGAACACCTGTGAGGCTCCATAGCACCTCCCATTTGTAGATTTGTCTAGATTCATAAACATGATTTTTTTAATTGATTTATTGATTGATTGATTTTTTTTTTATTTGATCATCATCCACCTGAGAGCACCGCTTAGCATGGTGCAGGAGGAGATGAGGAGGAGATGGTGCTTAGCATGGTGCAGGAGGAGATCGTGCAGGAGGAGATGAGGAGGAGATGGTGCTTACCATGGTGCAGGAGGGGATGAGGGGGAGATGGTGCTTAACATGGTGCAGGAGGGGATGGTGCAGGAGGAGATGAGGAGGAGATGGTGCATAGCATGGTGCAGGAGGGGATGTTGCTTAGCATGTTTGCAGGAGGAGATGGTGGTTAGCGTGGTGCAGGAGGAGATGGTACTGACCCAGTGGACCCACCTGAAAGCACGTCTTGGCAGGGCAAAAGTGAATCTTAGCTCTGTACAGAGCAGTACAGAGGCAAAGGTGAAGCTTAGCTCTGTCTCTGTACAAAGCTAAATGTGATGCTTAGCTCTGTGTTGCTATAGAGTTACATGTAATGGTGAATCTTAGCCCTGTCTCTGTGTAAAGTTACAGTAAAAGTGAATCTTAGCCCTGTCTCTGTGTGGAGTTAAAGGTGAATCTTAGCTCTGTCTCTGTGCGGAGTTAAAGGTGAATCTCAGCTTTATCTCTGTGCGGGGTTATAGGTGAACCTCAGCTCTATCTCTGTGCGGAGTTAAAGGTGAACCTCAGCATTGTCTGTGCAGAGTTAAAGGCGAATCTCAGCTCTGTGTTGTTACAGAGTCAAAGGTGAACCCGACACCTTGTGGCTGCGTGGCACCTCCCAGTGGCAGGCAGGAGCACGGGCCACAGATGGAGGTGGCATCTGGTGCCCAATTTGTCATGGCTGAATTAGCCTGGCGCTGATAAGGGCTGAAGTTTTAATAAAAGTTGGGGCGAGCAGATAGCAGGCAGAAGGACACTGATGAAGTGTCTAGGGGCCTATTTCCTCCTCCAGATAAGGGCCAAGGGAGATAGAGAGATGGGGGGGGGCAGAGAAGATGGGGGGAGGAGAGAGAGAGAGAGAAGAGTGAGAGAGAGAGAGGCAATGGCAATGTAGAGAGAAGAGATGAGATGGAAGAAAGAGGGAGTTGGGGAGAGAGGGGTATAGAGGGTAGAGATGGGGGAGAGAGAGAGAGAGAAAGTGGAGATGGGAGGGAGAGAGAGAGAGAGGTATAGAGAGTAGAGATGGGGGAGAGAGAGAGAGAGAGAGAGTGGAGATGGGAGGGAGAGAAAGAGAGGTATAGAGAGTAGAGATGGGGGAGAGAGAAAGAGGGTATAGAGTAAAGATGGGAGAGAGAAAGAGGGTATAGAGTAAAGATGGGAGACAGAGAGAGGGGGTGGTTAGAGAGTAGAGAGAGAGGAATCCAGGGTCTCAGACGTGAATATCTTCAGGTGAGGGCTTTTGGTATGCAAATGAAATGAAACACACATATTCACTGTAAAGTGAAAAAATGGATAAAAAATGCATAAAAGAAGAAAGTAAGACAGTTTAAAAATAAAGACAGTTTAAATATGAAGACAGTTTAAAATGAAGACAGTTTAAATATGAAGACAGCTTAAAATGAAGACAGTTTAATATGAAGACAGTTTATTATGAAGACAGTATAAATATGAAGACAGTTTTAATATGAAGACTGTGTAAATGAAGACAGTTTACTTATGAAGACAGTTTAAGTGTAAACATGAAGACAGTGTAAAAATGAATACAGTGTAAATATGAAGACAGTTTAAATATGAAGACAGTGTAAAAATGAATACAGTTTAAATATGAAGACAGTGTAAATATGAAGACAGTGTAAATGAAGACAGTTTAATTATGAAGACAGTTTAAGTGTAAAAATGAATACAGTGTAAATATGAAGACAGGGTAAATATGAAGACAGTGTAAAAATGAATACAGTGTAAATATGAAGACAGGATAAATATGAAGACAGTGTAAAAATGAATACAGTTTAAATATGAAGAGGCCATTGCAGCATTGCTGTCCGTTCCACATACTACAGATATGGTTTCATCTTCTTTCATTTGCCCAATCACATGCACTCTTCGCAATCACATGCACTCTTCTCATGCACTCTTCTCAATCACATGCACTCTTCTTAATCACATGCACTCTTCTCATGCACTCTTCCCAATCACGTGCACTCTTCTCAATCACGTGCACTCTTCTCAATCACACTGCAAAAAATGAATTCTAACCAAGTGTTATTGATCTTTTATTAAGATTAAAAAAAACTATTTGGTATTGTTTTTAGTATGAAAAGACTTACCTAGCACCCTCTCAAAAGATCATTTTGACTTAATTTAAGAAGACTTTAACTTATTTTAAGGAGTCTTATCAAGACAAATTTGCCCAACGCACTGGCAGACAAATTTGCTTGTTTTTATGACAAATTTGCTTAACGCACTGGCAGACAAATTTGCTTGTTTTCAAGATGAGATGTCTTAAAATAAGTAAAAAATGTTTTAAATTAAGTCAAATGATTTCACAATAAAGCGCTAGGTAAGTCTCTTTATACTGAAAACAATACCAACTAGTTTTTTTTATCTTGATATAAAATTAATAACACTTGGTTAGATTTTGTTAGATAAGCAGTTTTTGCAGTGCACATGCACTCTTCTCAATCACGTGCACTCTTCCCAATCACATGCACTCTTCCCAATCACATACACTCTTGATTTGGGTATCGGTCTGTCTGTCTTTCTCTCTCCCTCTCTCTATCCCCCTTCCCTGTGCCTTGTTTCATCCCTCCCTCTGTCTTTCTCTCCCTCTCTCTTTCTTTCCCTCTCTTTCTCTCCCACTCTCCCTCTCTCTCCCTCTCTTTCTCCCCCTCTCTCTCTCTCCCACCCTCTCTCTCTCTCTCTCTCTCTTTTTCTCTCCCTCTCTCTCTCTTTCTCTCGGTATGTTCTGGCCCCCCGCCAGCAGCCATAGCTCACGCTCCGCCGTGGCAGTGGGGTCCAGATGTGGCGTCGGCGCGGTTTTTCTGGCTCTTGCCAGCTGACTGCGCCGTTTGATAACGGGCCCCTCCGGATGCCCATCACCGGCCACAGAGATCGAAATTAAATGATGATGATCTTCCCACGAGCGGGGCCAGGAAGCAACGCGTATAAATCTTGATTTGGTCGCAGCGTGAGAAGTCTTTATCCATCATCACTCTTAATGAACAAGCCATTAGCGCCCATGAATGCCGGCCGCTCCGGGACCCCAATGCGCCACGCCGCTTTTGTTTGCCACTTTTCGGGGAGACGCGGCCGCCCTGCGAGGGAGGGGTCAAACTCGTTGCTGCAGATGCCGGGGCGACCTCTGCACTCCTGGGGTGGGTGTGTGCGTGCATGCGTGTGCTAAACAGCGCTGGAAAAATTAGCTCAAGAACCATGAGCAGGTTCCTTCTCCACTCTCCTCCATTCCTGAATCTATCAGTTAGACCTTTCTCTCTCTCTACCTCCCTCTCTCTATTGGTCCCTCTCTCTCTTCCTCTCTCTCTATCCTCCTCCCTCCATCTCTCTCTCTCTCTTTGTTTCCAGAATGATCTGCTCTGCTTGACTGTTTGAGCTTCTCCCTGAAGCTTCTCTTGTCTTGTCATCCAGAGCTAAGCCATTATCACACTAAACCATCCACTGCACACACACACACACACACACACATGCACACACACTCGTCCCCTGCTAGGGTAATTCCATGTGCACACCATCTTCAGCTTCATTCAAGCTCACAGAGCAAATAGAAATAGAGATGCTTTTCTCTGAAACACTTATAAACTGTTAAGGACCCCGGCACAGTCCCTTGGGGTGTGTACAGTATGTGTGTGTGTCTGTGTGTGTGTGTGCGTGCTGCGTTTGTGATCCATTTGAATTCCCCTCTCACCATGCTGTGAGGATACACGATTTCACAATGCTCAATCAGACAAAATACACACACACACACACACACACACACATACACACACACACACACACACACACTCTCCTTTTGCAGTGTTCCACACTGTAACGCTGCTTGTGAGCACATCTCTTGGCCGATGTGCTTTTAAAAGCTTTCTGAAGACAAACAGCGGTACACAGATCAAATAATACATATTTGGTTTCAGGGCCCTTGCAGTAGCATACAAATATTTCCCTTTTCCTTTTTTCTCTAGCGACGCATGAAGGAGTTCAACTTTAAAAGTTCATCTGTTGTGTGTGTTTTTTTTTTGTTCTTCTGGAGTCTTTTATTCGCAGACGGGATGCGGTTAAAAGCTTCTTTAAGAATTCAGCAGTGTGTTGTGCATACCCCGGGGCTACTGGAAGCAGAGGCAGGCCGCAGCACTTGCATGTGTGTGTTACGTGTGTGTGTGTGTGTGTGTGTGTGTGGTGTGTGTGTGTGTGTGTGTGTGTGTGTGTGTGTGTGTTACGTGTGTGTGTGTGTGTGTGTGTTGTGCGTACCCTGGGGCTTCTGGAAGCAGAGGCAGGACACAGCACTTGCATAAAATTTGAATGAAATGGTGGTGGGGCCCTCTTAGCTCTGTGAAGTGTGACGCGTCTCCTCCAAGGAGGAAGAATAAAATCTGACATGGCGTAATTGTGTTTAAGTTGTTGTGTGGCGGCACAGCGTGGCGTGGTGTGTGTGTGTGTGTGTGTGTGTGTGTGTGTGTGTGTGTTTGAGTCAGAAACACAAAAGGAAGAGTAGAATGCTCAGACTTGTTGTTAGTGACACATGTCATGTTTTATTGGCACTCCACACACACTCTCTCCACACACACACACACACACACACACACACACACACACACACACACACACTACTGCTACCTCCCTCTCCAACCTGTTTGATAAATCTTTTCTTTATTGCAAATGCCTCTGAGGCAGCTTGAGATCTGCCCGTTGAGTTGTCTGGGCTTGTGTGTGTCCAATACCTGTGCCACATATCAGCACAGTTCTAATTGGGTTAAAGATGATCAGAGATAAAGCTTCACTACAGATTGCTGTAACAGGGTACATTTGAGTGTGTTATTGCTATGCTATTGGTCAATTGTTTGTTAAATCGTTTGTTGTTTTGCAACACCATTTTCGCTTGTTGGGCAAAAGCAGTGTTGTTTGGAACCGACCAAAAGTGTTTCCTGATATCACACTGCCACCACTATGTTGTGTGTGTTTTGTTTTAAACATCTGCAGTAGTGGTCTGTCTCTTGTCCAATCAGACTACATCTCAGTAAGCAGACTACATCTCAGTAATCAGACTACATCTCAGTAATCAGACTACATCTCAGTAAGCAGACTACATCTCAGTAATCAGACTGCATCTCAGTAATCAGACTACATCACAGTAATGAATTGCAGCTCAGTAATCAGACTGCATCTCAGTAATCAGACTACATCACAGTAATGAATTGCAGCTCGTATATACTGTATGTGTCTGTCTCTGCTGTCTTTGTTGCTGGTATTACATTATATTTGTATTATGTTGCTGTGTGAGGTATTGTGCTACTGTAGCCTGCTATTACGTCTATTCTATTTGTTCAAATATTGAAACAATCTAAGATATGACTGAACTGATTTTAATTAGTTGGTATTGTAATTAAACAAAAAACACATAAAAAATCAAATGAACAACAATTATGATGCAGAACAACACAGTATGCCATTACATTCCAACTTTATATATGCAAGGATCTTTATTATGCATTTGTTTATTCAACATAACTCTGATAAAAGATACTCCTCATCAGCAGTTTGGTTTAATCATATTTACTTGGTGCCTAGATCTATGGAAACTAGATGTACCGCAGAGCGGTACAAAATATGACCGCCGCCCAGTCCAGCACATTTTTTCCACAAAAAGAAATCACGCTGAAAGGCCTATATGATTCTAACTGTCTCACTAAATTGCATTATCCACACTCAATTCTCACTGGTATCTGCTAGACAACAAGTCCCAAAACATGATTAGTTCATAGATTTCACATGTAAAATTCATTTTATACAACCCCACCTCCATCTTGCCTGTTCATAATTCTGAGAAATTCTTGATTGTTTGTGTTATGTTTATGTTATGTGTGTGGGTGTGTGTGTGTGTGTGAGTGTGTGTGTGTGTGTGTGTGTGCGTGCTTGTGTGTGTGCCTGCGTATGTGCCTGTGCATGGAAGCGTACATATGTCTACTGTGTGAGTATATGTCATACGTATGATTACTGTGAATGTGTGTGTGTGCGTGTGTATCTGTTTGTGCACATGTGTGCACATGAAATGGGTTAACATGACCCCTGGAGGCAAATATACGGAAAAAAAATGGTCATCCTAGGCCCTACAGTTCTCAAGATATTCACAGAGAACTGTGTCTGCCCTACCCTCCTTTCGGGGGGTCCAGTCCAGCGGGGGGGCTACAGATCAAAACGAAAAATGACGGTTCCATGCTATCCATGTGGGGGTACATGCCCACCAAGTTTTGTGTACCCCGGTCTTTCAGTGTCCCGGGAATCCTTGTTGGTGTACGTCACTAAATGTACACATAAATTATTTTATTGTAAGGCCCCCCATGAACGAAAGTACACAAAACTTGGCATGCATTCGGAGGGTGTCATAATGATCCTACTCTTTCAATTTCGTGCAGTTTTGACCATGTCAGCCAGAGATATTGTGATGAAAACACCTACATTTTTGCTTTTTAATTTTTAACTAGGTGGCGCTATACATGAAATAAGTGTTAATGGGATGGGTTGACATGGCCCCTTGAGATCAACATACAAAAAAAAGGTGGACCTCCTAGGCCCTACGGTTCTCGAGATATTCACAGAAAACTGTCTCTGGCCACCTACAGGCCAGTTGGTGTATAGTAACATAAATTCATTTATTGTGTGGCCCCCCATGAACGGAATTCCACGAAACTTGGCGTGCATTCAGAGGGTGTCATAATGATCCTACACTTCCAATTTCGTGCAGTTTTGACTATGTTAGGTCACAGATACCTGCGATTACAACACCTCATTTTTACTTTTTTGTGTTTAACTAGGTGGCGCTATACATGAAATGAGTGGTTATGGAATGGGTTGACATGGCCACTTGAGATCAACTTACAAAAAAAAAATGGTCCTCCTAAACCTTACGGTTCTCGAGATATTCACAGAAAAATGTGTCTGCCCTACCCTCCTTTCGGGGGGTGCAGTCCAGCGGGGGGGCTACAGATCAAAACGAAAAACGATGGTTCCATGCTATCCATATGGGGTTACATGCCCACCAAGTTTCGTCTACCCCGGTCTTTCAGTGTCCCGGGACTCATTGACAGAAATTTGGGCATGCGAAAAAAAAAAAAAAAAAAAAAAAAAAAAATCTGACTAAACCTATATGACCGCCGCTTCGCTGCGCGGCGGTCATAATAACATTGAAATAAAACAGATTATTTTTTATATATTGAATTGAATTTTTTTTGTTTTTTATTAAACAATAAAATCTATAATAAATGTGGATCATTGTTGTGATAATTCCTGTATGAAAAGGCTGGAATCCTGAGAGATTTGACAGCTTTAGCAGAGAAGTGTAAGGGTCTTGTCCAGTCTTGATCTGTTTTCCCTGTGTGTACCTTGATGTTTGCATTCCATTGTGTCTCCTTTGTTTACGTCCTGTGCCATGTGCTTGTATGTTTACTTCCTGTGTCCTGTGCACCTATGTTTACTTCCTGTGTCCTGTGCACCTATGTTTACTTCCTGTGTCCTGTGCGCCTATGTTTACTTCCTGTGTCCTGTGCTCATATATTTACTTCCTGTAGTCACGTGCCTTGTGTTCCTCATACCTGTGTCTCCTCCCCTTACCTGTCCCTGATTATTAGTCCTATTTAATCCTCTTTAATCTTTAACCTGTCCCTGTGTTAAGTCCACCTGTCTCTTGTTACCCCTTTGTATTGAAACCCTCTGTCTTTTCTTCTGTCTTGGTAAATCTTTGTTGTGTGCTACACACAGTTTGGTTTGTATATCTCAGTTTCCTGAAGTAAAGCTTTGTTGATCCCAAGTCTACCTTGTTTTTCCTGCGTTTGGATCCAAACCCATAAGCAAACCGTTACAAGAAGAGTGCAGTGCCATAGGCTGGCCTGTACACCAAGGGTGTGTGTGTGTTGTACACATGTCGTCAAGGTGTGTTTGAGTGCCTCCGCATCATGTGGAGGACTCCCATTACACCCCTATGTCAGCATCATAAACAACCTGCCGTCCTGCGTTTGTGTGTGTGTGTGTGTGTGTGTGAACAGAGGCTCTGCCGTAATGGAATCACTGCATCACTGCTCAACACAAGGTCTGAGCTCTCCTCTGGAACAACACTTACCTGAGAGAAAGACAGAGAGAGTGAGGAGAGGGAGAGAGAGAGGGATAAAAAGAGAGAGGGGGGATAGAGAGAGAGTGAGAGATGGATCAGAGATAAAAGTCAGGGAAAGAGGGAGAACGAGAGAGGAGAGAGAGAGAGAGAAAGAGAGAGAGCTGCCTCCTGTAGACCTGTGAGAGAAAGTGCATGGCGTCCATGTTGGCTTCAAGTCTTTTGAGTCTTGCGCTGATAATGATGATGATGATGATGATGATGATATTGATGTTGATGATTCTAATGGAGATAATGATGGCGATGATGGATATGACCCACTGTGTTGACTATGTGATGCTCACTGATGCTGAAACTGATGGAGATGATCCTCCATGTTGGCTCTGTGTGCTGAAGAGATGATCCTCCATATTGGATCTGCAGGTTGAGGGTGATGTGCTGATGCTGCAACTGATGGAGATGATCCTCCATGTTAGATCTGCAGGTTGAGGGTGATGTGCTGATGTTGATGCTAAAACTGATGGAGATGGAGATGATCCTCCATGTTAGATCTGTGAGGTGAGGAGATGATCCTCCATATTGGCTCCGTGAGGTGAAATTATTCTGAAATGATGTGTGTGTGAGGTTAGCGAACTCTCTTTACCTGTGTGTGTGTGTGTGTGTGTGTGTGTGTGTGTGTGTGTGTGTGTGTGTGTGTGTGTGTGTGTGTGTGTGTGTGTGTGTGTTCTTCCTGTAATCTCGTCAAACCCATCACAGGGTCTCCCCTCCGGCCCTGTGTATTGCTAGTGTGGTGCTGTGTGTTATAAGGTGCTGTGTGTTGTAAGATGCTGTGAGTTATAAGGTGCTGTGTGTTGTAAGATGCTGTGAGTTATAAGGTGCTGTGTGTTGTAAGATGCTGTGAGTTATAAGGGGCTGTGTGTTGTAAGATGCTGTGAGTTGTAAGATGCTGTGAGTTATAAGGTGCTGTGTGTTGTAAGATGCTGTGAGTTATAAGGTGCTGTGTGTTGTAAGATGCTGTGTGTTGTAAGATGCTGTGAGTTATAAGGTGCTGTGTGTTGTAAGATGCTGTGTGTTGTAAGATGCTGTGAGTTATAAGGTGCTGTGTGTTGTAAGATGCTGTGTGTTGTAAGGTGCTGTGAGTTATAAGGTGCTGTGTGTTTACAAGATGCTGTGTGTTGTAAGATGCTGTGTGTTGTAAGATGCTGTGTGTTGTAAGATGCTGTGAGTTATAAGGTGCTGTGTGTTGTAAGATGCTGTGAGTTATAAGGTGCTGTGTGTTGTAAGATGCTGTGAGTTATAAGGTGCTGTGTGTTGTAAGATGCTGTGAGTTATAAGGTGCTGTTTATGGATAGACACTGCACTGCAAACAAATTAAATCTAACCAAGTGTTATTAACCTTATAATTAGATCAAAAAATCTATTTAGTATTGTTTTTAGTATGGAAAGACTTACCTAGTACTCTTTTGAAAGATCATTTTGACCTAATTTAAGAAGACCTTGACTTATTTTAATGAGTCTTATCAAGATAAATTTACTCAACGCACTGGCAGACAAATTTGCTTAACGCACTGGCAGACAAATTTGCTTGTTTTCAGGATGAGATGTCTTAAAATAAGTCAAACTTTTCTTTAAATTAAGTCAAATGATTTCATGAGAAAGCGCTAGGTAAGTCTCTTTATACTGAAATCAATACCAACTATTTTTTTTATCTTGATATAAGATTAATAACACTTGGTTAGATTGTGTTAGATAAGCAGTTTTTGCAGTGTGTGTGTGTGTGTGTGTGTGTGTGTGTGTGTGTGTGTGTGTGTGTGTGTGTGTGTGTGTGTGTGTGTGCTGTGAAAGCCTCTGCAGTCTAGTGCATGTCATGGGAGCTTGCAATGGGAGTCTGTTTCACTCCTAGCTGAAGTCCTTTGTGCTCCTCTGTGTTAAGCTCATGAAATATGAATGTCTATATTTTCAAAAATCTCCAAGAAATCTTAAGGGTTAATAGCTCGCTGTGACCAAAATGCAGACGGTCAGTCATCATTGTGGAAAGGGTTAACCTCTTTATTATTTATGTGCTTTTTTATAAATTATTAGAAGTAAGTATGATGCATATATTGCCTATGAGGAAAAAACAACCACATAAAAAATGAAGATGTTGCGTCCATGTTCACCACTAGTGCACCTAAATCCAGGTGGAGGGGTTGGGGGGGGGGGGGGGGGGAATGCAGCGGTCCTATTTTTGGGGCGCGCTCCATAAAGTGATCTTAACGTCAGTCTCCCAGGACCAGTAATGTGATAGTGCCTCAGGCGCTGTTTTCAATTACCCAAGAGCACCAGCTCCAGCTCGTCCTCTGTCGCCGTGGAGACCCATGGCTGTGGGGGGGGGGGGGGATGATTGCAAAAGGAAGGGTTTTGGAGTGTCTTTCAGTTGCGTGTTTCATTTCATTCATTTAAACATTTCTTACATTTCTCAGATTGTTTTGTTTGTTTCATATTAGTTGAAGTTCAGGTATGCACATACAGTAGAAATTATTTTTTTACTTTCATTGTGACAATAAATGCCCCAAAATTGTAAATGTGGTCTTTTAAATATAAAAAAAACTGTCCTTTGGGTGATGCACATTCTTACCCTAGGATACAGAATATACAGATTAATATTTTCTTGAGGAGGACTCAGTGGATGAGTCAGAAGTAGAAGAGGGGAGGAGAGGAGAGGAGAAGAGAGGAGAGAGGAGGAGAAGAGAGGAGAGGAGAGGGGAGGAGGGAAGGAGAGGAGAAGGGAGGAGGAGAAGAAGATGAGAGGAGAGGAGAAAAGTGGAGAGGAGTGGGTAGGAGAGGAGAGTTTGTCAAAGACTGCCTGTGTATTTAAAGTCAGTGAATGCAGAGGTTTGGTGTGTCGGGCTGCCTATGTGTGTATGTGTGTGTGTGTGTGTGTGTGTGTGTGTGTGTGTGTGTGTGTGTGTGTGTGTGTGCGTGTGTGCGTGTGTGTGTGTGTGTGAATGAGGAGGTTTTTGTGGCTGTAAAGTTTATTTACTGCTGTCCCATCTCCATAAAAGCCTTCACTGCTGCTGTGGGTGACCTTCCCTTAGCCAGGGTCCACTACAGGAGCACCACAGGGGGCCATGTAACAGTCACGTCACACGTGTACACACACACACACACACACACACATATGCATGCACGCACACACACACACACGCACACACACACACACATACTGTATGCATGCACGCACACACACACACGCACGCGCACACGCACCACACACACACACACACACACACACACACACACATGCACATGCACACATGTTGTACACACACATACATACACAAACACACCAGACACACACCACACACCCAATATACTGTACTTTCTGATACACACACAGTGAAATTTGCAAAATAATGATAGTTAAAAAAATAGCCATCCCTACAATAGACATCTTAAAACCATTATCTTTTCATTGCAGGCTATGGAAACTGTATAGTTCTTTTTGGAAATCCGAAAAAAATATATATGGAATTGTAGGAATTTATTTTGATTTACCTAATCTTTATTTTGTAATTTACTAACAGGAAGTAACTTGATTTTGTTTGTCAAACACAATCTATCAAAACACAACTTATTCACTCTCAGTCAATCAATCAATGAATCAATCAAATCAATCAAAATGTATTTGTATAGCACTTTACAACAACCAGTAGGCGTCCAAAGTGCTTCATATCAGAGACTAAGAATAAAAACAGCATGACAAGCAGTTAAAAGATTGACATGTAGACTTACATATAGAATTGTCACACCACTACTGCTTATTAAAAGCCATTATAAACAAGTGAGTCTTTAGTTTAGACTTGAAAAGACTTACGTCTGTAATTGTCTGAATATCAGGGGGTAGCTTATTCCAGAGTTTCGGGGGAGCAACCCGCAAAAGCCTGCTCACCCCACCGTTTATACCTGGACCTTGGGACCTCTAACACCAATTGGTTAGAAGACCGCAAAGACCAATTGTGCTAACGCAGGGTTAACATCTCGGATAAATATTCCGTGGCCAAGCCATTAAGGGCCTTAAAAACAAACAATAAAAACTTAAACTCTATTCTAAAACACACAGGGAGCCAATGTAGTATGTATAGAACAGGAGTGACATGTTCGTGTCTAGGTGTGTTTGTTAAAAAGCGGGCAGCAGCATTTTGCACAAGTTGCAGACGTGAGATGGATGTTTGATTCAAGCCAACATACAGGGCATTACAGTAATCTAATCTTCAACTAATAAAAGCATGAATCGCCTTTTCTAAATCATGCCTGTTTAGGAAGTGCTTAACTTTAGCCAGCAGATGAAACTCGTTGCACTCAGTTTTGGCTTTGTTCAAGTTAAGGAAGTTTTGTGATAGTCCTCAATGTACAAACACTCATTACACCATCCAATCATTGTCTTAGTATAGACCTATGAATAGATATACTCTACAGTATATACTGTATACTGTAGGTATAAACCCTTTCAATCAGATTTCAGTCAGATTTCTGGTTGATATGTCCAGAACCAATGCAGATAGGCCTACTTTGAAATGAAAATGAATCGAACTTTAGCGCAATGTTCTACAAAAAGTCAACTTCACGTAAAACTTTTATTTTTTATTTTTGTTCGTCCCCAAGTTACCATTAGCTCAATGTTGTTTTCTGTGCCTCCTGTAATGCCTTAGAAATGCAAATGTTTGTTTCTGCAGTTGAAAGGGTCCATAGGCCTATGAATACATACACACTCAACTGTTGGGGAAAGGTTCCAGTGGGGGCTGGCATAGAAGCAAAGAGGGGGAGTCAGGGTGTGTGTGTGTGTGTGTGTGTGAGAGAGAGTGTACAGAAGCACCGATACAGTCCATCTGATCAATATATGTGCCTAGACTTAATTTTATACACTGACTATTTTCTCACATATTAATTTCTAATAGCCGGTCATTTTTGACCGAGAATACACATGGGTGTTCTAAAGTTTAATAAAACACCCAAATTGATAATGATCAAACTAAATCATTAGAGACCCTTTGAAGTCACGGAGCCTTGTGATAGACAGAATAAATTAACAATATTTTCTAAGAGAAATACATTTTCAATCGGTCAAATTGTCCGAGAACTAAACAGGAGGGTTAAACAGCTCCTTGTCATTAATTGTAGTATTATTTTGTAGTAGCCCATTATACTTTACTTCCACTGTCCACAGCCAAATGTATAATCTTGTTGGTAACACTTTATAATAACTACACACAATTCATCATTTATTAAGCCTTTCTTACTTATTAGTTAATGGTTTGTTCATCATTAGTAATTTCCTGTTCATACATAATTTATCATCAGTAAAGCATTTGTTCACTCATTTATAAATGGTTTGTTCATAGTAAATAAGCCTATCCAAAAACTATGTTTGTAAGTACATGATTTATACGTAATAAGTAATGAAACAACCACTTATAAATGAAATCATTTTCTTATTATAAACCAGTTGCAAACTATTACAAAATGCTTTGTTCATCATTTGTAAAGCATTGTTCCTATGTTAATTCTCATAAATAAAGTATTTGTACACAGTTATAAATGGTTTGTTCATAGTAAATAAGCCTATATCTACAATATGTTTATGAATTATTGTTAATGTTTAATAAATGATGCAATAATATGTTTTTGTGTTTTGTATGTTTTAAGTAATATTTCCATTATTTAACAGTTGTTACATACACATGCACTAATGATTAGTTAGTGTTTGGATACATATTTTATAAACCACTTCCTAATACTATAATTCATGAATAACTCAGGAGTTACAAGTGGTTAGTTAATGATATTTTGTGAGCTTATCTAAAGTGAGGACTTTCTATGCCTTGCAACGCATTTTCAAATGAGTTGTAAAGATTACATTCACATTCATTCATTTAGCAGACAAGCAACGTACACATGTCAATTAAATTGAAGGCCATTGACATAACAGTGAAAGCCAGGAATCGAACCCCCAACTTTTCAGGCTACTGTATGCTAGTCCAGCTCCTTATCCACTACACTACCATGTCCAGACAGAAACCCCTACAACTATGCAAGAATTCTGTTTTCTTCTACTACACACTGTTAAGCATTTATTAAACATCTGTAAACTATTATTAAATGCTGTATTCTTCGTTTGTAAAGCATTGTTCCTACATTAATTCTCATCTGTAAACCATGTTTACACACAGTTAAAAATGGTTTGTTCATAGTAAACATGCATATCTATATTATATTTTTGAATTGACTGTTGTAATACCACTGTGCAGAGGTAGTGTAGTGGATAGGGAGCTGGATTAACATGCAGTAACCCATAAAGTTGGGGGTTCAAGCCCCGGCATCCACCAATGTGGCCTTGCCCTTTAATTTCATTGACATGTGTAAGTCGCTTTGGGTGAAAGTTTTGGCTAAATGAATAAATGCAAGAGTAAACTTTATAACACATTTGTAAATGTGTTGCAAGGCAAAAAAAACATATTATTGCATCATTTATTAAGTATTAACAATAATGTATAAACATATTTTAGATATAGGCTTATTTACTATGAACAAACTATTTATAACTGTCTGAACAAATGCTTAACTGATGATAAATTATGTATGAACAAGAAATTACTAATGATGAACAAACCATTAACTAATAAGTAACAAAGGCTTAATAAATGATGAATTGTGTGTAGTTATTATAAAGTGTTACCGAATACTTTAAAGTGACAATGCGCATTATTAATATATTTAGTAAATCTTCCTCATCTTGGTTTTTATGAAAAACCAAAACATTTCTCATACTTGGTATCTGTATGTTATGTTTCGCCTGGTTTATTAGTTTGCATTGTTTTGGTTTATTAGTTTGCATTGTTTTGGTTTATTAGTTTGCATTGTTTGATGAGACTTAAACGGAACGGTACACGAACATGTAATCTAAGAAGAAAAAAAGCTGCTTAGCATAAGAGCTTGTTTATTGTGGAGCACTTATCTCAGTGTCTAAATAGAACCACACAGGGAAAGGAAAAGCAAATAAATTAAATGAAGAGAGAGAGAGAGAGAGAGAGAGAGAAATCACCTACGTGCCTACGTGTATGTGTGTGTGTGTCTGTGTGTGTATGAAAGAGAGAGAGAAAGTGAGGGTATACATGCAATTTTTCATGTTACATGTTACTGTTTCCCTTAATGCTGTCAATGTTATTGTTATGCTGTTTAATTGTGCTTTGGCAACACTGAATTGAATTGAATTGAGAGAGGGAGAGGGAGGAAGAGAGAGAGAGAAAGAGAGAGAGAGAGAGAGAGAGAGAGAGAGAGAGAGAGAGAGAAAGAATAGCATGATGCCTCTGGCCCTGTCAGTAACTCAACAAATCAGATGACACTTCAATAGGAGAGCGGGAGCGTACGGCGAAATTCGAAAATTGAGTTGACAACACCCGCGATAAAGGCGTTATGGAGTGTAGAAATGGGTGTTTAAGCGCCTTGCGGTTCAGTTGTCGAGTGATGCAATTGTGCACGGCTTGCACAGTGTGCCGACACCCAAGCAAAGACACGGAGGAAGCCACCAGTGAATCAGTGAGAAATGAGAAAGAAGCTTCTCTAATAAACTGTGTGTGTGTGTGTGTGTGTGTGTGTGTGTGTTCACAGGGGGAGAGGGAAGAGTGTGTTACCTGTCACAGAGCCTGCTGAGCGCTGGTTTGTCTTCAGTCCTGCACGCAGAGCAAAAACAGACCCAGTGTCACGCTAGAAGCTTCTGCAGGCGGAGAGAGCCATCTTAAACACGACCAGACCAGAGGTCACAACCACTGAGGCGGCGTGTCACGGGTGCGCTCGGGGTCACGGTGAAGGTCACGCAGCCGAGCCGGTTTCAGTGTCCTGTTTACCGTCAGCCAGCCGCCGCCGAGCCGGTTTCAGTGTCCTGTTTACCGTCAGCCAGCCGCCATCCCCTCAGCTGGCAGACAGGGGTGACGTTAGGCCTTTAAGAAGGATGAATACCTCCCATTTAAATGAAAACAGCTGGGCCAGAATAACATTAAGGTTGGCTTCATGCTGTCAAGATTTCATCCTCCCCCCTCCTCCTGCTCTCCTCCTCCTCCTCCTCCTCCTCCTCCTCCTCCACCTCCTCGTCAGTTGTGTGAAGTTTGAGTTGAAAATGGTTTGGGAATCGTCTGCAAATCGGCTCAGGGCGGATT
>NW_027468848.1:7634759-7637259 GCF_046254945.1 Alosa pseudoharengus
TTAGCGTTAATGTTTCCCTCACACACACACACACACACACACACACTGCAAAGTGCTTCGCTATGCTAATGAACCGGCACAGACATGAAGCAGTGGCAATGGAAACAAAGACCACTCATGATGGTGTGTGTGTTCCCATAACACACTGTCACACTGTCATTTCCCTACAAGCTGTCCAACAAAATGACATGATTTTTCCTGGCTCCCTTTGGCGCGTCGTTTTCTCCAGTGGCACATTAAAGTCGTTTTATCTTTCATCCTGCCGTGTGACAGGACAGGACGGCTACCTCCTTTCTTCCTCGCCAGCTCGCTGACCTTAACAATGTGACATCGATAAATCATGTATCTTAAACAGCAACACTCCAGACTGTCACAGACATATTACCGTTACTCATACCACTCTCTCTGTGTGTGTGTGTGTGTGTTTGTGTCTGTGTGTGCATGTGTGTGGTGGTTAGCAAGAGGGGTTTGTTACTTTTTTCTTTTTTTAATCTACAAAGTGTACATCTCCTTATAGAAAACACTTCAAAGAAATGACATAGCGAGATTGCTATGTTGAAAGCTCATTGAGCCTGTTTGTGTGTGTGTGTGTGTGTGTGTGTGATCAGATCAGATTGTCCTTCTCTTTCTGTTTTTCACCCACTTCTGTCTATATCACTCTCTTTCTTATTTTTCTTTCTATTTTCCTTCTCTCTCCTTCCCTCTTTTCCTCTCCTTCTTTCTCCTCTATATACTCCTCTTTCTTTCTCTCCTTCTTTCTCTCTTTCTTTCTCTCTTTCTTTCTCTCTTTCTTTTAATTTCCCTCTCTTTTCTCTTTCCGCCCACTTTATTATCTATCTCTCTTCCCTTCTCTTTTCTTCTCCTTCTTCACTATCTCTCTTTCCCCCTCTTCTGATTCTCTTTCCCTCGTTCCTCCTCTCCCCTCCATTACGGTGGCGGTGAATGATGGTGATTTGGTTGAAGCTCAGTGAGAGGCGCAGCAAAATTGGTTGGTTGATAAAACCCCCCACTATCAAAGAGGGCTACTTTCTCATTTACATTTAGACGACTATTGATTATTTATTTACCCAGTGGAGTGGGATTCCTTTCCAATCTTATCTCTCTCTCTCGTCCGGGCTTGTCACCTGGAAAAAAAAAAAGAGATCGAGTTCTTGACACCGGCCGTGCGATAAGGCTGTTTTTGCTCAGCAGATAAAAGTTGCACCAGCACTCTCTCTCTCTCCCCCGCTCTGTTCTTCAGCCTCTTCTTCCTCACCCGTTTTGACAGTTAAAGAAAGTTTGGGGAATTAAAACTGATGGCCTCTTGCTCCAAAAGGTGCAGGTGAAAAGCTCTCAATTTGCCCAGGTAACGAGTCAAATTGGTTGTCCAGAAGCGGTCAGGGGCCCTCTGGCAGCCGCTGGGGTGTCGGCGTGGTGGCGTGGCGGCTCGCTAAATTGTTTTGGAAAGGTCTCCGTGTAACAGGCAGCAGTTCCTAACATGTCCTCCATTAACATGCCATCCGAAAATGGAATCTGAACAAAAAAAAGAGATTGATCTCTCCCCTCTGGGTCTGAAATGGGGTTCAAATAACAGTAATAGGAGGAGGATTTTTAATTTGTTTTCTTCAGGTGGATAATTTCTGCCATTTTCGTTCAGTTAAACAAAAAAGTTCAACTCCTCATCACAGAGAATCACCTCTTAACATGCAATGCTTGTCATTTTAGCCTGTGTGCTATGCAGTGAGTAAAGGATGACTACAACAGGAGAGGCCCAAGACCCAAGACCCCACGTTGGCCACGAGAGGTTGAGGTAGCTGAGGCAGTGAGGATTTTCAGTGCAGACGATGAGGCTGAAGAAGCAGTTCAAAGGTTAAGAGGTTTGTTGCCGGTTTCTACCAGATGGTTGAGTATAAGTATATATACTCTTTTGATCCCGTGAGGGAAATTTGGTCTCTGCATTTATCCCAATCCGTGAATTAGTGAAACAAGGGCACTTCAGTCGTGCGTACTGGTCGGGGTTCGAGTCGGCAACCCTCCGGTTACAAGTCCGAAGCGCTAACCAGTAGGCCACGGCTGCCCCTTGAGGACGATGGGTAGAGCTGTAGAGGTTGTTAATTGAATGCCGCTATATGATGGTTGGTTGGTGAAGGTAGTTGTCTGTTCAAGATGGCAGACCATAGGTGCTGCTG
Organism: Alosa pseudoharengus; assembly: GCF_046254945.1. NCBI lineage: Eukaryota > Metazoa > Chordata > Actinopteri > Clupeiformes > Clupeidae > Alosa > Alosa pseudoharengus. The sequence goes on from NW_027468848.1 coordinate 7,636,928, forward strand.
TCTGGAGGCTGTTGGTTAATGGTACATGCTGGTCTGCTCAAGATGGCTGGCTGCTGGTTAATGCTAGATGTCTGTTGAAGATGGCTAACTGTGGTTATGGCTGTTGGTTAATGCTAAATGTCTGTTGAAGTGTTGAAGATGACTAACTGGCTAGGGCTGCTGGTTAATGCTAAATGTCTGTTGAAGATGGCTAACTGTGGCTAGGGCTGCTGGTTAATGCTAGATGTCTGTTGAAGATGCCTAAGATGGCTAACTGATACTAGTTAATGCTAGATGTCTGTTGAAGATGCCTAAGATGGCTAACTGATACTAGTTAATGGTAGATGTCTGTT
>NW_027468848.1:7642259-7659759 GCF_046254945.1 Alosa pseudoharengus
CGGTGTCTCGACCGCCCCGCACCACAGAGCGTAAACAAAAACAACCCCCCCTCCCCCCCTCCCCCCCCAGTCCCCCGTCCTCGTCGGCTTCTAACTCCCCATTAAAGACTCATTAGCAGTAATGAAGTGTGACCTGTGTTAGGGAGGGGAAATCAATTAACATGATTGCTGTGGAATATATAAATAAACCAACAAACTAACAAAAAAATAGTAGACCAACACATAAAATGTTATTTTTGTATCCGGTGACCTTGTGTGTCATTACTGGCAGCGATGTAATAACAATAAGAAGAATGTTGAATGGATTGGATGGGGGTTCTCTCCACCTAAAGGCCACCATAAGGACGGTGTATCTAATGATCCATAGGAGAGCTAAGTGCCCAAGCAGACCTTCATAATGAACACATGCGCATAACCACAGGTGGTCTTGAGGCCACTCGAGGACACCTTACTGCAGCGCTTTGTGTGTTGTGTGGGGCTTTTTAAATGTGTCAGGGAAGTCTGAAGAAGGGCCCTAAGGGCTTGAAACGTTACCGAAATAAAAAATACTTCAATGGGAGCTCTACAGTGTGCGGACCGTCAGTTTGTCTTGTAACCGTATCTTCGACCCTGTACCTGGATGAATTTTGGATGTGCGTGATAAAACTGTGCTTTTTAAATGTGCACCAGGCAGCTTCCAAATGGGTTTCAGTTGTTTTTTCTGGTGTTTTTTGTTATTCTTTTAACTTACACCTTTCCACTACCAGCTTGTTCCTTAGGGACGGGAATGACTTTCCCAAGGAGGACCACAGAAAAGTATCGAAAGACGAAATTACCTGAAGGTGCCTTTTATCTTTGTGGCTCGGGAGGTCCTATCATCCCAATGCAGAAAACTGTTACATTTAGACAGTAAATCAGGCCATACTACATTATGCAGATTAAAATCCAACCCTCGCCTCTCTCTTCTGTTTCTACTGTTGCACTGTGTTTAGTAAATGGGGGCTCGTCTGGGATTAGAACCTTGCACCTCTCTAAACATAAACAATTTAAAAAATGTCACACATTAAAGCAAATTGAGGTAATTGAATTGCAATGTGTACAATAACAGATCATCTGGCTGGGCTTGTCTGCACTCTAGCAGTTCCTCTGGTTCTAAGCATGGTTCTGATCATCTGGCTGGGCTTGCCTGCACTCTAGCAGTTCCTCTGGTTCTAGGCGTGGTTCTGATCATCTGGCTGGGCTTGACAGCACTCTAGCAGTTCCACTGGTTCTAGGAATTCCTCTGGTTCTAGGCGTGGTTCTGATCATCTGGCTGGGCTTGACTGCACTCTAGCAGTTCCACTGGTTCTAGCAATTCCTCTGGTTCTAGGCGTGGTTCTGATCATCTGGCTGGGCTTGACTGCACTCCAACAGTGTCTGAGGCAGCCAGAGGCCTGGCAGGATGAATCCACGCCCCCAGCAGCACACTGCCCTCTTCACGTGTCACTTCCTGTTGGGCGTGACGAGGAGGCTGCCCTGGGTGTCTGTCACGCCTGACAGACGTAATGCTGCCCAAAGAGAGGTAGAGCGGCTGGGAAGGGGCCTGGGGGATTCTGGGAAGGGGCCTGGGGGATTCTGGGAAGGGGCCTGGGGGATTCTGGCATAGCAGTGGAGGATCTGCAGCAGCGCCACAAAGTTACTCAAATTGATCATTATAAACACAAGGGGGGGGGGGGGGGGGGGTTGTGGCGCAATTGACTACACACTGCAAAAAATTATATCTTACCAAGTGTTATAATCTTATATTAATCTAGTTAGTAGGCCTATTGTTTTTAGTATAAAGATACTTACTTTGAGCTGTCGAGTGAGCTGTCACTCTATTTTTATCTTCATTTAAAGGCCGTGTTGCAGGGTTCATTTTCCAACGAATTTGCCCAATTTGCTTGTTGGTAATAAACATTTAAACTGTTATCCATTGTATTTGATGTTGTTGGGTATCACAAAACGGAATATAAAAAAAAAAAGCAGGTACTATTTCACAGCGTTTGAAGTGATTCTTTCCTCCACAATGCATTGCATTACGTCACCTTGGGGAGGCAGACCAAAGCCCACCTTGAGACCCTTGAGAGTAACAAGAGAGCAGTGTTGTGCGTGAACGAGTTCAAAAGAACGCGTTCATTGAACACGCTCATTTTTTCGTAAACGTTGAACTGAACGCAACACATTTTTTAATAAAGAACTTGAACGTGAATTAGTTCACATTATGTGTCATGAACGGCAGACATCACTGTAAATGAACGTTGGAATTTGTTTTCCATTGAAAACTGAGTGACATCTTTTTTCTCTTTTGAAACGCAACGAGACAAAGTTCCTCCCTCCTATATTCTCGCTGGTGCCGCTTAAATCATGTATCACCAGACAGAAATGGTTTTGACATTGTGTGCGCAATGCATTGCGGGCAACGTAGTGTCCGGCTGAGAATAGTTTAATAGCATACTGGCTTCCGCACAACGTTACCCGTGATGAATTGCAGCAGAGCGGGGTAGGCATAGCAACGCCGCGTAGCAGGCAACGACGAGAGCGCGGAGGGATGGATTTCATTGCACTAAGTATAGAACTGGTCTACCTTGTCTGTACTGCTGCAAGTTTCATCACCTGGTAAGAAACCCACAATTGCAGTGTCATGAGCAAATGTCTACAATGAACAGCTTCAAAGAACGTATAGTGATTTCTAGCTCGTAGTGTGAAAAAAAGTATTTATTTGAATATCTCACGAAAAAAGTAAAATGAACTGAACTAGTTCAGAATCAAAATTGTGAACTTTGAACGTGAACTGTTCACTTTGAGCATGTATGAACTGAACTTGAACTAGTTCAGAAAAGCTGTGAACTGGCACAACACTGCAAGAGAGGAGTAAAGAGAGACGAGTAAGGGATTGTTCAGCAGTAGATAGCGCAGATTAGAGATAAATAGATAGTCTATAGATAGCCTAGATATGTATATAGACAGGTAGATAGATAGCTAGATAGATCATGTCATATGCTGGTCACGGGGGGAGCTCCTCGACCAGCGGCCAAAATGCACTCGCTTCCCTAGTTACTGCAGCTCTCCACCACAGTTTCCATCGGGACGGCACAGCCCACACAAGCACCTGCAAAACTGCGACTTGCCCATATTTTCTCCCTCTTTGGTAAGCCGTACCCTGACGATGTCAATGGCAATCAATCACGAGCAGTAGTTATCGAAAATATTCATGCTGAAGACACGACCAGCCTAATCGGCGGCGGCTAGAAGCTAAGTTTGCAACAACATGGGGTGGCTCACAGGTGGGACTGGAAAGTTAGCCCATAGCTAGCTATCATGATGCTTTATATTCTGATCTTCTGACTAAGTTTGCCCGGTAGCCTACTTATCTGAACTAACGACATGATCACTATCACTAGATATAAAGAAAATATTGACTTTCACACGGTGTTGTTCACTGACAGTAACAAAAAAAGTGTCGTAACGTTATAATCATAATGCATTGAACTGAATAGGTGCATTATGTAGCCTCATAATGAGGCCTCTCAAATTCAGAAAATTGCATTAAACTAAAATCGGAAGACATTGTTATCTTTGTTAGACCATAGGGTCGTTGTCATATAAATGCTGTAACGAAATTCGAAGTGTAAATATACAAACTTTATGTTAAAAGTGTAACCGCGACCTTTTTCCATAGGAATGAATGTAAAACATACCCTCCAAAACAAGACCTCCCGAAATTCAGAAAAAAAAATACCTAAATTGATATCAGGCACCGTTATTACCATTGGTAGATCATAGGGTAGCTGTGATATAAATGCTGTGACGAAATTCGAAGTGTAAATATACAAACTTTATGTTGAAAGTGTAACCGCGATGTCCATTGAAATGCATTGAAATGAATGAAGCGCAGATCATGTAGTCCCCAAAGTGACGTCATCACCGAATTGCGTAAAAAGAAAAATGCTAATGCTAAAAACAACAAAAACTGGCATTTAACACCATTTGGAGACATTTTTAAAAATGATATACATATATTGAGTGCTTTATGTACCCATTAATCAACAGTGGTGGTTAACCTGCAACACAGGCTAAGATAAGATTGAAGATTTAAGACAATTTAAGGTAAATATACTTGCTCCACTGGCAGATAAACTTTCTTGTTTTTATGTCTTAATTTAAGAAGATTTTGACTTATTTTAAGTCAAATAATCTTACAAGAGAGCTCAAAGTAAGTATCTTTTTACTAACAATACTAACTAGATTTTTATCTTAATATACTGTAAGATTATAACACTTGGTACCACATTCGGGTCCAACAGCTCACAGGGACCCGGGGTTCGAGTCTGAGTCTGAGTCTGAGTCTGAGGTAATTTCTCAATTCCACTTCCCCTCTCTCTGCCACTCATTTCCTGTTTGCTCTCCACTGTCCTGGCTTCTAGAAAAACGCTAAATATGTTTATATTTTGAGAAGCCTTTCTCAAAAGCACAGATGGGCCACATCAGAGGTCTTCCTCCAAATGGTCAGCACAAGGAGCTATGTTTGTGTTCCTCTAACAGCTGTCTCCTGTCTGGAGGTTCCTGAGGCTCACTAGCACAGCTGCATTCCGATAGAGGGTTCCTCTCACCCATGCTACAGCTGCATTCCGCTAGAAGGTTCCGCTAGAGGGTTCCTCTCACCCATGCTACAGCTGCATTCCGCTAGATGGTTCCTCTCACCCATGCTACAGCTGCATTCCGCTAGAGGGTTCCGCTAGAGGGTTCCTCTCACCCATGCTACGGCTGTCCAATGACACAAGGTTCCTCTAATCAGCACTGCAAACGATATCATGTCAGAAGGGTCTCCGTACTACCCGTCACAGAGAGGCAAAATGCCTTCAGCTCTTTCGGAGTATGAATGAAGTGGCATTTTTACCACTGATTGCATGACACATACACACACACACACACACACACACACACACACACACACACACACGAGTCAAGGGAGATACACTGGGCTCCAGGCAGCACAGGCAGCTATACTGACATGTTGATGAATCAACATCAGGAATCCAGCACCTGAAATCCCATTCAGCAGTGCTGACAGCTCTGGGATGGAGGAGACACGGAATTAGTGATATTTACTGACAGATTACAGAAGCACATGGGGAGCTACAGGCTCTCTCTCTCTCTTTCTCATTCTCTCTCTCACACACACACACAGGGAGCTTCAGGCTCTCTCTCTCTCTTTCTCATTCTCTCTCTCTCTCACACACACACAGGGAGCTTCAGGCTCTCTCTTTCTCATTCTCTCTCTCTCTCTCACACACACACACACACACACACACAGGGAGCTTCAGGCACTCTCTCTTTCTTTCTCATTTTCTCTCTCTCTCTCTCTCACTCTCTCTCTCAGACAGGCCTACTAGCGCTTCGGACTTCTAACCGGAGGGTTGCCGGTTCGAACCCCGACCAGTAGCCACGGCTGAAGTGCCCTTGAGCAAGGCACCTAACCCCTCACTGCTCCCCGAGCGCCGCTGTTGTTGCAGGCAGCTCACTGCGCCGGGATTAGTGTGTGCTTCACCTCACTGTGTGTTCACTGTGTGCTAAGTGTGTTTCACTAATTCACGGATTGGGATAAATGCAGAGACCAAATTTCCCTCACGGGATCAAAAGAGTATATATACTTACTTATACTTATAAGTAGCCTGTGCTGCCCTGGTCTTTTCACTGGGGATGTTCTTAGATTCCTGTCCTTGTGTGAGATTGAGTTGAATGGTCTTCCATTTCTTATTTAGTTTCAAATGAGGCAGAATTTCATGAGGATGAGATGCGATGAGGTCTGAAAGAGCTAGGTTTAGCAACCAGTCAGTTTACGGAAGAGAAAAAACGTCCATGTCAGCAAGCATGAATTAAGTTGCACGGCTCTTCTGAAGACTCTAAGAGCTGCACAGTATCACTAACTGTCAACACTTCCACTTTCCACGCTCCAGGGGACTTTTCAGATGACTTCTCTGCCTAAACGTTTGAGATGTGTGTGTGTGTGAAGCGCTGTGTGTGCCGCGCCTTTGAAACTAAGAGGTGTATCGCTTGGCCTCATCTCCAGGAGAGGCAGGAAGTCAGGGAGGAAGAGGGAAGCAGAGAGCGCCGGATGACATCGCATCGCAGCAGGAGTCGCACCCGCACATGTCAGCCGGTGACACCGCGCCTGAAACGTGTCAGAGCCTGGAACCCGCCCTGTCATTCTGCCACACTGTAAGGCTTTATGTGTGTACGTGTGTGTGTGTGTGTGTGTGTGTGTGTGTGTACGTGTGTGTGTACATGTGTGTGTGTGTACGTGTGTGTGTGTGTGTGTGTGTGTGTGTGTGTGTGTACGTGTGTGTGTACAGTACGTGTGTGTGTTTGTGTGTGTGTGTGTGTGTGTGTGTGTGTGTACGTGTGTGTGTACGTGTGTGTACAGTACGTGTGTGTGTACATGTGTGTGTGTGTATGCGTGTGTGTGTGTGTGTGTGTGTGTGTGTGTGTGTGTGTATGGGTGTGTGTAATGTCTCTAAAGCCGAAGGAAATTCTCTATCCATTTATGGTGAGAAGCTGGAGCTGGAATCTCAAATCCTGCTTTCTCATGATCTGGAATGCCAGGGAGATTCCGAGACCATCTTCCACTTCTCACTACTAGGAATGCCAGGGAGATTCCGAGACCATCTTCCACTTCTCACTACTAGGAATGCTAGAGTGCTTCCTCGTCCGTCTTCCTCTTCCCATGACCTGGAATGCTGGAGTCCTCCTGCGTCCATCCTGGGGCAGCAAGATTTATGTGCCAGAAGAGGAGAGGAGGAGGAGGAGGAGGAGGAGGAGGTTTGGCCCGTGTGTGAGGGAGGATGCATGCCTGTGTGTGATCTGACAGCAAGTGTGTGTGTGTGTGTGTGTGTGTCTGTGTGTGAGTCTCAGTGAAGTTTGACTGCATGTATCTGGAAGCTGTCAGAGGCGGGAGCTTGTAAAAGGTCGTGGCAGATCAGAGCAGATAAATGGTAAGCTGGGAGGACAGCTGTTTGGAGAGGGCAAGAGATGCGATGCAAACGTCTCCCTTCGTCAGAGAGAAGCGGGCATGTACCCCCCCACCCCCCACCCCTCCCCTACAGAGCAAACCCTCTGCCAAGCAGGAGCGGATCACTCCTCCACACACAAGTCTGGGGCTTCCATAGTGAGGATGGCTCCTGACAGAATGTAAAGGCCTCACGTCGTCACAGAAAGAGGGTTTGCTTTGGTTGGTGTAGTGTGTGCGTTTAATCAGTTTAAACAGTTCAGTTTTAGTTTATTGTCCCCCTAAGGGAAACTTGTATTGCAGCCAGGTAAACATACAGGTAGCACAACAGGTAACACATATAACACATATAAATAATAACACAAACTACTAGTTTAAAAAACACTGTTACACTACTCCTCAATGGCTTCAGTGTATGAGCCAATTCTGAAGGAGCCATAGTCTGCTATCAGCTTTCTACTAAGGAGAACACTCTTTGTCAACAAAAGGGTTTTAAACCTCATGAAAGTACTCTTCTGGTTTGTGGGAGAATCACACACACACCCACACTCACACCCCACACACAAACATCCTACCCTTGTCCCGTTCAGCCAATCAGCAGCGAGGGGGTGGGGCCCTCATGCCCTAATCGAAGCCGATGATAAAGAATGGCCACAGAATAAAGACCATGTTGTCTGCTTAATAAAGCTCGTTAACTGCGCTGCGGAAAACAAATGGCTGGAGTTATCGGTATGCTTATTGACCAGCTGTCACCTCCGGTTAGGGTCGGGACTGCTCACTCACTCGACCGGCCGGTCCTCGGCCCCTCACCGGAGAAACCACTAATGGCCTCAGGGGCAGAAATCGAAGGCCCCCCCCCCCATCAGAGCCCTGCGTCGCCAGCCACAGGAAGACGTTATCCTCTATCCGTGACCCGGACGCGGCCAGCAACGACAAGCCCGCTCGACGCCAGCCGCTTATTGCATTAGCCTTTGTGGCGGAGACCGACCCCAGGTGGCCGAAAGACAAGGAGGACTCTATGAAGACGTATCCTTTGCAGCGCCCATCAGGAGGTTAGCGTGTGGACGGGAGTTTGTCTAAATATTGTCCTGCCGTCTCAGACGAGGAAAACAAACAGGACTCCTCATGACGGCCACACTGATGTCCAGCAGAAAAGCCTGCGGAAATTAGAGACAATTAAAGGGGTAATTGGTTTTGAATGGCAGGAGTGGAGGAGAGGAGTGTGTGTGTGTGTGTGTGTGTGTGTGTGTGGTGTATGGTGTGGTATGTGTCTCAGTTCTGACTGCGGGAGTGTGTGAGTGTGAGTGTGAGCAAGAAGCTCCTCTTGGCCCTTGGGCGGGACACACTCCACCCTAATAGGGTACACACACACACACACGCACACACACAGACGCACACACGCACACACACACACACACACACACAAACACACTCACACACACACAGTGCAGTGGTGACACACACACCCACACAGTGATGGGTGGAACACACATATATTCACTGCTTGGCAGCAAGACACACACACAAGCAGTAAAACACACACACACACACACACGGAGCAGTGGCCAGCCGGCTCTGTTGGCTGGCGGGGACGAGGCTCTGACAGACAGCTGTCATGTCGACGTTGCTGCCTGCTGATGTTTGTCATAAAGCATCTCCATGATGGACGCCATCTCAGGGGTCTTCCAACGACGGAGAGAGAGGGGGAGGGAGGAAGGGAGGGAGAGAGTGAGAAAGGAAGAGAGAGAGAGAGTGTGATGGAGATAGAGAGGGAGGAAGAGTGAGGGAGAGAGAGAAAGGGAGAGAGAGTGAGTGTGATAGAGAAAGAGAGGAAGGAAGAGTGAGAGAGAGAGAAAGGAAGAGAGAGTGTGTGTGATAGAGAAAGAGAGGGAGGAAGAGTGAGAGAGAGAGGAAGGGAGAGAAGGAGAGGGAGGGAGGGAGGGAGGGAAGGAGAGAGAGATGTAGAGAAAGAGGGAAATGGGGAAAAAGAGGGAGAGATGGATTGTGTACATGTAGGCCCTGAGAACAGCCAGGACGAGGGCCAAGGAGGAGCACACACACACACACACACACACACACACACACACGCACACACACACACACACATGCACGCGCGCACACACACACACACACACACACACACACACGCACACACACACACACACACGCACGCGCACACACACACACACAGACACACACACGCACACACACGCACACACACACACACGCACGCGCACACACACACACACAGACACACACACGCACACACACGCACGCGCACACACACACACACAGACACACATGCACGCGCGCACACACACACACACGCACACACACGCACGCGCACACACACACACACAGACACACACACACACACACGCACGCGCACACACACACACACATGCACGCGCGCACACACACACACACACGCACACACACGCACGCGCACACACACACACACAGACACACACGCACGCGCGCGCACACACACACACACACTTGCCAGGTGCACTCAGGAGAAGATGAGGCAGAACGAAATGTGCACTGAGCCATGCTAGCTCCACATGCTAACGCCATGCTAGCTCCACATGCTAACGCCATGCTAGCTTCACATGCTAACATTAGCAGCAGGTCAAACATGGGCTGCTTTGGCAGTGGCACTGTTCATACGGTCATATTATGCAATGTACTGCACAGCATGTGTTTAAAAAATATGACTGCACTTTAAGGGACTGTTCGTGTTGCACACGCAGAGAAGAGACAATATTCTTCAGTGCCACATATTTTATTTTTTTAAAGTTTGATCTGAAATCAAATAAAGCATCAAAACAAAAGTGCATGAGTGGCTTGATACTCGTTCGTCTCGTTGGCTTCGAATAACTAACCGAGACTTATTGTTTTACATCAACATTAACTCGCATTACAAACAGCAATGCATTAACATTCTCGTTTGCATAATCACCCGCAAATATCCCAACCAGCCTACTCGTTCACATCAGGCTATGATGGCTAGTTACTGGTTCGAGCAGATAGCTAGCATCGATTACAAATAAACATGTATTTAACGAGTGAACACATTTTACAGCGTGTATCATCTGCTCACACATTACACACATTACTAACAAATTAATTATATATCCTTCCTGTGATTTCGGACTCACCTGAAATCAAATAAAGCATCAAAACAAAAGTGCATGAGTGGCTTGATACTCGTTCGTCTCGTTGGCTTCGAATAACTAACCGAGACTTGCTGCTGGCTAGTGGCTACCTAATACCAGCGTTATCTCACAGCGCCACCCCATGACACTTTCCGGTACTGCATATTGTGAGTCTTAATTCTAAAAGACCAAAAATAAGAATGGGGGGTCTGACCAAAACAAGAAACAAAGTACTTAACAACAGCCACAACCTTCTATGGCGCCACATTCGTTATTCATAAACAGGGCCACCGTTATTAAACAGGGCCAGGGATTTTGAGTGCTTCAATCAAAAGTTGCATGACCCTCACCTGCCTGCAAGATCATTTTCAACGACCCTCCAACAGCATTTTCATAAAAGACATGACCCTCCCCGGCCAATTGTCGATACCTTCCACCCATACGCTTAAGCGCTATGAAAACACATAGACTTAGGTTACCATCCTAGAGTCAACCTCTGCTTTCTGATCTTACACATCACACTTCACCAAGATGGTGGCCATTTCAGTAGATCTACTCACTAACATTGTTGTGGAAACACAATAAGCATGGAAACTAAATGCACACTTCCTGCAACTGCATAGCCTACTTGAAAAGTTACTCCTCTAGTAAGTTACTCCTCTAGTAAGTATTCACATGAAATAAAACAATAAAACATTGAGACAATTTAACAAAGCACACTGGGTAATAACAAGCTCAGCTATGAGTAGACAAAGAATTCCCCCTGTATATTCACTCCAAGTTGGCCTACCATAACTTACCAACTCTACACTGTAGACCATAAACTATGTATATGACCAAATGTATTTGTTCAACTTTATGAAGCAGAATTACGCACTGCTACTTGGAACGTAACACATTTTTGTTGGCAGGAGAGAGAATGACAGCAATTAACAAATTGCACTTGTTGCTGGTTACCAATAAATACTTTTTTTTTTTTGCAAACAATTGGTAGAAATGCTTGTCAAAACGTTAGGAGCTGAATGTTAGGATGAATGAAGCACAAGTATGCTTTATGTTAAGCATGCACACAGTTTAAAGGCTACACGGTAAACTACAAGTAAACCAAAGTTAAATTTAGCTTTTTTAGGGCTGGATAAAGTGGACCAAATGGATATAGGCTGTTAGGCGTGAATAAAGTAGGCTACTTTGTTGCTCCAACCCTTCCAACGTTAATGGGGACGAATGTTGACATTTTCCTATTTTGCGTGAGAAACCCGGGAAATCTCCCTTATTTTCATTGTTCAATGTTGACAGAGCTATGGAACGAAAGTGAACGTTATATGGCGACAGAAATCAACAATCAAACAAGCCACATTGATTTTTTGATTTTTTCATTAATACAAAAGATGGGTGACCCCCCCTCCTAGACAAAAAAAAGTTAGGTGACCCTCCCCTCAACAAAGAATAAAAAAACATGACCCTCCCCTATTTTCCTCCGGTGGCAGGGGCGTAACTATCGGTAAGCAGGGTACGCGGTTGCTTACGGGCCCGGACCAATCAGGGGCCCGCATCACACTGGAAATACATGATTGACGGCCGGGCCCCCTATCGCAATAATCGTCACTTGCGACCGGGCCTTTCACTGTAAAACGGACATTGTTCAGAGCTTAACACAGCCCAGCATAGTCCATGTTAAGATTATCTTTGTTGGACCAAAACAGGTAATAAATAAACTTGTTTGAGTTTAGGAGCAATGCGCCTTGTCTAAAGTTATTCATTAGCCTTTAGGTTAATAGACTAATGATGTCTGCCTATTCACCTATTGCCCATGGTTTAAAGTTCACGTATTCTCCATCAAAGACTCGTTATACATTTTCGCGTGCAAAAATGCAACATACGGTTAGCTGTCTAATATTGTTCACGTTAATGACATTGAAAAAATATGCCTCTTGCTACACTAGGATACCCACCGTTTTTTCCTAACATAGTTTGAATTTGAATTCTCAAAGTTTCATGTAGCTCACCTGTGACATCCATCACCTCTGCTCGGCGACTCACATCACTATTCCAGCTGATACATCGGACGCACCTATCTGCGCTCACACATAGCCTACTTTCACTTTCTAAGAATATCAAAATTACGTTATATATATATTTTTTTTTTTTTTTTGGTAAGGGGGGCAGCTCAGTCAAAGAGGGCAGACGGGCAGTTCTATTATGCACTAGTGCTTTGTGGCTAAATTAACGATTTAATGACTCATTAATGCAGTTTCATATAGTAGCCTAACCAGCAGTGTTTTTTCATGTGTTAGGCTATAGTGCGCCGTCACCAGCAGTGTTTTTTCATGTGTTGTGCGCCTTCACCAGTATTTTTGTTTTTGTGGTGCACGTACTCCTGATTTTGTCAGTCATCTCATCTCTTATATGCTGTGTCTCAAGGATCCTATCCTGTCCTATTCATGGTAGCCTATAGCCTAGAAATCTAGACGCACCCTAGCGGCGGCAAATTAATTTGCTCAGCTTGTACGTCTAGTATCGAACCATAGGAATTTCTATTGGCTTAACACCGTGGATGACGGCCAATCACTTGGACTTGTGCTTTTCTTTGAAAGTAGATCAACACAATGCACTTAAGTCATTCCTTTCGAAGAAGGATGTATTTGCCGTTTTGCCGACCGGATACGGATATGGTCGTAGCGCTGGCCTATTGCATGCCTAGGCAGTTTGAAAGACAATTCTCTGCCCGCCCCTTGGATTAAGCGAGGTGAATGATTCGATGCCAGACTATACATGTCAATGATATAGGATGGCCCGCCAGGCTAGGTAGCCTAGCCTACTCGTGGACATTGCGTTATCACGTGCTGTAGAAGGGGGGCCCGCCTTGATAATCCTGCATATGGGCCCGGTGTTGGCTCGTTACGCCACTGTCTGGTGGCCCTGTTTATAAATAACGAACAGTCCCTAAGTAAAAAAAACAAACAAACCAATAAACAAGTACAAACACTAATATAACTAGATGTACCGCAGAGCGGTACAAAATATGACCGCCGCCCAGTCCAGCACATTTTTTCCACAAAAAGAAATCACGCTGAAAGGCCTATATGATTCTAACTGTCTCACTAAATTGCATTATCCACACTCAATTCTCACTGGTATCTGCTAGACAACAAGTCCCAAAACATGATTAGTTCATAGATTTCACATGTAAAATTCATTTTATACAACCCCACCTCCATCTTGCCTGTTCATAATTCTGAGAAATTCTTGATTGTTTGTGTTATGTTTATGTTATGTGTGTGGGTGTGTGTGTGTGTGAGTGTGTGTGTGTGTGTGTGTGTGTGTGTGCTTGTGTGTGTGCCTGCGTATGTGCCTGTGCATGGAAGCGTACATATGTCTACTGTGTGAGTATATGTCATACGTATGATTACCGTGAATGTGTGTGTGTGCGTGTGTATCTGTTTGTGCACATGTGTGCACATGAAATGGGTTAACATGACCCCTGGAGGCAAATATACGGAAAAAAAATGGTCATCCTAGGCCCTACAGTTCTCAAGATATTCACAGAGAACTGTGTCTGGCCTACCCTCCTTTCGGGGGGTCCAGTCCAGCGGGGGGGCTACAGATCAAAACGAAAAATGACGGTTCCATGCTATCCATGTGGGGGTACATGCCCACCAAGTTTTTCCTTGTTGGTGTACGTCACTAAATGTACACATAAATTATTTTATTGTAAGGCCCCCCATGAACGAAAGTACACAAAACTTGGCATGCATTCGGAGGGTGTCATAATGATCCTACACTTTCAATTTCGTGCAGTTTTGACCATGTCAGCCAGAGATATTGTGATGAAAACACCTAAATATTTGGTTATTAATTTTTAACTAGGTGGCGCTATACATGAAATAAGTGGTAATGGGATGGGTTGACATGGCCCCTTGAGATCAACATACAAAAAAAAGGTGGACCTCCTAGGCCCTACGGTTCTCGAGATATTCACAGAAAACTGTCTCCGGCCACCTACAGGCCAGTTGGTGTATAGTAACATAAATTAATTTATTGTGTGGCCCCCCATGAACAGAATTCCACGAAACTTGGCGTGCATTCAGAGGGTGTCATAATGATCCTACACTTCCAATTTCGTGCAGTTTTGACTATGTTAGGTCACAGATACCTGCGATTACAACACCTCATTTTTACTTTTTTGGGTTTAACTAGGTGGCGCTATACATGAAATGAGTGGTTATGGAATGGGTTGACATGGCCACTTGAGATCAACTTACCAAAAAAAAATGGTCCTCCTAAACCTTACGATTCTCGAGATATTCACAGAAAACTGTGTCTGCCCTACCCTCCTTTCGGGGGGTGCAGTCCAGCGGGGGGGCTACAGATCAAAACGAAAAACGATGGTTCCATGCTATCCATATGGGGTTACATGCCCACCAAGTTTCGTCTACCCCGGTCTTTCAGTGTCCCGGGACTCATTGACAGAAATTTGGACATGCGAAAAAGAAAAAAAAAAAAAAAAAAAAAATCTGACTAAACCTATATGACCGCCGCTTCGCTGCGCGGCGGTCATAATAACGAGACATTGGTGTGGGGTCATCTTGTTACATGTATATGTTTTATGTCAAGGCGAGGCGAGTGTGTTTGGATGTGTGTGTTTGAATGTGTGTTTATGTTTAGAGCTTTATCAAGTCACATAAAGTGCTGCACAATGAATGGAGAAGCTCACCTCAACCACCATCAAGAGACAGAGAGAGTGTGTGTGTGGTGTGTGTGTGTGTGTGTGTATACGTGTGTGTGTGGGTGGGTATATGAGTGTATTGTCCCCTGTCAGCTTTACTTTGACAGCATGCTTGTGATTGGAATTCTACTGCTGCTTTGTCACTGTCCTCTACAGTACCTTCACGGCTGAACCTGGCTCAGGCCAGTGTGTGTGTGTGTGTGTGTGAGAGAGAGAGAGAGAGAGAGAGAGAGAGAGAGAGAGAGAGAGAGGGCCAGTGTGTATGTGTGTGTGTGCATGGGCGGATTATGAACTTTCGGGCCCCTGGGCCCAGATGTATTAAGGGCCCCCCACTTATTGTCGTATATGTGTGTGTGTTTGTGTGTGTGTTTGCACCCTCTCTGCAAGTGTGTGAGTGTTTGTGAGAGTGGGTGGGTGGAGCTGGCTCATGCAGATGGCTGGTGTGTGTGTGTGTGTGTTTCTCACCCTTTGTGTGTGTGTGTGTGTTGTCCCCATGCCCAGTTCCTCATCAGCGCTATGCCATAACACACGCCACCCGCTTGATTTACTGCCGGTTGCTTAGAATGAAGCGGACGCATAAATTACTGCTATTTACCCGCCGCCTGATAAACACGCCGTCATATAATGTCACTCCAGCGCAGTTTTTATAGAACAAATGAAAATTGTTATCAGGGGAAAGTAGGTCAAGTTCATCAATTAAAGGCAATCGTTCTCAAGGCCTCTCTGTCTAAATGGCCCCGGTGTGAGGGAGCTGGCGTGACAGATGATTGATTTCATTATTTATGTCCTATAAAGCACTCTGGACAGTTCTGCCTGAGTAGTCAGAACGACAAATATTGACACAGCAGAAAAACTAAATCCTGAAGTGCAATCATCAAAGTTCAGAGTGAGTAATTAAATTTGTAATTTCCTGTGATGGTGTTGATGCCTAAAGTGCCTGATGAAATGGAAGCATTAATTATGTGCTGCATTTTAATTTATGATAAACACATCCTAAAAGATGCTAGATGCTACAACAGAGCTCTCTCTACACAAGGCGTGTTTATATGAAATCAAACTGACTTATAAATGTGTGTCTTACCAAAAATACCAGAATAAAACTCTACAGTTGATAACATTCCTCTCAAACCAAAGCCAAGACAAGGTCCTCAGTCTAAGAGTATGCCTGGAGGCGGCAAGTCTTTGACAGCGGAATGAAATGACAACATAAATGCTGCTTATTTACGGTACTGTGACAGTTTCCATGCATTGTGTTTAAACATAAAGCTGCGTTCATGTCTGGGTTCACGTATAGGAAATGCTGTAGAGAAATACAGACATTCAAAACATGCTGGTCAAATCTCCCTGCCATTATTATGACCGCCGCACAGCGAAGCGGCGGTCATATAGGTTTAGTCTTTTTTTTTTTTTTTTTTTTTTTTTCGCATGTCCAAATTTCCGTCAAGGATTTCCGGGACACTGAAAGACCGGGGTACACAAAACTTGGTGGGCATGTAACCCCACATGGATAGCATGGAACCATCGTTTTTTGTTTTGATCTGTAGCCCCCCGAAAGAAGGGTAGGGCAGACACAGTTTTCTGTGAATATCTCGAGAACCGTAGGGTTTAGGAGGACCATTTTTTTTTGTATGTTGATCTCAAGGGGCCATGTCAACCCATTCCATAACCACTCATTTCAGGTATAGCGCCACCTAGTTAAACACAAAAAAGTAAAAATGAGGTGTTGTAATCGCAGGTATCTGTGACCTAACAGTCAAAACTGCACGAAATTGGAAGTGTAGGATCATTATGACACCCTCTAAATGCACGCCAAGTTTTGTGGAATTCCGTTCATGGGGGGCCACACAATAAATTAATTTATGTTACTATACACCAACTGGCCTGTAGGTGGCCGGAGACAGTTTTCTGTGAATATCTCAAGAACCGTAGGGCCTAGGAGGTCCACCTTTTTTTGTATGTTGGTCTTAAGGGTGCATGTCAACCCATCCCATTACCACTTATTTCATGTATAGCACAACATAGTTAAAAATTAAAAAGCAAAAAATTAGGTGTTTTCATCACAATATCTCTGGCTGACATGGTCAAAACTGCACGAAATTGAAAGTGTAGGATCATTATGACACCCTCCGAATGCATGCCAAGTTTTGGGAACTTTTGTTCATGGGGGGCCTTACAATAAAATAATTTATGTGTACATTTAGTGACCGTACACCAACAAGGATTCCCGGGACACTGAAAGACCGGGGTACAGCAAACTTGGTGGGCATGTAACCCCACATGGATAGCATGGAACCATCGTTTTTCATTTTGATCTGTAGCCCCCCCCCGCTGGACTGGACCCCCCGAAAGGAGGGTAGGGCAGACACAGTTTTCTGTGAATATCATGAGAACCGTAGGGCCTAGGATGACCAATTTTTTCTGTATGTTTGCCTACAGGGGTTATCTTAACCCATTCCATGTGAACACGTGCATAAACAGATACACAGGCACACACATACATTCACAGTAATCATTCGTATGACACATACTCACACAGTAGACATATGTACGCATGCATGCACATGCACAAACACAGGCACATACGCAGGCACACACATAAGCACACACACA
>NW_027468848.1:7664759-7667259 GCF_046254945.1 Alosa pseudoharengus
GCCTCAAAGGAAATGTGAGCACATGTAATTTAATGTCTGTTATAAACACACACACACACACACACACGCAAACAAGAGCACCAGCTGACCTGTGCCGGAAATACATCCCCATTTATTTAATATGTAGCGGAGGGCTCTGGGTAGTTGCAGTGTAAAATTCAATATTACCGTCCTATACATGTCGGACTAACAAAGCAGGGTTTCAGTGCAATGAAGGCGATCTATTATTTTGAAATCCAGTTTGTTGCCTTTGCTGTCCGTAGAGAATCAGTCTTGTTAATGGGTGCTGGTGGGAGTGCATGTGTGGGGTGGAGGGGGTGGGGGGGGGGGGGGGTATAGGTACGGAGTGGAGCCTATAAGGGAGTCCAAACAAGGTTAGCTTTACACATTGATCCATGCCTCCCATGTTAATTGTTTTAGTTAAAAGTGAGTTAAAGATGAGCGATGCGGGCGGATATGGGAGAAAGCATGGCCTCCCTGGTGTCCTCCTCTCACCTCCTCTGTGACAAGGCCGTCTCATCCGCCATGTTCCGCTGGCCGAGCTGGTAAGCCACCTACTCACGGCGGCCCTGGGGACCTGTGGCCATCCACTACCTACCGTAGCACTGCCATAGCAGAGCAGGCTAAGCTAAGCTAAGATCCACTACCTACCGTAGCACTATCATAGCAGAGCAGACTAAGCTAAGCTAAGCTAAGATAAGATAAGCTAAAGTGGCTAAAGGGGAACATTCTCAGCTCTGTCTTGCCACTCTGTTTTGTGGGACAGGGGTGAGGAAGAGAAAGAGGAAGCAGGGATGGATTACTGCACAGGCCTACCGGGCCCAGGCCCAGGGGCCCAAGGGGTCAGGGGGCCCTGAAGCCCAAGCCTTTGCATGGAATCATTGCCTCAATATCAATAAATCAACAAACAAAAAGATGTAGGCTATGAATCTGATTTAATTTAGTATTGGCCATCCCCAAAATGCACCATAATACAGGAAATCACATCAAACAAATTAAAAAAATTCTGGGGGAGGACCCCCAAATCCCCCCTCCCACATATACGACAATTAGTGAGGGGGCCCTTAATACATCTGGGCCCAGGGGTCCGGAAGTTCATAATCCGTAAATGAGAGGAAGGTGATAGAGGGATCTAGCAGATCAAAGATGCCCAGATGAAAAAAAGGAAAAACAGCCCCAGTCAGGCCTTCAGGATTTTCTGGGTCATGGCAACAATCCTGGGTGACCACACGCCGTCTTTTCGAGGAGAGTGGAATGGTCAGGTTCATCTAGTTGAATATGTAAGCGTTGAGCGCTCTTAAAAGCCTTTTGAAAATCTAGCAAAGGTCAGAGGTCATTTGTAGCCTACATGCTTGCCGTGACGAGGCTCCGTCTGTGACTGTGGGGAGGGTTCACACACACACACACACACACACACACACACAAACACACACGCACACACACACACATCATGTCATATCTGGCTAATCTAATAATGTCGCTGTGACGTGATTCATCTTTGAAATGTGTAGTAGATCATGCTAATCTGGTATATTGATATGTACATGCATTGATTGCATGCAATACTCTCCCTAATTTACAATATTGATGTTTTTGATGCACATAACTGCCTTTCGTTGACAACACCTCCATATTTTTTGCGCCAGTTGTATTCTCTGATGATTAATGGTAAACACCTTTCATTTCAGAAAACAGAAGCAAAAAACAAAAACAGGAAAAAAACAGTAGCAACAGAGCAAAAAAAAAAAACAGAAAGCATCTAAAATGAAGGGGCTAAATTATAGTAGAGATGAGGCATATTACTTAAATGAGCATGAACACAGATTTGGTCCCGAGATGTGATGGCTGGGTGTAGACTTCAGTAGGCCCCTTCTACCGTACCCTCCCGTGCAGTGACAATCCCCGTTCCTCTCCCTCTCTATAAATCGCACTCCGGGGTATTTCCACTGAGATGAATCGTTCCCTCCATCCTGATGGGCCGCTGAAGCGTCCCTGTTCTGACATCTGCAAAATAATGGCATTACCCCGCCATTTAAACCCGCCGGAAATCACGGGCAGAGCAGCGCAGGTAATGTTTGACCTTGCCTCCCCCTCGCTCAGTGTTGTGCTAAGTGTTCAACCGAGCCTGATTCTTTATGGAGACGGATCGCGAGCCCAATGGAATAGGATGCCTGACAGTACTCCGCGCGACGCCTGCTATATTTTAAGTGTCGCGTGCATGACTTCACGCACCTGTTTACGCTTCCATGAAAATTCCCCTCAACATCACGAACTGGCGCTCAGGTAATGTGCTGGATAAACATTAATCTGGGGGAAAACAGTCCGAATGACGTTAAGGCTGTCCACTCTCCACTGATCTGGACTACATTATTTAGATGACAGTTTAAAACTGCGTTTAAAAGGTGTTCCACACACACGGTATTATAAATACCTTCCTATTCCCGAGGGACATGTTTATAAGGCAAATAATGTATTATGTGATAAGCAATATTTCATGAAT
>NW_027468848.1:7671181-7673681 GCF_046254945.1 Alosa pseudoharengus
TGTGTGAGAGAGAGAGAGTGATAGTGAGTGAGAGAATGAGAGAGATAGTGAGTGAGAGAGAGAGTCAGTGAGTGAGAGAGAGAGTCAGTGAGTGAGTGAGTGAGGGAGTGAGTGAGGGAGTGAGAGAGAGAGTGAGGTAGTGAGTGAATGAGAGAGAGAGTGAGTGTGTGAGAGTGAGACAGAGTGAGTGAGTGAGTGAGTTTGGGTTGTAATTACACCGTCCAATTAGAGCAGAGAGGGTCTGTGTGCACGGGCACGAGCAGCGGTGCAGGAAGAGGAGGAAGAGGAGGAGGTGAGGTGGTGGAGGAGGAGGAGGAGGAAGAGGAGGAGGAGGAGGTATGGTGGTGGAGGAGGAGGAGGAGGAGGAGGAGGAGGTGAGGGTGTGGAGGAGGAAGAGGTGAGGTGGTGGAGGAGGAGGAGGAAGAGGAGGAGGTGAGGTGATGGAGGAGGAGGAGGTGAGGTGGTGGAGGAGGAAGAGGAGGAGGAGGTGAGGTGGTGGAGGAGGAGGAGGAGGAGGTGAGGTGGTGGAGGAGGAGGAAGAGGAGGAGGTGAGGGTGTGGAGGAGGAGGAGGAGGAGGTGAGGGTGTGGAGGAGGAGGAGGAGGTGAGGTGGTGGAGTAGGAGGAGGAAGAGGAGGAGGAGGTGAGGGTGTGGAGGAGGAGGAAGAGGAGGTGAGGTGGTGGAGGAGGAGGAAGAGGAGAAAAAGGAGGAGGAGGTGAGATGGTGGAGGAAGAGGAGGAGGAAGTGAGGGTGTGGAGGAAGAGGAGGAGGAGGTGAGGGTGTGGAGGAGGATGAGGAGGAAGAGGAGGAGGAGGAGGAGGTGAGGGTGTGGAGGAGGAGGAGGAGGAGAAAGAGGAGGAGGAGGTGAGGTGGTGGAGGAGGAAGAGGAGAAAGAGGAGTAGGAGGTGAGGTGGTGGAGGAAGAGGAGGAGAAAGAGGAGGAGGAGGTGAGGTGGTGGAGGAGAATGAGGAAGAGGAGGAGGAGGTGAGGGTGTGAAGGAGGAGGAGGAGGAAGAGGAGAAAGAGGAGGAGGAGGGGGAGGTGGTGGAGGAGGAAGAGGAGGAGGAGGTGAGGGTGTGAAGGAGGAGGAGGAGGAAGAGGAGAAAGAGGAGGAGGAGGGGGAGGTGGTGGCGGCGTCGGCGTGGCGATCGGCGTCTCCTTGGGTGTGAGTGGATATGGCATTTACAAGCGGCCGCTCTCAGGCAGACAACGGCGTGATTGATGAGCTGTGGGCGCTAGGCGGGAGCTGCTGCCATGTGAAAGCACAAGCACACACACACACACACACACACACACACACGTACACACACACACACACACACACACGTACACACACACACACTGCCGTGTGGAAGCAGTGCTTAGTGTTCAACGCTGATTTATTTATCATCCTCGGGTTCCTCAAACAGGACTGCTGCTGCCACACTGCCTGCCTGGATGGCTTGATGGCTGCTCAGGGGTCGAAACACCACATACACCTGACACCAACACCACACCACACTACACTACACTACACTCGAGGTGGGAGCCTGGCAAGTAGGCGATGGTGTGGGAGAACAAATGTGTGTGTGTGTGTGTGAGAGAGAGAGAGAGAGAGGGAGATGCTGATGCTGGCAGGAGTATGTGAGGTCACTGCGGTGCTCGTCGACTGTGTCTCATTCAAGTCCACGGAGTGACTCGCGGCAGGTGTGGAATACATTGCCTTCACACACACCTCTGTCCATATGTGTGTTCATGTGTGTGTGTGTTTGTGTGTGTGTGTGCTTGTGTGTTTTTGGGCACTGTGCTCTTTTCTTGATCATTTTGTTTTTGTGCATTTGAGCACTGTGGACTGTGTATGCATGCATGCATGTCTGTTTGTGTGTGTGTGTGCGTGTGTGTGTGCGTGCGTGCGTGTGTGTGATCACAGTGGTCATTTCCATCCTGAAGTGTGTGTGAGGAGACTCTGCCTCAGCGGGAACGACTCATTAAGAAACTCTCGCTGTTCTGTTTGTTTGGTGGCGAGGAGATTAATGTGGAGCACATGCAACACACACACACACATGCCCCCACCCCACGCGCACACACACACACACACACACACACACACACACACGCACACACACACACACACACGCACACACGCACACACACACACACACACACACACACGCACACACACACACACACACATACTGTACACAAACAGGCCCACACAAACGCACACCTACATATGCTTGTATGCATGCACACACACTCACACACTCAAAGACACGCATGTCCATGTGGGAGGATGGCATGCAGGAGTACATAAAGGGCCAGAACATGCGTTAGCTTGTTAAGCTCATTGTGTTCTACACACACACACAGAGCATAAAGGACTGGAGCTATTTGCTGTAAGTGTCCTAGCACTGGAGACACACACACACACACACACACACACACACACACACACATACACACACACACACACACACACACACACACACACACACACACACACATGTGCACACACACACACAC
>NW_027468848.1:7683681-7691181 GCF_046254945.1 Alosa pseudoharengus
TCCTCACGTTACACTTTAAGGAACATATGTTCCCTTTTAGTGACATCGTCTGGGTGGGACGCGGCGTCAGACACACACACACACACACACTCCTGTCACGCACACTCCCGTCGCTTCTCACACTCCGCCTGAGGGAACTGAGTGGCGGTCAGCCACCCTGCAGGATGGAAGCCCTCTCGACTCCGTCCGGGGAAAGTGACCGCTGGTTTTGACTGGAGGCCAATCAGCTGGTCAGTCGGCTGGTTCGGAATGAGTGGCCATGAGTTTCTGCAGGCTCAGTTTGAGGCCATTTTAAGTCAGAAGCAGCTGTGTGTGTGTGTGTGTGTGTGGTGTGTGTGTGTGGAAGTGTAGGGAGGTTTTTGACTGAAGGCCCATCGGCTGGTCAGCCGCTCTCTCGTCTCCATCTGGAGCAAGTGAAGGATGTTTTTTTTGTGCATATATTTTTGGGGCTTTTATTGTAATATAATAGTGAGAGACTGACAGGAAGTGAGTGGGACAGAGAGAGATGGGTTGGGATCGGGAAATGACCGCAGGTCAGACTCCAACCTGGGTCCCTGTGGGCACTTGCACCTTGCACTTGCATGTGGTACGGGCGCTGCCACAGCGCACCCAAAGTGAACGTTGTTTTTTAACTGGGGGCCAATTGGCTGGTCAGTCGGCTGGTCAGTCGGCTGGTTTGGTGTGAGTGGCCAAAGTGTCTGCTCGCTCGGTTTGAGGCCACCTCAAATCCAACCGGCTGGCTCACAGTTATGTTTGCTGAACAGCCAGGCTGCTGTGTTAGTGTAAGTGGCCAAAGGTTTCTGTTAATCAGACCCCCTGATTAAAAAGAAGAGGTTCACTATGGTTCTTTGGTGGGAGACAGCTTCTTAGAACTTAGAGGTCTTGGAAGTTGATCAGACAGTTTCTCAGACTCTTTAACTTGAACACGTCTGCACAGTATGTCTTGTGATGTATTTTATTCTGTCTGTAATGCTGCCTTAATAAAACAGTTACACTAGTGGGTCCCCGTCCTGATGTAAACTTGCCTGTAAGTCTCATTTTATTGCGTGCAGCTGTTGGGAAATGTCTCCACCACAGCTCTAAAAGCAAGAAGGCATCCTCAGGGTCCACTAAAGGTCTGCCACTCCACAGGTGTGTGTGTGTGTGTGTGTATGTGTGTGTGTGTAGACCTGTGGGAGAGTCAGGAATGGGAGAGGGGAATGGCCTCCTGTGGTGAGCTGCTTTCTCCAGACCTGACCTCTCGCTACTTAACAGCTCACACACTGCAGGGAAGAGGGAGATTTATCACCTGGGCACTCTTTGGACACTCCACTCTGAGACACTCAGAATCGGTGTGCTCCTCTACCTGCATAAAGCACACACATGAGTAGATCCTGCAGACACAGACATGAGTAGATCCTGCAGATACAGACATGAGTAGATCCTGCAGATACAGACATAAATAGATCCTGCAGACACAGACATGAGTAGATCCTGCAGACACAGACATGAGTAGATCCTGGACACACATAAGTAGATCCTACAGGCAGACAGTGGATCCCATAGAGCACAGACATAAGTAGATCCTGCAGACACAGACATGAGTAGATCCTGCAGACACAGACATGAGTAGATCCTGCAGACACAGACATGAGTAGATCCTGCAGACAGAGAGTGGATCCCATACAGCACAGACATGAGTAAAGGGGCCATATACAGCCTGAGGGGGATCAGATGCTCTCATTGGTGTGCAAGAGAGGAGGAGAGAGGAGGATGAGAGGAGAGACAGGATGAAAGAAGCAATGCAGAGAGGAGAAGAGGAAAGGGGGGAGCAACAGGGAGAAAAAATGGAAGGAGTGGAAGAAGGAGAGGTAAAAGAGTAGCACAAAAAAGAGAGATTGGAGATACAGTGGAGGATAGAGAGAGAGGAGTGGAGGAGACAGAAATAGGAGTGGAGGAGAGAGAGAGTTGTGGAGGAGAGAGAGAGGAGTGGAGGAGACAGAGAGAGGAGTGGAGGAGAGAGAGAGGAGTGAAGGAGAGAGAGGAGTGGAGGAGAGAGAGAGGAGTGGAGGAGAGAGAGAGGAGTGGAGGAGAGAGAGAGGAGTGGAGGAGAGAGAGAGAGGAGTGGAGGAGAGAGAGGAGTGGAGGAGAGAGAGAGGAGTGGAGGAGAGAGAGAGGAGTGGAGGAGAGAGAGAGTTGTGGAGGAGAGAGAAGTGGAGGATAGAGAGGAGTGGAGGAGAGAGAGAGAGGAGTGGAGGAGAGAGAAGTGGAGGATAGAGAGGAGTGGAGGAGAGAGAGAGGAGTGGAGGAGAGAGAGGAGTGGAGGAGAGAGAGGAGTGGAGGAGAGAGAGAGGAGTGAAGGAGAGAGAGAGGAGTGGAGGAGAGAGAGAGGAGTGGAGGAGGGAGAGAGAAGTGGAGGATAGAGAGGAGTGGAGGAGAGAGAGAGAGGAGTGGAGGAGAGAGAAGTGGAGGATAGAGAGGAGTGGAGGAGAGAGAGAGGAGTGGAGGAGACAGAGAGAGGAGTGGAGGAGAGAGAAGTGGAGGATAGAGAGGAGTGGAGGAGAGAGAGAGGAGTGGAGGAGTGAGAGGAGTGGAGGAGAGAGAAGTGGAGGATAGAGAGAGGAGTGGAGGAAATGACCCTCGGTGGACAGGCGTCTCTGTAAGCTGCATAGATGTGATGTGGTCCCCAGTGCAATTAACGGCTCCCTGATTGCAGCGCTCTGCCTATTGATTGGGGACGGTCACTTAATAACTGCAGCTGGGCTCTCTTATCTTAACCCAGTGGCCTTCTGAAGGGCCAGCCAGACTGGCTCACAGGCTCAGGGACTCAGGGACTCGGGCCGGAGATTTATGGAGCTGGCCAGGGCTTCCACAGGGACACTGTGTCATTTAATTTCTTTATTCAGGAGAGTGGAGAGGAGAAGAGAGGAGAGGAGAGGAGAGGAAGAGAGAAGAAAAGAGATGAGAGGAAAAGAAAGTAGAGGAGAAGAAATAAAGAGAGAAGAGGAGGAGAAGAGTGGAGAGAACAGGAGAGAGGAGAGGAGAGTAGAAGGCGAGAGAAGAGAGGAGAGGACAGGGGAGGAGAGGAGAAGAGAGGAGAGGAGAGAAGAGGACAGGAGAGGAGAGGAGAAGAGGGGCTACTGTGTGTGGTTGGTGTCAAATTCTGCAGTGAGGTCAGTGAGGTCAAGGAGGATGAGAATACTGAGGTGGCCTGTGTGAGAGGAGAAGAGGAGGTCATTGGTGACTTGAGAGGAGGCCTGGCTCAGAGCTGGGGTTTGATGAGGGCTGGTTCAGAGCTGGGGTTTGATGAGGGCTGGTTCAGAGCTGGGGTTTGATGAGGGCTGGTTCAGAGCTGGGGTTTGATGAGGGCTGGCTCAGAGCTGGGGTTTGATGAGGGCTGGCTCAGAGCTGGGGTTTGATGAGGCCTGGTTCAGAGCTGGGGTTTGATGAGGCCTGGTTCAGCTGAGGGCAGAAACTGGATTGGAATAGTTGAGTCAAGTCGTTGAAGGTTTGAAGTCGGAGGCAGCAGAAGATGGAGATGGGACGGAAATTACACATGACATCGGGAAATTACACATGGCATCGGGGAATTACACATGGCATCGGGGAATTACACATGGCATCGGGAAATTACACATGGCATCGGGGAATTACACATGGCATCGGGGAATTACACATGGCATCGGGAAATTACACATGGCATCGGGAAATTACACATGGCATCGGGAAATTACACATGGCATCGGGAATTACACATGGCATCGGGAAATTACACATGGCATCGGGATCAAGCTCAGGAGTTTTGAGGAAGGGGTGACAGCAGCCAGTTTGAGTGTGTGGGGTACACAAGTCAACTCGAGTCATTTTATTTGTATAGCACATTTAAACGAACAGTTGACCCAGAGTGCTTTATAGGTAGAGCAGGGAAGGCAGTTCAATATGCCTTTAAAATACATAGACAAGTGTCCATGAATAAAGTTAGGCAATAACAGTGTTAAAATGAAATAAAAGTAAATAATATAAAATAGAATGAAACAGAATAAAAAAAATAAAGTTTAAAGAGGTAAAACAAACACATAGCCACAGTGATGAGAGGAGTGTGTGGGGTACATGAGAGAAGCGATGGGAGGATTATGTGGTGGATATGTGGAGATGTGAGGTGGGGGCAAGAACAGCTGACAGAGGTGAGGAAGAGATGAATTTCAGACTCCTGCAGGTGATGTTGTGTTTGTTTTTGGGGGACACAGGAATGTCAGTGTGCATAGTGATCGCCAGGTAGCCAGAGATATTGAGGTCAGGGCTGGAGACTCTGGGCCAAGTTTGGTGGTGATATAGGTAGTGGGAAGCTATGTCAAGGCGAGAACTCATTTTTTTATTAAAAATGAATTAAATATTATTAACTCCTGCCTGACTCTGCCCACTTTGTGCATTGACTTCGCTCTGGCCGAAGTGCGCATGCACTGTCAGCAAAATACGCTGTCAAACTCACACATGGCCCTGTGGCTGTGACTCCAGCAGAGCCGACCACGTCCAGCGTATGACCATGGCTGTGAGTATGACCAAGGTATGACCAAGTCCAGCGTATGACCATGGCTGTGAGTATGACCAAGTCCAGCGTATGACCATGGCTGTGAGTTTGGGCGGTGATATAGTCCAGCGTATGACCAATTCAATTCAATTCAATTCAACTTTATTTCGCCATGTATACAGAGATACTAGGAATTTGATTTGGTCTTCTCCATGCAGGCAACACAAAGTGCAACAGAAAGACAGAAATAAAGACAAAAAAAACACAATACAAGGACAGACAGGACCATTATGAGCAATAAATTAATAGGAATGTAAATAGTGCTGTGTTAAATAAAAATAAAGTGCAATGAAGTCCAAGTTTAAGAGTTATTTAGGAGGGCTGTTGCCTGGGGGAAAAAACTGTGGCGGTGGCGTGATGTTTTGGGCAGAAAAGCCCTGTACCGCTTTCCAGAGGGGAGAAGATTAAACAGACTATTGGCAGGATGAGAGGGGTCGGCCACAATCTTCGCAGATCTGTTAATGGACCTGGAGCTGTGCAGGTCCATGATGGGGGGCAGGGGGCAGCCGATGATGCGCTCTGCTGCCCGGACGACTCTTTGTAGCCTGGCCTTTGCACAGGCTGACGCAGAGGCAAACCAGACCGTGAGGGAGGATGTTAGCACACTCTCAATGACCGCTCTGTAGAACTGTACCAAGATGGGGGGACTGACCTGTAGTCCTTTTAGGTGGCGGAGGAAAAACAGGCGCTGCTGGCCTTTCTTCACTAGTTGGGAGATGGGAGATGTTATTGTCCCATTTGAGTGTGTTGGTGATGGTTGTGCCCAGGAACTTAAAGTCCTCTACCACAGTAACAGATGAGTTGTTAATGACCAGAGGAGGATGAGTCGGGGGCTTTTTGCGGAAGTCCACTATCATCTCCACTGTTTTGTTGATGTTAAGCTCCAGGTTACTGACTGCACACCAGGACTCCAGGAGACTGACCTCTCTGCGGTAGGCTGACTCGTTGTTGTTGGAGATGAGGCCTATTATGGTGGTGTCGTCCGCATATTTGATGGTTTTGACAGAAGGGTCTCCAGAGGTGCAGTCATTGGTGTACAGGGAGAAGAGCAGGGGGGACAACACACAGCCCTGGGGGGCACCGGTGTTAACTGTGCGGGGCTGTGAGAGGTGTGGGCCCAGCCTGACATACTGAGTCCTGTTGGTGAGGAAGTCTGTAATCTGTGAGCAGAGGGGGGGGGGGGGGGGGGTGAATGTTCAGATGGGTCAGTTTGCTGTGGAGGAGGTCAGGGATGATGGTGTTAAAGGCAGAGCTGCGTAGGTATTCCGACTGTCCAGGTGTTGTAGAATGAAGTGAAGTGCAATGTTGATTGCATCGTCAACTGAGCGGTTGGGTCTGTATGCAAATTGAATGATGTGGTCGGTGGTCGGCGGTGAGGTGGTCGGTGGATGCTTTGAGATAAGAGAGGACCATGGCTGTGTGTTGGGGCGGTGATGAGTATGACCATGGCTGTGTGTTGGGCGGTGATATGTGAAGTTGAAGCAGTGTTGCAGTTCCATAAATACAACAGCAGGTTTGCTGTCTGTGTTATCAATATGAATGGATGGACACCTATGTACTGTGTTGTCAATATGAATGGATGGACACCTATGTACTGTGTTGTCAATATGAATGGATGGACACATATGCAAGCAGGCTGATGGTGAAAAGCTCCTGAATGAATCTTTAAGCAGGTATTCATAAAATATCTCAATGTTTACATTCATAAAATATCTCAATGTTTACATTCATAAAATATCTCAATGTTTACATTTTATTCATGAAACCATTTCAGCACAGCTCAGGTGAGTAATTTGAAGTGGTTGTGTTATGATATTATGTTATGTTATGTTATGAGTTAGTTAGCTTAGAGAAATCATGTAAACATTCTTATTGAAGTTGTTCTCTGCTGTGTCTAAGTCACACACACTTGTGTATACCTGGTTATTTGGCATTTAACATTTGTATTTATGCTCCTGGCAAACACAGCAATCTTGCCTGGCATTCTGAAAGCTTCCTCAGTGTGTGTGTGTGTGTGTGTGTGAGAGAGAGAGAGAGAGAGCATGTGTGTGTGTGTGTGTGTGTGTGTGCGCACGTGTGTGTGTGTGTGAGAGAGAGAGAGCATGTGTGTGTGTGTGTGTGTGTGTGTGTGTGTGCGGAGGAATGCGCTCCGATGCGTGTAAACACTCGCTGGGCTTGCTCCAAGGCGTCGCTCGCTCCAGAAGCAACATCGCCTTCACCCTTTACAGCTCGCGCTCCGCCTGCCACACACACACACACACACACACACACACCTGTGAATGCGAGCGTGCCAGTCTCTCCTGCTCAGCCATGTGCAGCAGGCCCGAGCTGCCCAGGTTGTCCAGCACCCTGCCCTCAGGCTCCACAATGTGTTCACTCTGGGCAGGCCAGACGGCGGAGAGGAGAGGAGAGGGGGATAGAGAGAGAGAGGGAGAGAGGGGGAGAGAGAGAGGGGGAGAGAGAGAGAGGGAGAGAGGAGGATACAGAGAGAGGGAGAGAGGAGGATAGAGGGAGAGGGGGAGAGGAGGAGAGAGAGAGGGAGGAGGAGGATAGAGAGAGAGGGAGAGAGGGGGAGAGAGAGGGGGAGAGAGGAGGATAGAGGGAGAGGGGGAGAGGAGGAGAGAGAGAGGGAGGAGGAGGATAGAGAGAGAGGGAGAGAGGGGGAGAGAGAGAGGGGGAGAGAGGAGGATAGAGGGAGAGGGGGAGCGGAGGAGAGAGAGAGAGGGAGGAGGAGGATAGAGAGAGAGGGAAAGGGGGAGAGAGGGAGAGGAGGAGAGGGGGAGAGAGAGAGGGGAAGAGGAGGATAGAGAGAGAGGGAAGAGGAGGATAGGGTGGAAAGGGGGGATGGAGAGGGAGAGAGAGAGGAGGAGAGGGTGAGAGAGAGAGAGAGAGAGGAGGAGAGGGTGGAAAGGGGGGGTGAAGAGAGAGGTGAG
>NW_027468848.1:7693681-7696181 GCF_046254945.1 Alosa pseudoharengus
CAATGATTCCTCCACTCTGGCCTTTTTATGGCAAATCCGATGCTGCGAGGAGGTCATTTCCTCTGGGGTGACATTGAAGAGCTCCTCAGCTTGGCACCTCCTCCTCCTCCTCCTCCCTCACTCACTCACTCACACGGTAATACATAGACACAGGAGGAGAACAGGAAGACAGGAAGACAGGAGCACACTGGAGAGAGAGAGAGAGATGGAGATGGAGAGAGAAAGAGAGAGAGAGAGATGGAGAGATATAAAATGAAAGAGTGAGGACTGGTTTCAGGAGAGGGGGGGTGTTCTGGAAGACTCTGTGGAGTGAAAAGAGTGTTCTGCAGGAATGTGAAACACACTTAGCACACAGTGAACACACAGTGAGGTGAAGCACACACTAATCCCGGAGCAGTGAGCTGCCTGCTACAGCGGTGCTCAGGGAGCAGTGAGGGGTTAGGTGCCTTGCTCAAGGGCACTTCAACCATTCCTACTGGTCAGGGTTTGAACCAGCAACCCTCCAGTTACAAGTCCAAAGCCCTAACCAGTAGGCCACGGCTGCCCCATACTTGTAGTACATAGTAGACATAGACATAGTAACAGTAGTATTTTCCATTCTCTCTGGTGTGAAGATGCTACATGAGCTGCATTCATCATGATGAGAGTCAGAGAGCAGAAGACAATGTGTATGTGTGTGTGTGTGTGTGTGTGTGTGTGTGTGTGTGTGTGTGTGTGTGTGTGTGTGAAGACAATAGCTAATGAATACCTGTTCCCCACAGACCTTGCCAGGCCAGCCACACAATGCAACAACATCTGTGCATGCATCCCCACTCACGCCACTGATCCCCCCCCCCCCCCCCCCCAACGCACACACACACACACACACACACACACACACATCTGTGCCACAGCATTCCTGTAACTGTCCCCAAAGACAGAAGTCACCTGTCCAACCAAACAACCAACCCCCATCTCGACCAATGCCACCACAGACACAGACCTCCCCAATACACACACACACACACACACACACACACAAAGATATCTCCTAGCTCAGCATGTGGAGGGGAGTGGGGGGCAGGCAGGTCGTATCCATAAAGCATTCCAGTCCAAGGCCAGCCTTCTCTCCGAAACTGGAATCCCAAGAAAGGAAACATTTAAAATGTCAGAGTTTTGACTTAGTACTGAGCCGAGGGAGGAAGAGAGGGAGTGGGAGGGATGGAGGGAGGGAAGGAGGGATGCGTTTTCCAGAGAGAGGAGAGGAGTGGAGAGGAGAGGAGTGGAGGGGGAAGAGAGGAGTGGAGTGGAGAGGAGAGGAGAGGAGAGGAGAGGGGAGAGGAGAGGAGAGAAGAGGAGAGGAGAGGAGAAGAGAGGAGGAGGAAGAGAGGAGAGTAGAGGAGAGGAGGGGGAAGAGAGGAGAGGGGAGGAGAGGAGAGGAGCGGAGAGGAGTGGAGAGGGGAGGAGAGGAGTGGAGAGGAGAGGAGCAGAGCGGAGAGGAGAGGAGTGGAGAGGAGAGGAGTGGAGGATGTCCATGTTCAGTAGCCTATATTTTTTAGTCAAGCAGTGACATGTGGTTTAATGCATGGGGTAACATGACGTGAGACAGACAGAATATGAGACTGTCTTGCCTATCCCTGAATCCTATCCTTCTCAAATCACTTTAAAATGGTGTGATTAGCAACCAGAATTAAAAAAAATCCCGGAGAGACAGCCCCGGACCCCCGTGTTATTGTGATTATAGGCTATAGATCTAAACTCTAAATGTTTAATGTTTGGGTTCAGTTTATGAAGTGTTGCTACAGCATAATAGGCCTAGGGGAGAGCCGGGACGATTGAAACACGGGACGAATGAAACAATCCAGTTTTCTCCGAGTGTAATGATGATAGACCGACGTCCTTTGGTCAAAACATAGAGCATGTTAACCTCCTTCTATCAGCCAAATATCTTCCTGCTATGTCATTTTATCACGGAGTTCCTGGCGATAAACGAGTTTTGATGCGCAAAAGTAAACTTCATTAGCGGTTACATTTTTTCGATTATCAATGAGTGTTTTTAATTTAAAGGTTTGACTTAATGCTTATTCAGTAGACCATTTAGTGTTCTCCACAATCCCAGACTTTCATATCGCATGCTTGTTTACATGGAAAGCAAAACAAGCTATAGTGACATATGTAACTCCATGTATTTTAATTAAATGCACAAATAGGTGTGTTTAAACAATCATTTATGGAGGTAAGACATAGAAAAACAGTTTTAGGAAGATGAAAATACATGTGGGCCCACCAGGTAGGGGGTTGAGTTTTCCCATGTTATCCTATGGAGACTGATGGCCGGTGGGTCGTTAAGCCAACTTATTTGGATGTGCAGTGGCCTAACCCACGTAAAAACCTAGTGAAACGACATTTCCAACAATATAAACATGATATAAATGGGAAAGCTTACCGTTCTAGCTATAAATATGGCAGAATCATCCACAGGGCATGATATTTCAAAAACCGCTTCATACACGCTTCATGA
>NW_027468848.1:7698681-7746181 GCF_046254945.1 Alosa pseudoharengus
CGCTCCTCTGGTTTAAATCTGTGTGTGTGTATACGTGTGTGTGTGTGTATGTGTGTGTAGTAGTAGTAGTAGACATAGTAAAAGTAGCAGTAACAGTAGTAGTTTCCATTCTGTGTTCAGGATAAACCAGACACTACAGTTTCTTTGACCCCTCCCCACACACACACACACACACACACACACACGCACACACGCACACACACATATACGCACACACACACACACACACTCTTTCTCTTTCTTCTCTCCTTTCGCCCAGGCTCAATAGGGCAAGGGACATGTTCAACAACACCCAACACACACACACACACACTTGGTGCAACAAACACCAAGACATGTAAAGGCAAGTAGACACACACACACACACACGCACGTTTAGTACATGCAAAACATAAAAACACACATACATACATATTAACATAGAAAATGAAGGACACAACAACAGACTCATAACAACTCACACAAATACACAGACAGACCATTCACAAACCTAAAACACAGAGACAGCCAGGGGCCTCTGGGAATATGTGTGTATGAGTGTGTGTGTATGTATATGAGTTTGTGTGAGTGTGCGTATGTGAGTGTGTGTGTGTGTATGTGTGCGTATGTATGTGTGCGTATGTATGTGTGTGTGGGTGTGTGTGACCGCTCTAAAGGACGGACGTGGCGTGGCGTGTGTGCGTGCGTGTAATTAAAATGCAATCTTGGCCACGGCCCCCTGGAGCGGCCGAACCAGCGTAGATGCCCGACTGCCCGAGGGCACAAGGTGCCACCTGCGCCGACACACCACCTGCGCTCGCCGCTGCCACTACCACCACCACAGCCCTTCATTACAGAGGGCATCTACACACACACACACACACACACACACACGTATGGTCATACACTACGGCACACGCGTACACATATTCTATACTTACACAAACACACAACATCCTTGGATGCTGACACATACACACACACACACACACCACACCACAGCCCTCTCAAAACAACCCCATCACATCAAACCCCCCCCCCCCCCACACACACACACACCTCAGCCCCTGCAGCTCACTGGAGCCTCCAAACGGCCACGTTTGATTAGAATTAATGTGGCCCTTCAGAGCTGCATGCATGTGATTGTGAACCTGTGTAAGTGTGTGTGTGTGTGTGTGTGTGTGTGTGCCGTGGTGCCAAAAGATAGACTCCCACCCCTCCACTGTCACTTTGAATAAAGCGAGCTGGGCTTGCAGAGCAGGAGATGAACCGGGACAGAGCGTGACAGAACCACTTTACACACACACACACACACACACACACACACACACACACACACTGCCCTGAACACAGGGCTGGATTTAACACACACTCATACAAACACACACATCCAGGGATGGGTTTAACAAATGTTAAAAACAAGGATGGGTTGATAACAAACCCCAAACACACAAACACATTCAAACACTCACACAAACACACACAAAAGGAGAGAACCAGGGATAGGTTAAATCAGGGATGGGTTAAACCAGGAGTGGGTTAAACCAGGGATGGGTTAAACCAGGAGTGGGTTAAACCAGGGCTGACCATACTTTTTGGCTTGTGGGCCACATTCAGAGAAATATAAGTCGTTGAGGGTCAATACAAACTAAGAGCATGCTTTCAACCAGTTTAAAGTGAAAGAACTACTGTACTGTTTTCTGACCAGAAATCTGGGCTGCGCTAAACATGTTATAATGCTATGGTAGTCAATGATACTATATTGAACAGTTTAATTGTTAATGTTTTAGGAGTGGTTTATTAGGCTGACAGAACAGCCTCATTTTCTTTGATTTCATTTAAATGTATACAATGTTAAAAACTTGGATGGACTATGAATGGCAATTACTTAATAACAATATGTCTCAGTCATAAAGGTGCAACAATGAACAAATAAATAAATAGAAAGGTAAATGTATAACTAGTTTGGTAAAAAATACAAATGTGATGAAAAATGAAAAGGGACAAGGCAGTCACCAGCCAGTCAGTAACTCCTCCAGTTCTGATATGTGAATGCTTGACAATATTAAAAAACCGAAACCAAATAAAGGTGTGCCACAACAAATTAATATAATAATATAATAATAATAATAATTGCTTTATATATATATATATATATATATAAAGAAAAGGGACAATGCCGTCTTAATCCCATTCATCCAATTATTCCACAGCTGCAGGTACCCTGAACATCACTTCCTTCCTTGCAGTAGCCTAACACATTAGTCCTAAAGAAGCATAAACATATAGCTGCAGAAAATAGAAACAAACACTCTTTCCTTGTGCATGTGTGTGTGTGAGAGAGAGAGAGGGAGAGAGAGTGTGTGTGTGTGAGAGAGAGAGAGAGAGATGTGCAAACATACACACACATGATAATTGTTCTTGCTAACAGCAGGTTACGAGTGGAGATGCTCTGCAGTACCATTACTTGCTCAGTATTCCTTTGCTATTATTAGCAAAACAAACATCCTAATGCATTAGGATTAGCGTTAGCGCTCTAAAGGTACATCACACAGACCTCCTAATGCATTATTAGCGTTAGCGCTCTAAAGGTACATCACACAGACCTCCTAACGCATTATTAGCGTTAGCGCTCTAAAGGTACATCACACAGACCTAATGCATTAGGATTAGCGTTAGCGCTCTAAAGGTACATCACACAGACCTCCTAACGCATTATTAGCGTTAGCGCTCTAAAGGTACATCACACAGACCCATAGATATATATACTAGATGTCGCCTTGACTACTGCTGTTCATTGGAACGAATGCGTCAATCGAGACGCCATCTTGCTTCAGTGATCCACTCCTCTATAATGCATTAGCGTCAATCTGGGCAAAGATCTAGCGAAAATAAAATCACCATAAATCGTCAAAATCTCAAGCAATTATCTAATTTTTTGGGTTGTTCCAACTGACAGGCATGTATTTATGGTTTAGTCTAGAGAAAACTAAGCTTAAGACGATAATAAAGATACATTTTACCCGTCTACCCCCATAGACTCCCATTCATTCTGCACTAGCTAGCGGCGGCCCCTAGAGGAACAATGATTAAACTGCAACCAGGTTCGATACAATGAATGTAAACAGGCTCTTCGTAGACAGGCTCTGGTTGAGGCCACATACCCCTCGTCTCGTTTACTCATGTAAGTTGTAATCTCACCAGAAGTCGCTGTAGATCTGTAGAACATTTACCTCTGCTACTACATAGGCTACGCCAGTCGTTACTTTTATAATCATGGGTCAGTGCCATGGGGAAACGAGATGTAGCTGAATTCATAAATGACAAAGCCATGAGAAAGGTGATTTTCTTAGGTTTCAACAACAAAGAAGCCGATCTGCCATCATTGTGAGAAGTTCCCAAATGTGTCGCTAATCGCTAAAAAGGTTTTCTATCACTGGGGATGGCCAAACGTCGCTAAATAGGTAACGCTGACAATACAGGAGAACTAGTTTAGCGCTTCAGATCCCTGTACCAAGATGGCGGCGGTGTTGACGCATGCTGAGAAGCAGAAGGCGACATCTAGTGTATATATCTATGACACAGACCTCCTAACGCATTATTAGCGTTAGCGCTCTAAAGGTACATCACACAAACCTCCTAACACATTATTAGCGTTAGCGCTCTAAAGGTACATCACACAGACCTCCTAACGCATTAGGATTAGCATTAGCGCTCTAAAGGTACATCACACAGACCTCCTAACGCATTAGGATTAGCGTTAGCGCTCTAAAGGTACATCACACAGACCTCCTAACGCATTATTAGCGTTAGCGCTCTAAAGGTACATCACACAAACCTCCTGCAGTATTGTTAGCATTAGTGCTATAAAGGCACATCATGTAGACTTCCTGTCTTATTATTAGCATAGGCAAAGGAACATGACGCAGACCTTCTGCCGTATTATTACTGTCAGCACTATAAAGCACATCACGCAGGATCCTGCAGTATTATTAGCATAACTAGCACTCTAAAAGCACATCACGCTGGGATCCTGCAGTATTATTAGCGTACAGTAACTAGCGCTTTAAAAGCACATGACGCTGGGATCCTGCAGTATTATTAGCGTAACTAGCTCTCTAAAAGCACATGACGCTGGGATCCTGCAGTATTAGCGTAGCGCTCAAAAAGCACATAACGCTGTGGACCTGCAGTACTATTAGCGTAACGAGCGCTTTAAAAGCACATAACGCAGGGATCCTGCCGTATTAGTGTAGCGCTCTAAAATTACATAACGCATGATCCTGCAGTATTATTAGCGTAACTAGTACTCTAAAAGCACATCACGCTGGGATCCTGCAGTATTAGCGTAACTAGCACTTTAAAGAAGCCCTATGCAACAATTTTAGCAAAAATGACCTTAATTATGCAGGTTGAGAGTCGTTCTGATGGTTTTACAACACTTTTTGGGTCGTTTGGAGGGTGCTTCGTGGCCCCCTAGTGCTTCTCCGTGTACAAAAACGAATATGCAACTTTCTGGTCCCGTCCCGAACAAATCCGGATGTGACTCAGCGGAAGTATCCAATCGCGTCTCGAAAATGTAGTCAGATTGTAGTTTCTAAGAAGACTGCAAAATGGACTCCGACCTGGCTTTGTTGCTGTTGAAATTGTAAGTAGCCTTCCCCTTGGGTGAACTTAGTTTTTGTAATGTGGTTTGATAGTCTCTTGAACAATATGTTTGCTCGACCGTTTTATTGTGAGCCCTGTATGTGTTTAGCTTGGTTTATTGATGGCTAGTTCCCTAGCTAGTGGGGGTTTAGCGTAGCAGTCACTATTGCTACCGAAGCTGCAGGGAGAGCTATGTCGTGAAAAATGCGAGCCCAAATCAGGCGAAAACCCAGAAACCGCGAAGGAATAACCAGACCTGCATAGGGCTTCTTTAAAAGCACATCACGCTGGGATCCTGCAGTATTATTAGCGTAACTAGCTCTCTAAAAGAACCTAACGCTGGGATCCTGTAGTATTAGTGTAACTAGCACTTTAAAAGCACATAACGCAGGATCCTGCAGTATTATTAGTGTAACTAGCACTCTAAAAGCACATAACACTGGGATCCTGCAGTATTAGCGTAGCGCTCTAAAAGCACATCACGCTGTGATCCTGCAGTATTAGTAGCATAACTAGCGCTCTAAAAGCACATCATGCTGGGATCCTGCCGTATTAATAGCATAACTAGCGCTCTAAAAGCACATAACACTGGGATCCTGCAGTATTATCGTAGCGCTCTAAAAGCACATCACGCTGGGATCCTGCAGTATTATTAGCATAACTAGCGCTTTAAAAGCACATGACGCTGGGATCCTGCAGTATTATTAGCGTGTGTAACTAGCGCTCTAAAAGCACATCACACAGGGATCCTGCCAAGGGCGCGGGAAGGTGGGTGCTGAGGGTGCTGCAGCACCCCTTGCTTTTTATCAATAGGCCTACAAATTTGCAGTTTGTCATTATATTTGTTGTCAAATAGGCAAATAGCAAAAAAGGTTATGGATAGCTTTGAATATAGCTATCCATAGTCAAGATTAAACGTTATAGTCTAGCTATAGAAGTGAAAGCGACGTGACTCGCTGAGGAGAGACGTTGCAAGCAGGCTAGTTGACTTCGAGAAGAGAATATTAGGCTACAGAAAAGAATACAGGATTTTTTTCTCTCTCGGCAGTAAAGACAGTAGATTCAGTGTTTAAAATGTAAATGCAAACTAAAGGTAGGCTAACTATGCATATGATCATCCAGAGGCTGCTGATCTGTCAAAAATGATGAAGATCAAGATGGTTTTATTGTTGCTGTCATTATTACCACAAACACGAATTGATAACGAAACCAGAACTCTGTTAGAACTCTGTGTAGCATGCAGTTTCCATATACCATCACCAACTAGTTCGCACTTTGGATATATCGTTGGATTGTGAAAAGCCCAATTTTGAATACCAAACGACAACAGATGAGGTAGGATGCATCTTTTGCAATTAGTCTTTGGCAAGCCCACGACCTCACGTATGGCTCAGTTTCTGTTAGTGTCAGGTAATGTGGCTGATCTAGCCCAAATCCACGAATTTCGTGTTGGTGAGACCTGTTGCCTATCAGTAGACATGTCATCTTGAGTTCCACAACAGCTTAGCTAGTGCCACCGAAATATGACACTGAAATCCTTTCACTATTGGAGTCGCTCAGATAGAAACCGCTGTAATTGGTGGTTAGGACACTTTTGCTGTGGAGTGGAGACGCCATAAGTTAGGCTACTCAGAAATTGTTTGCCATTGTAGGTCATTGCAGCCTAATTATATTTTCGAGCCAAACATCTCTGGTGTGGTTTTGACAATCAGAAAAGCAATATACTGAAATAGTTTAATGATGTAAAGTCAAGTGCGCTTATATGGGTCTGGTGTGAGTCGGAGTGGCAAGTGCTGCGCATAGTTGCAGTGGAATGTGGCTGTTCTCGCTCTTAGGTCTACCAGAGGGTCTACTCATACACGGCGCTGAAATGGCGTATTTAGCTGTCTAAATTTGAATCATATCATGCTAGGGGAGAAATCGTCAGACATCCATTATTTTGTTATTCAGCACCCCTGGTCAAAAATATGTTCCCGCGCGCCTGGATCCTGCAGTATTAGGGCAGCCGTGGCCCACTGGTTAGCACTCTGGACTTGTAACCGGATGGTTGCCGGTT
This sequence comes from Alosa pseudoharengus, assembly GCF_046254945.1. Lineage (NCBI taxonomy): Eukaryota > Metazoa > Chordata > Actinopteri > Clupeiformes > Clupeidae > Alosa > Alosa pseudoharengus. The sequence continues at coordinate 7,705,364 of NW_027468848.1, forward strand.
CGAGCCCCGACCAGTGGGCCGCGGCTGAAGTGCCCTTGAGCAAGGCACCTAACCCCTCACTGCTCTCCGAGTGCCGCCATTGCCGGGATTAGTGTGTGCTTCACCTCACTGTGTGCTGTTTGTGTTTCACTAATTCACGATTGGGTTAAATGCAGAGACCAAATTTCCCTCATGGGATCAAAAAAGTATATATACTTATATATTACAGTATAAGTGTTAGCCTCCTGCCATATTGTTAGCATTAGCGCTCTTTAAGGCATATCATGCCAGCACTGCCTGCACAGTGAGAGAGGGAAGAAATTCATTCTGTATATCCGTGTCAAGAAGCTACGGAAGGTCTCAGAACAAGGGGCTGTGTGGCCTCTCCTCTGTCAGTAAGATGTGTGTGTCAGTACCTTCCACCTCTCCACAACTGTCCTCTACAGACCTACATAATGTGTGTGTGTGTGTATACATGTACCTCTGCCATGCAACAGCATGTCCGTTATCCAGTGTGAGTATATTTGTTCCAAGTGTATGTGTGTGTGTGTGTGTGTGTGTGTGCACCCCACTCCCTGTACCGTTACTGTGCTGTCACTTCTTGTTGGCTGCGTTCACTTCCACCGCGCACCACCGCAGCCTAGCAGGGCCAGGACTCGTGATGGAAAACAATGAGGCTGATTTGTGAACTGTGCCGTCTCTGTAATTCCATCAGAGTAATGGCATTAGAGCCCAAATCAGCACTGCGCTCTTCATTACGGCCCTAAGCTCCGGTGACAGACCAAACTTCAGGAGAACGCATGTGTGTGTGTGTGTGTGTCAGCCCCGCTTCGCTTGTCCGCCGCCCTCGCCTGATGGGACTAACACCCGGGCAGTGTGCGTGGCACAGAGGGAAATAATGTACTCATTTATTCATTTTTCTGACGAGTCACAATAGATTTCTAAAGACCAGCACTCACTCTCCCACAGGCCCCGAGTGCTTACGAGGGTTAATACAACCAAACACCTCCACTCAAGGGAGGAGAGGAGGGGAGGAGAGGAGAGGAGGAGGGGAGGAGCGAAGAAATGAGACGAGAGCAGACAAGACGACTGGCACCAAAACAAAGAGAGTCAAATCACCCAGCAATTTAACACTGTAGCCCCCTCACACAACACACACAGAGACACAAACACACACACACACACACACACACACACACTCTTCTTCACTACTCACCAGTATAAACCCCCAGGAAAAGAAAAGTGAGAAAGATGGGGGAGAGAAAGAGAAAGGAAGGGTTGAGAGAGAAGGAAAGATGGAGAGAGAAGGGAAGGAAAGAAAGAGGGAAGGGAAGGAAAGTTAAAGAAAAATGGAGAGCGTGACAAAGAGAGGAAGCAGACGAAAGAGGAGAGAACTAGAGACAGAAGCGAGGGAAAGAGAGACAGACAGGGGGAGAGAAAGAAGGAATGAATAGAGGGGGAGAGCAGAGAGGCAGCTACTGCTACTTCGCTTAGATTCCAATTGCAGCAGTCTCTAAGGGACAATTAGAGCCAGTATGGAGGAGCTATTCCCTTTCTCTTTCCCCGCTGCTCTCAGTCTCGCATATTAAAAGCTTTACCCCTGGCTCTCTCCACACATACACACGCACACGCACACACACACACACACACCAGGCCTGCAGAGACGGATTGGACACACACACACACACACACACACACACACACCAGGCCTGCAGAGACGGATTGGACACACACACACACACACCAGATGCATACACACTGGTGGACTTACATGCATGCACACACATATACAGAGCATGATGCAGAAGGATGCTTTACTACTGCAAGGCAGTTAGTTAGAGCAGTAGCTTAAATCTTTAATGGCCCCTAAACTGGGCTGGGTTTTACAGCGTGTTGGGAGGGCGAATGTGTGTGTGTATGTGTGAATGTGTGTGTGTATGTGTGTGTGTGTGTGTGAATGTGTGTGTATGTGTGTGTGTGTGTGTGTGTGCTGTATGTCACCGGTGCTAGAGGGAGTGCTGTGTGCTGTAGAGACTGGACCAGACGTGAGTTGACTCGGCTGTGTGTGATAGATGTCACAAGCAGTAGACGTCTGCCAGAAACTCCTGAGAGACACACACACACACACACACACACACACACACACACACACATTTGCCTTTGATAATGTTAATGGTCTGTTTGATATGGTTTTTGAGGCAGACACAGTGAACTTTAAAGGCCATCCTAAAATCAAAGCACAACTTCAAACTGGCAGCATGTGACAAAAAAATGTCCTTTCACTATCAAGGCAAATTAGGCTTAATTTCGCTGTTAGTTTTACCATAGAAAATTAGTCTCAGAGGACCATCTCATTTGGACAGGCTCAGGAACTACAGTATACTATTCTGTTTGCAATGTAATGCAATATGTTCCTTATCCATTTGTCTTTCAACACATTAGGTTAATTAGGTGTGTGAAGCTTCGTTAAGGAACTTAGGTCACTTTGACAGGATGTAAGGAGTTCAAATGCCACATTTCCCCCATTTACTCTATATAACTCCCATTACTCCATATACCCCACATTACTCCACTCTTGGATGTCTATTGTGCATTGGACTCTAAGACATATATCTGTAAAATGTATGTTTGAGTCAGGCAGGCTCTGTGTTTGTCTGTGTTAAACTCATTTGTGTCTGTGTGTCTGGCTGTAACGTGTGTGTCTGTGTTAAACTCTAACATGTGTGTTGTGTAAGACACAGTTAATCGACCAGGATCCCTATGACGACAAAAAAAGGTCTCGCTGGTGTATCATAGCCTGATTAACAGTGTGTGTGTGCGTGTGTGTGTGTGTGTTTTGTGTGTGTGTGTGTGTGCGCGTCATGCCACTGGTCTTGCCACATCTTGAATCGAAACAGAGCCTTTCTCTGGCCACAGTGTCACCTCATAAGCATTCCCTTAGCAAACAACTACAACCACATCATCAACAACAACAACAGCTTTGTGTGTACACGCAGAGCAGAGGAAGTCAACACGGAGGTCTGCCCAGGAGCAGCACAAACAAAAACACAAACACACACTCACACACCACCCCGCATTCAGGAAGTTCCTGAGAGTCGGCCATTTTGTCCTTGCGCGGTGCGTTCATTAGTGCCGAGCTCAGAGTGGAGGCACAAAGGCAGGCCTGGCATGGGGCTGCGGCACTTAGACGACGAGCAGAAAATAAGTGCGTCCATCAGTGTCACGGCGAATCCAGCCGTTATTTCCCCTCCATTGTTCCCCGCGCTGCTCTTCACCACAGCTGTGCTTTGTGCACGGAGACCACAAGGGAGGGAGGAAAATTACAGACTACCTGATAATTAGCAAAGTTCAGAGCAAAAGTAAGAGTGTGTGTGTGGTGTGTTTGTGTGTGTGTGTGTGTGGTGTGTGTGTGTGTGTGTGTGTGTGTGTGTGGTGGGGAAGGGGAGCTGTGCAGGCTGGCAGCTCATTCTCAGTAACTAATTAAACACGCCTCTGAGGCCTAAGACTCTGCTGCTAGCCTTACTAGCGCTGCTGCTAGTACTGATGCTACATGCTGCAACAGCAGAATTAAAACAGAAAGAGAGAGGGGGGGGGCAGACAGAGAGAAAAAAGACAAAGAGAGAGAAAAACGAGGAACAAAGAAAGGGATATTTAAAGAGTGAAAAAAGACAAAGAAAGAAGAGATAAAGAGAGGGAGGAAGAGAGAGGAAGGAAAAGAGTGATGGAGAGAGGGGGACAAAGGGAGAGAGGAATGAAGAGGAGGCAGGGAGGGTGAGATAGAGAGAGAGAGAGAGAGAGGGAAATAGAAAAAAGAGAGATTGTGTGTAGGCAAGGTGAGGAGGAGAGAGAGAGGAGATAGGAAAAGAGAAAAAGAGAGTGTGAGAGTATTTTTGTGTAGAAGAGTAAAAAATGACACGAGTGATCCTGAGGGGGCTTTATTGTTTCACAGCTGAGTGGTTTCTCAGGATGGAGCCAGCAATGGTGGTCACCCTCACACACACACACACACACACATACAAACAGCCCCACTCATCCCTGCTTTGCCTGTGCTTCTAATATTCTTTAATTATTCTAATGTCATCCTCCTCTGCGCAGACCTACTGGGCATTAAGTGCAGGTTGATAATCTTCTGGTGCTCAAGTTAAAGCTCGTTTGAGCAGAGTCATTATTAGACTACAATCATCATCATCACCCCCACCACCACCACCACCATCATCATCATCAGCAGCAGCATCATCATCATGATGGCGAGAGAATATTTGATGGGGGGGCGCTGCTGCTGTCGTCCCTGCAGCTACTGTTTGGTGCTCTCCACAGGCTCTTGATGGGGTGTAATTATCTTCTCTTAATGTTTGTTTTTGTTTGTTTCTGCAGGATATCCCAGCATCCTCTCTGCTCAGTGATGTTCTCTTAGCTGGTTTGTCCCCTGACTATGTGGGAGAGACAGAACGCTCAGTTTCGCCTCCTCCATAATCTAGCGCAGAGGTTAGAGAACACATGCATACTACATATGGACCACACCTGGTGCAACAGAGTGGTTACCTTAGTGACAGTGTTTTGTGTAACAGAGTGTTACCTTAGTGACAGTGTGGAGTGTAAAATAGTGTTACCTTTGTGACATTGTGGAGTGTAACAGAGTGTTACTTTAGTGACTGTATGTAGTATAACAGATTGTTACCTTAGTGACAATGTGTAGTGTAAAAGAATGTTCCTTAGTGACATTGTGGAGTAACAGAGTGTTACCTTAGTGACAGTGTGGAGTGTAACAGGGCGTTATATTAGTGACAATGTTTAGTGACAGTGTGGAGTGTAACAGAGTGTTACATTAGTGACAGTGTTTAGTGTAACAGAGTGTTACCTTGGCGACAGTGTGTTGTGTGATAGGGTGTTACCTGAAAGTTCTTTGCCTCCATCTCATCCATTAATTCCGTATTTTGGGACACCTCAGCGGTCGCTATCCCTTACAAATTATTCAGCTCTTTCATGCTCAAACTAAACTTTTGGTATTGCCAGCTAATACAGCTGTTCTCCAACAGATCAGCATTCAGATGGCCTCATCTTCACTGACCCCAGCTAAAACGACCTGTAACTTGGGTGTCACAATTGATGACCTGACCTACACAATATTGATACAGCTTGTTGTGCAGGCCATTGTTCTCTCCAAACTGGACTATTGCCATGAACTGTATAGCCTCTGTATTGGACCAATTGGAGTCCAAATTCAGCGACACATGTAATAAACAAGTCCAAATTCAGCGACACATGTAACTCCTCTGTTAGTTACTCTTCATTGGCTTCCTATAGCAGCTATTGGCTTCCTATAGCAGCCAGAATGAATTTCAAAGCCCTATAGGACACATACTTGATCTGCACTTCTCTATCTTAATTCCATGATCTAGCTCTACGTCTAACGTTCTACAAAGTTCTTTAATAGTTCCAAATAAAGGCTCTAAAGGGTTCTGTAGGTTCCAAGTAAAGGCTATAAACCAGGGGAATGTTTTAGAGTGAGGAAAGCAGGCTTGTGTACGTCTGCAGTTTTAAACGTGTCCCTAATGACACTGTTGGAAATGAAGTGTTTTGCCTCGGACCAGCAGCAAATCCAAGCTCAAGACCATCAGAAGAAAAGAGCAATAATGCTGGTTGTTTGGGGAAATAATTAGCCATTTAATTTGCCACTGCGGCACAGAAAAATAAAATTGGAGAGGGTCGATTTAGAAAACAGCTTTGGTTGGCTCACTAGCTTGTTTTGGCCAAAGTGTAGGGAGGAGGGGTCACCAGCAACACCATCTCTGTGAATGCTCAGTGTTTTGATGATGATCATATTAAAGTAGCATGATAGATATTCCCCTTTTCATCCATTTGCACCATACTAGGTACCAATTTAGTGCTTAGGGGTGCCCAATTCATCCCAAACTGAAAAAAGGGTCATGCTCCTACCCAAAACAACAATATCACAGTACGCCTGCAGAGACTCCAGCTGAGTATTGGCAATGTTAGAGACTTCAGTGCTGTCTCCACAACTACACAAACACACACACACACACACACACTTTCCTTTGCAGAGACTCCAGCTGAGCATTGGCAATGTTAGAGACTCCAGTCTCCATGAGGCCAGCCAGCGAGGGCTGTTATTTTAAAGGTGTTGCTTTAAGATGTTTACCTTCGCCAGCGAGCACTTCCTGCCCCAGTGTTCCTTGCCCGATCCTCGCCGCAGACGTAGAGCGGCCCCCTGACAGACACGGGCACCCAGAGACCGCTTGCCACGCGGCCTCCGGAGGGACTCGGCAGCGCCAGGCACCCAGAGGAGAGGCGAGGAGAGGAGAGGCGAGGAGAGGCAGACAGTCATTATTTTCCCCGCAATTAGGAAAGCTGAAGTCCTTGATAACGAGCGCAAAAATGCCACATAATTAGAAATAGACCACAAGCAGCATTATTGTCAGGAGAACACACACTCCGATATAATGAAGCAATTATAAACGAGCGGTGGTGTGCCTGTCATTAATATCACCTTATAAGGACGTCGGGATGAGACTGGGAGCAGCTCCAGAGCAGAGAGGTGCTTAAGGTAGGCATAGCTAATGTGTGTGTGTGGGTGTCTCTGGATATGTGTGTGTGCTTGTGTTTACCGTGTAAGAGATACTTATGGTAGTCACAACTGATGTGAGAGAAAGAGAGAGAGTGTAAGTGTGTGTGTGTGTTTGTAAGTGCTTAAGATAGTCAGTGCTGAGAGAGACACTTGAGTGTTTCCTCAGAGGAAAGATTAATCCTAAAGAGACTCACAGACTCAGGGCTAAACACGAGGAGTGTTTACTACAGGGCCACTGCTTTCCCCACTACACACACACACACACACACACGCAGAGTGATATATATACACACTGCTGTCTCCACCACTACACACACACACACACACACACACACACTGAGTGATATATATATATACACACTGCTGTCTCTACACACACACACACACACACAGAGTGATATATATATACACACTGCTGTCTCTACACACACACACACACACACAGAGTGATATATATATACACACTGCTGTCTCTACACACACACACACACAGAGTGATATATATACACACTGTTGTCTCCACACACACACACACACACACACAAATAAATACACACTGCTGTCCCCACTACACACATACACATAGACCCCATAGATACGCACACATACATGTACATGTCCACAACACAATGCTTCCTCACACACAATCACTCAAAACACTCACATACATATTCAGACATTGTATTTCTCTCTCTCGCTCACACACACACACACACACACACACAGGTGCATTGAGAAGCAGCAGTCTGAATAATAGTATCATTATACGTGTGTGTTTTGAACTCAGCAGGGGTGTCCCCCAGTGATCAAATCAAAACCACAAGCACCTTCAAACTACTACAAGGGCCTTGGATTCCTCTGTGTGTGTTTTCTGAGTGTGTGTGTGTGTGTTTGCTGCTGAGTGACTGATCCTCGCATGCTGAGATTTCACTGTATTAAGCCCAACATGCAGAAAGCTGTGTTATGTGGTGTGTGTGTGTGTGTGTGTGTGTGTGTGTGTGTGTGTGTGTGTGTGTGTCTCTCTCTCTCTTTGTTTGTTTGTCCTTTGGGTGCAGTGGAGTCTGTGGGACTGTGTGATGCAAAGGAAAATGAACATCATGAAAAGATCCACCAAGATCAGACAGCATTCATGACAAAGAGAGAGGGAGAGAAGAGAGAGGGAGAAAAGAGAGAGAGAAGGACAGAGAGAGGGAGAGAGAAGGAGAGACACTGAGGCACAGAAAGAGCAGAAGAGAGAGAGAGACAGGGGCAGATGAGAGACGAGTGGAAAGGGGGGATAGAAAGAGTAAATTAGAAAGAGGTAGAGAGATAAAGCAGGAAGAGAGAATGAGAGCAATATTAGAAAGAGAGAGAGATAGAGGCAGAGGGGGAGAGTAGGAGAGAGAGATGGAGAGAGAGAGAGAGAGAGAGACTTCCTCCTCCAGAATAGCTCTGTGTATTGATCTCTGTTGGAAATGCACACAAGGCTCTCCTTAAAACACATGCAGTTAGAGAGACTGGGCTGCGTTTCATTACAACGCCAAATGCCTGAAATTTACTTCTTTCCCTCTCTTTCTTTTCCCTCTCTTTTTCTCTCTTTCCCTCTCTCCACCATCCACCCAAGTGACGTGTGTGTTCAGGAGAGGGACTCGCACTGTCCAGTGTGTGTCTGTAGGTGTGTGTGTGTGTGTGTGTGTCTGTAGGTGTGTTAATGAGTATTTTCTCCCTTTGATTTGGCACCCCTGGGCCAGACTGCCACTGACACAAGCACACACACACACACACACACACACACACATGCACAGACACACACACACACACACATGCACAGACACACACTTCCAAGCTCTGCTTCAGTCTACCACATCCAGCATCAGCATCTCACCATCTGAAATGCATCAAACAACAACATGCAAACAGAGAATAGAAGGAGGAAGTGAGAGAGTGAGAGATGGAGAGAGAGAGGGAGAGATGGAAGGAGTGAGAGAGGGACAAAAAGAGGAAGTGAGAGAGGGAGAGGACGGAGTGAGACAGACATGGCATGGAAAGAGAGAAGGAAAAAGAGAAAGATAAAGAGATGGAGAAAGAAAGTGTGAGAGGAATCACTTCTCCTCCCCTCCTCTCCTCCCCTCCCCTCCTCTCCTCTCCTCCACCGTGGTTGGAACTGCAGCCTTATTAATAGGCACACACACACTACAAGCCCCCTACATCATTATTGTCTTGAGAGCGCGGTTGTAGGGAAGGGGCAATTAGAGCGCCGAAGCTGTGAGGTTGCCATTATTTTAGCATTTAATGACCAGGCAATACGGCAGGCGCTTGATGCTGAAATGACTGCGGCAGGCGCGCTGAAATTATGCATAATCTGGCAGCTCACTTCGAACCCCCCCAAGTCTCTCTCTTCCTTAGCCTTGAATAAATTTACATGGAAATGCTTATTTCTCTAATTTAGGCAGCAAAATTAGAATACACAATACAAATCTCCTCACGGAAGACACCCGCTACGTGCCGTTTGGGGTTTTAATGACCTTTTTTTTCTCCTCTCTCTCTCTCCATCCCTCTCTCTCTCTCTCTCCCCCTCTCTTTCTGTTTTGTCTTTGTTTGTCATGCGGAGGGATGTGTACAGCAGTGTAAACAGGTAAATGTGTCTCAGACCAGTTGAGACTGGATCTATATCCACTATAAATGACCGGGATTGGCCTTGCGTTTGGTGTGACAGCAGTCAGGAAAGCCCAGATGGCGTCGGGAGCAGGAGAGGGGGACACGGGTCAGTCGCGTCGCGCCACATCACGTCACGTCACACACACGTTTGTGTGTGTGTGTGAACGGCCATCTGATGTCAGGAGTATGACAGCACACATGGATCTCAACACATGCATGAGGCATCAGCCACTCTTTATGTGTGTGTGTGTGTGTGTGTGTGTGTATGTACGTGTGTGTGTGTGTGTGTGTGTGTGTACGTACGTACGTGTCTGTGTGTGTGTGTGTTCTCAGTCCACAGGATGGCTGCTAACCATCACACATACCATGTCAGTTCTCAACTGTCTGGTGACCTGGTGTCTGTGGGGGACATGCCAGTGATACACACAACAGCAAAACGCTCATTTGACAGGAGATTCAGTAGAAACGTCTCTTTCTGTGTGTGTGTGTGTGTGTGTGTGTGTGTGTGTGGTCTTTTGTGTTCTTAACATGGATTTTTAAGGATTTCACATAAAGGCTGCTTTGTATCCTATACTGCAGTTCTATGGTGCTACCTTCACAGGGTAAAACAAGTCAGCAATGCCAACAAAAAAAAGGACATTTGGAAGTGGAGAACTAGTGTGTGTGTGTGTGTGTGTGTCTCCTACAGAAAGATGTTCATCATTCTTGATCTGGCTCCGTCAGATCCTGGTGTGTTAGTCCCGCTCACGATTAGGTGGAGTTGACGGGCCAAGACGCTACATTGAGCAGGAGTGTGTAAGTGTGTGTGGAGTGCGTGAGATGAGGGGTATGTGTGTGTGTGGGGAGTGTGTGAGTGTGTGTGGGGAGTGTGTAAGATAAGGGGTGTGTGTGTGTGTGTGGGGAGTGTGTGTGTGTGTGTGTGTGGAGTGGGTTGTCAGTTAATGTGTGATTTATCAATTTTAGCTGCACCTTTTGCAGCGTGGGGGAACATCACAACCTCCAGTCTGAAAATGAGTCACGACCTCCCCACCTCCTCTCTCGCTCCCTCTCTCTCTCTCTCTCTCTCTCCCCCTCTCTCTCTCTCTCTTCTTCTCTCTCTCTCCCTCTCTCTCTCCCCCTCTTTCTCCCTCTGTCTCTTCCTCCCTCCCTTTCTGTCTCTAACTCTGCATAGTCATCGTTAGCAGACACAAACACACACACACATACACACACACACATTTGAATATGTTTGCTCATCTAACGTGGCTAAGGATATGTCCACTCTATACACACAAACAGACAGACACACATACACACACACACACACAGAGACCTGAAACTCACTCCCATTCTTTAGAAACCAATCAATGCCCAATCGGCATTTCTTCCATTAGCGGGCTCAATTAATGTCTTTTTTAATCAAATTACTATGAGTTGTGAGCTGGAGAATGTTGATTTCCCATTTTCAGAGGACTAAATGGATTACTCTGTGTGATATCATCTTTATGTGACGCCGTCTCGGAAAACACTAGTGTGCTCTTCACATACAGAATTTTCTGTCACACACACACACACACACACACACACACACACTAATAACACACACTTCAGAGAAGTGGCTCTGGGCTCTTCCAGGATCCACACAAACACACAACTCTACACTCCGGGATCCACACAAACACACAACTCTACACTCCGGGATCAACACAAACACACAACTCTACACTCCAGGATCAACACAAACACACAACTCTACACTCCAGGATCAACACGGTGGTAGAGAACAGCCACTAGAACTGGACGTGACAGCGGAACACTAAACTGGGCACTGAATAATGGAACTGGAACTCTGCAATAGTGATCTGGAACTAGAACAGTGAACTGGAACCAGAACAGTAAGAGGGAGCCAAGACAGGACAGCACTTGACCAGACTGAGCTACTGTATGGCAGAGAGACAGTCTCATCCTCCACCAGATCTCTCTCTATCTCTCCCTCTCTCTCTCTCTCTCTCTCTCTATCTCTCCCTCTCTCTCACCACTTTTTTATTTTTCTCTCGTTCTGTCTATTCATCTGTTATGTGCAAGAGGTGATGCACATGTGTTCTGTGCACTGTATGTGTGCAAGAGTCTTGTGATATTTAGAGCTCTCCCTCCTTCCTAAAATCCTTTTATTCCTTACTCATATATGATGACGGCAGTGACTGCATGCCAATGTGAAAACACCAGCTGCTACTGGTGCACGAATCAAAGCACACAAGTAGAAATGTAAACATGATGCTTGGGAGGACTGATGGTATTGCTCATGTAAAGTATGACGTGCGATTATGAACCAGCACAAATAAAAGGGTTGAAACATTTCTCCTTTTGGTTGCCTTAAATCTACAGCCTCCAGAGTAGCACTGATAAGCATTGCATTGGTAGGAAGTTGTGTGTATTGATTGTGTGAGTGACTTCACACAGCCACTATTTTGCACCAGCCTGGGAGGGTAGAGGAAGGAGTGATGGTGAATCCTGTTACAAAATCCTCTTCAGCCAAAAAGAGCAGAAAGAAACAGCACTCCAGTGTGGAGAGTGAGTCTCAAAACGCCCACAGGGCACGCAGGAGGAACGGGGGGGGGGGGGGGGGCACGCACGCGCGTGGGGGTTAGGGGGAGAGAGGGAAATAGGGCATCGAAAACAGAGGAGAATAGAACTCTCAACTGAATTTTGATGACATGAAAGCAAATTCTTAAAATTCAGTGGCACGTTCATTAATTTGGAGATATTCTAAAGAGTGTTTACTTCACATGAGATTGGATACAATTACACATATCTGTCCGCTGAGGTTGCTTTGGAAACCGTAATGAATTTCATCTCATGAAAACCCTGAAACACTGTCTTTATTGAGAATGATTGCAGTAATAATATTTCTCTATGAATATCCAGATGCAGCCATAAAAAGTATTACATTATTTCCAGGTGTTGTGTTTTATGAATAACCACATCTGTCTCTAACAACGTAATCAGTTCATATATTTTATATAAAAGAATTATGGGTGATTAGTTTAAAGAAACTTAAAATACTTCTGCATGCTTAGTATGTATTGTGAAATTTTATATCAACAAAAGAAAGCATCTCTTCATTGGATTTCTGGGAATTTACTCAATATGTTTGTAGTCATAAAATGCATTTATCCATGTACATGCACAACCATTTTCCTGCGCCAACACATCCACACACACACACAATCTTACACACACTCTCACACACATCCACACACACATACACACACACTCACACACACACTCAAACACACACACACACACACACATCCTAATTCTCCTCTTGGTTGATTGTCTCTTTTGGTGGCTCTCTTTTCTGTATCAGACATTTAATAACAGAACGGAAATGCATTGACAAGCACGCACACACACACACACACACACACACACACACACACACACAACATAATCCACAAATCTAATCCAGTAAGTGTCCAGCCGATAGCCCTTCTCCCAGTGACTGACAGACATGGTTATTTTCTGTGTGTGTGTGTGTTGGTTGGATAGTGCACAGTGTGTGTCTAGCAGATGGTTTCTTTAGGTCTGTCTAAGGCGTTCACTGTGCTTGGCTTCCCCTGAACCCTTGTGTTGGGGGGTAGGCTCCTGCACAGCTGCTCCAGTGAATGCACTCAACATCAGCCACACACACACACACACACACACACACACACACACAGTTTTATAATTTGCCATATACTGCATTTGTTCATGAATTATTGCCATCTCAAAATAAGTGGGCACTTTTGCATATTTTTTGCTGCAGTCATTTTCAACTAGTTTGTAATTTCCAATATATTCAACTGCTCACCTCATGCCTCTAGCCCCCTTTAGACCTCTATGCGTGTTACGTTTTACATCCGGAATTATGGTGAAACTCCACGATTTTAAACATAATTTAGAAGAATTACTATCAGCCTCAAAACATTACAAACAAATTCAAAATAATGAACATAACATTTTAAGACTTGTTTTATAGTTAATTCTTGAAATTCGTGTGTCCAGTTTCATTGGTGTGGAACATTTCTTTAATTTTTGTAATTTTGCTTCTTGTGAACATAAATTACACCCTGGCACTAGGGTTCTCTCCCGTGGGCAGGAGGGGGATAAACTGTGGAACCCTGGCACTAGGGTTCTCTCCCGTGGTCAGGAGGGGGATAAAGTGTGGAACCCTGGCACTAGGGTTCTCTCCCGTGGGCAGGAGGGGGATAAACTGTGGAACCCTGGCACTAGGGTTCTCTCCCGTGGGCAGGAGGGGGATAAACTGTGGAACCCTGGCACTAGGGTTCTCTCCCGTGGTCAGGAGGGGGATAAAGTGTGGAACCCTGGCACTAGGGTTCTCTCCCGTGGGCAGGAGGGGGATAAGGCGGCTATCAGATCACCCGGCATGACGTCTGCTCCTCCACTCTGCTCAGAAGACGTGACGTGACGTCTCTGCTCCGCTACATGACAGCTCACTTTTCCATCGGGCACAGAGAAGGAAAGCTGCAGTCCTGCACTCCTGGGTCCTTCCAGTCCACAGCTCTCTTGGGCGACCGAGGCTGGACATCCAGTCGTGTCCCTCAGCTGTTGATCTGAGGTGGCATGACCAGACACAGGCCACACCTGGACAGAGATGATTTGGGATTCTCCAGCAGCAGCAGCTCTCAGCCTCTGCCCTAAGACCACTCCACACCAACACACTCTGTCTCCCCCTCTCAAACTCTTCATCTCTCTCTCTCTCTCTCTCTATCTATATCTATCTATCTATATATGTATCTCTTTCTCTCTTTCTCTATCTCTCTCTCTCTCTCTCTGCTCCACACTGCAGCACTTCAGGAACACCACTAAACCAATTGAGAGTAGCATTTCATAAATGTTATCATGTGTATCAGATCACGGCAGCTGTTTGGGTTTACAGATTGTCCAGTTTAAAGACAGTACAATGGGGGATATGCTCAATTCAGTTATTCAATGAATCTACCTTTTATTCCTATCTTTGAATTTGTGAATGCTGTTTGTGCTAACTGTTTACAGTATGCCCTAAAGAAAAAAAAGAAACCTAAAAGCCTAATTTGTGCTAACAGTTGTAGGCCCTACAGAGGAAATATTGTCCTTGGTGTCCCTAATGAAATGGAGTGACTACCTGCAGAATCATGAACAATAACAATAACATCTGTTTACTACCCACAGGGACAATGGCAGTACTCAAGGATAGCAAGAACCCGATAACTAAATATTTCCTATAGATTACTACGAACAGGCTGAGAACCAGTTTTAAAGAAGGCCTAAATATTTCTGCATAAACAGAGGTTGGCACGATATCAGACGTTCAATATTGTGGCCAAAAGAATTCAATACAACAACAATATTGCATCATTCTGTATGAAATGTCAACACAATAGGACTAATAATAATGCTATCAGTCAAATTCATCTTTAAAATATGTTTGTGTGTTTTGACTCTTTTTTGACCGATAAATGAAATGACACTGAAAATATTATAGTGAAGTGGAGAGTGTGTCACCGTATAAAAGCATAATATGGAGCACAAAAACCAGACACTGGTTACCATTGTGTATCATTTAAATCATATCAATATTTCAAAATATGGCTATTGTCAGTAGCCGGTAAATTGAGACACCCCTGGCGGAAAACTCCAAGAGAAAGGCAAGCAGAAAAAAAAAAATAAAAAAAAAAATATATATATATATATATACACACATATTTGCATTCGATTACTCATTACATTACTCAGATCTTAAAGACATAGTGGGGGGGGGGGGGGGGTATTAAACAGTAAAGGAACCGGGGACTGGTTTGATCGGGTTCATTTCCTTGGCAAAGACAAACCTGCGAGTTAAATTAGTACATGCGCCAGCATCCAAGACTGCAGAAAGCAGTCTTTGGAGAATGCGTCATAGGCCTGCAAAACTACCCAATTCCCCGTTGATTATGAGTCTTTAAACTCCTTTCTTTATCTTGGCAGAGTAGTGGTTTTGAGAATACAAATGTTTAAAGTTGCTCCCTTCTTCTGAGGCACAGTCCCAGGTTGCGCGCGGCGCCGGAATCATCATGGAGCTCGCTTTCATTATTTACGTCTCTTATCACCGCGGGCACACAGAATGCGCTATCCTCCTGAGTTCCAATCTGCGCGTCTCTCGGCATCCTCGGGGCTATTTCATTTAGGTTTAATATGTGCGTTTGACGTTTTGTTCATTTAGCCTCCCCCTTTAATTTAATTGACGTGGTGCTGCCGTGTTCTGTTTGTTTTCTCGTCAGTGAGGGGTATTGTGGCTGTCTCTCGGAACGCCTGGTGCTGCTTGCGAGCGGCTTGCGCGTCTCTGAGCGGGCCTCTTGAAGAGAGATGCGCCGTGTTTAAGTTGCTTAGGAAACCGGGTCCACAACAAGGCTTTGCTTGCTTTTTTTTTACACGAGGATAAGCAATCTGACTGCGCACTGATCCTGAGCAGGGTGCTAGAAAACTCACTTCTTTACATTTAATCAATGGGTTGCCAGAATTACTTAAAATGTAAAGGTTTAGATGAAATAAAGGTTCAAATCGATCCCGGTTTCACTAAAGCAAATGCATTAATTTGTAAATAGCCATGGCTCTGGAGGTTTGCATTAGAGTGTAACGCTAACTGCTTAAATTAATGATGACGCAAACCTTTCAATGTATTAAATTAGGCGGGGTAGATTGATGAGGTAACCTGTGGGCGACCTAAAAGGATTTTTGCCGTCTGTGTAGAACAGGCTATGTTCATGATACAGTGCTTTTATTACCCCTAGTATCCTACTCTCTTGCCCCATTTTTAGAAAACCCTATATTGCATTTGGATGACAGAGCCTGATGTTCCATCATACTGACGGGACGAGGAACTTCAAACCGCCCCCGCCCCCCCCAGAAACCTGCGCTTCAGACAAAACTTCCTAGGCGATTAAAAAAAAGCCTACTGTACTCTACAAAGCAGGGGAAGCATAACTGAATTTTAGTGGTAGACTAAATATCTTCATGGCAACATTATCGAATTTCTCCTTGTGCAGAGGGAGATTTTTACAACAAAATGTAAAACCGCAATTCCTTGTCTACGGCAGGACTAACAGTATCTGCACCAGACAGTAAAATGTTTCTTTTTCTTTGTCTTGCTGAGAATGCGACCCATATGGTGCGTGTGCCATCTGCCGGTTGAAGGGGGAACTGCGGCGTAACTGGCACGGCACGTTTCGGGATCACCACAAAAGAAAGGAGAGAATGATTTTGCCTCAACGATGATTACATGCCAAAACACACAGAAGTGCATTCCCTTCAAATGATACACCTGTAACGACAACATGCTATGTGATTCATAACGCCTTGTATTTCCCTCCACAGTTGGCTCCTGTCTTTCTTGTTGGCTCCTGTCTGTCTTCAGTTCTGAGAGGTAGGTAGGAGTCATTATTCATGTGTAGTTTAGGCATATTTTGGCAAAACGTCAAACGTTTTGTTTGCCCTAACTGTAGGCACATGATTTCGAGGTCACCAACCATGGCTTGAGTTGTGAAATAGGCTATTTGGCAAGTCCAACCATTAGGCCTAATGCACATTTTATCTTGAACGATTGGGAAAACAGACATTTTAGCCTAATTAATCCCATAAGGCAAATGGAAATGGATGAACCGTTTTTCGCTCAACAATGTCACCGGTAGCTCATAACCCATAACGCAGTGCTATTTAACACATTTTACAACTGAGCCGGGAATAAAGGTAGCGAGATCAGCGGGTGTGTCTGCACTCCGTGGCGGTGTGCAAGCCTCGCTGGACTGATGATCTGTGATTTCAGGGCCATCTGGACTTGGCCCCAGGCTGTTTCTCTCATCATACAACAATCTGACATCAATATGGAACAAGAGTTGCATCAGAAAAAGCCAAGCTAAAATCTCTAGCACGGCCAGTCATAGAAAGCCCCGCACATGAATGCGCAATGCGCCGCGACAGGCTTCTCCAGGGCCGAACTGACCTCAGCATAAGTCCGTCAGTCTCACGTTGGCTATCTTCTCCGAGAGGATGCTTCTGGTACCCTAGGCCAGTTCCTCAGCTGGAACAGTAAGCAGGGCTTTTCTAAAATATATTACCTTTCAGCAATGCCAGGTGCTACACACCCTCTCGTCCAGAATCAAAACCACGCATCACCAAAAACAATACAAAACATCTCTAATCGACCTCTCATTTTGGTTTATTAATACAACTAATTAACTTTCCGGGGCGAAATTTGAATGTAAATTAACAATAGCAGATATCATCAAGAGATACACGGCACCCCGCAGAGCAGGGTTTTTGTGGGGAGCGAAAGATTACAATTAAAAGCCGTGCAAGGCCGGGTGAAAGCGAGCGAGGCCATTAAACGCGGGAAAATCTCCAATTACGAATCCGACAGACACTTGTCAGGAGTAATTAAATGTTTGGTGAGGGCGTGCTACTCGCCGCGCGCAGATAGGGCCATCTTGTTCTGGTGCCTTCTCGCGCACTTAAATTCAATGAATAAATTTGGTCAGTGTGCGTCCCCCACTGCGCGGCGTGGAAAAGCAGGCAGCGGAGAAAAGATGGCGAGCGTACAGTTTAAATGGTAATTGGTAATTACTACACGGGTGTGTGCTCACTCTCTCGTGTCCGATCAGTGGCAAATCAGCCATCGGACACAAGCGAGTGAATAAACCCCCCTGCCGCCCATATCAGAGTGTTCCCAACACAGGCCAAGCCTCTTCGATAAGACGGCGCATTTGTGTCTCTTGTACATGTTTGGAGTCAGATAAGCTCACCATATTAAGGACATGCTCAGATCTGCAGTGAATGAAACCGTCACTTCTACCGAATGAAAACGTTGATAGAACGAGGAAGCTTATAAAACAATCCTGACCTTTCATCTTTGGCAAAGCATGGGAATAAAATGTATGACATTGCAGATACAGCGCTGGAAGGGTAGGGCTGGACTAGATGACGATTTGAGCTTAAAGATGCAATAAATAGTTTTGCAGTTAAACATTAAAATGATTTTGACATACCGTTGTTACTGTGAAGACATGATAAATAAAATCCTAAATGTGTGTGTGTGTACACACTTTACCCATCTCAGAAATGTTAAATATATTTGTTTCCATCTGTTGCCAATCGCAATAGTGGACACAATCTTAAACCACCTAGAAATCTTAAATCACCTAGAAAGAAAACTGTAGACTGTTGATTTAAACGACTGAGCGGGGTTTTAAGGCATTTGTGAAGCGACACACTATCATTATAGGCAGGCGCTCCTGCAGGTGTACAGCCGTATACCATCAGACAGCTTGACAACAAGAGAGAATTTCCCCTGTGTGTATTCACACCAAGTTGGCCTACCATAAATTCCCAACTCTACACAGTATCACATTAACTGTATGCCAGTAGACTATTTACATTTTTCTGTAATGTAAAGTTTGTAAACTCAAAATCAACTTAATGCACGCACACCTATTGTTTCAGCAGGAGAGAGAATAACAACGCACTCAAGCAGCAATTACAGAAGTTGTAGGCTAGACTAGCCTACTTGTAGCTTTCTTTTAATATTTATGGTTGTTTTATCAGCAGACAATGTTAAGCTAATTAACTACCGGGAGCTGAACTGGAGTGCATCACTTCAACATCTGACAAAAGGACCCTGAACAAACTGATCAACATCTTGGACAATGAGTGTCACCCACTCCACAGCACTATTGTTAAGCAGAAGAGCTTGATCAGCTGGAGACTTCGCTCACTGCCTTGCACAACAGACAGACTGAGGAAGTCATTTGTCCCCAGGGCCATCGAACTGTTCAATGCTTCACTTAAGGGAAGAGGAGAGATGGACTTCTCATAGTCTGTCTGCCTCTTCACCCCCTCCATGTTTGGATACTGTCTGTCCACTTGCCACTTTTTACCACTGTTTTTCTGCCTCACTGTTTGCGTGCTATATTAGCACATTAGCACATACAGTATGCATAACCCTCCCTCCATGCCACAGCCGAACTGTGGCCACACTTATACCTTTTCTTAAAATAGTTATAGATATATAGACTTTATTCTTGCACTGTTGGACTTACTCATTTGCACTATCACCATGACCACTATCACCATTGCATCTTATATCACTGTGACACTCACTCACACAGAGCACCTTACCTTACCTTACTATGCACAGAGAATCACAGGCTCAGTCCCTGCCTCAGTCATTGCAAGTGCCTTTTGATTAATTAATCACCACTATGTGGATACTGTTTTTAGAATTGATTTAGATTAAGTGTTAGTATAATTTGTATTTTCGTATATTTAGTATATTCTTTATCTTCTACTGTCCTTATTGCTTAGTTGTGTTTTTATATACTTTTAATGACTTTTTCTGCTGTTAGTGAATGTGTCTGTGTTATCTGTATGCTACTGAGACCTTGAATTTCCCCTGGGGATCAATAAAGTATCTATCTATCTATCTATCTATCTTAAGATTTCAAGGCCATCAATTTAAACGTTTTTTTGTGAACGATGAAAGGATGGAGGCAGCAAATCTAGAGGAGTTATTTCAGATGGGCAAGAACAAGGTAGGCAAAATTGGTGTGCTTGTCAAAACGTTAGTATTACAGCTGTATTATACTGAATAATGCTTACTGTTGTTAAAGCGCACACACTGTTTAAAACCACATAACTTTCAGTGTCCCGCCGGCGGGACGGTTACCCCCCTCCCCCACCTCCCCCCAACATTCTAAATCAATTGTATGCACCATATTGCTATGTAGCATAGTAATGTTATACACCATTTCAAAGCTTTGAACTTTTTTCATGTACAATCTGTATAGTGCTTTACATTCTTAGATTAATCTAATGTCTCAATTAAATTTGATCCAAAATGCCCCCCTCCCCCCCTTCTGCTTTTGGTGCTACCCTGACTTCTGGCTGCAGTGTAGCTGCAGCACAATAAGTAGATGCAACATATTGGGTACTGAAATATTCACAAGAATCCATAGAAATTGAATCATCATGTTGTGTTATCCAATATTAGTTGTACAGATGTATAGTCTCTCTTATACACACTCATTGAACCAACAAAGTAAATGCAAAAATAGAGACATTTTTGTAATCATTCCATATTTAGTGTAGTCATTCCATATCAGAACCCCTGAAGTATAATCCAAATACAAGCATGAAACCTCAAAGTGTTACCTTTCATTTGAGACTAGGATTATGCTTCTACACAAAGGGGTTCATGTGCAGTAAGCATTTGATTGTCAGTATGCATTTTGGATAACAAAAAGTCCTATGGGGAGTATCCATAGGCATTTTACAAAACGCATGGGCATACCTTGGCAAATAATAGTCTAAAGCACTCATATTTTCATTCTATATTGATCTACTTTTGCACACAACTTCACAAGACCTGGTGCTAGGGCTCAGTTGTGTTTCTAAGGGATATCAAGAGACCTAGAGGGCTGAAATGTGGTCAGTTCAGAGATGCTTGTAATCCGGCAGAAAGAAAAAACTATATTCTAGCCTCTGTTACTCTTTGTGAGTACATCACACATTTATTTTGACTGTTTCCTACGAAAACTAGAGGTTCTCAGCTTTCTATAGAGGTCCAACATTTGATGAGTTTGAAGAGTTGGGAACAATGCCCTTGTAAATAGGCACAGTGCAATTTTAGGCAAAAACTTGATTATTTTTGAGAGTTATGCTGTTAAAGCCATACACAATGGTAAACTAGAACAAACCTAGCCTTTATGTAAGGGATAACGGCCGCCGAGGTGTCCTGTTATACGGAATTAATGGACGAGGGCGAGGGGCAAAAACACCCCGACGCGCAGCGGAGGGGAGTTGCCTCCGCCCAAGTCCATTAATTCCGTATAACTGGACACACCTCGAAGGCCGTTATCCCGCTTATCACCCGGTTGCCACTGTAAACACGCGGTTCTGTTTAAAAAGAAGCTCACTAGTTCAGCTTGTTGTACAACTTTAGCATGGACAGTTAGCTTGTTTACAGTTGATTCCATTGTTGGGAAGCCTGCAACCAAAAGATTCTAGAGCGCTGCAACCGTCGTCCTACTATGGTTGTTATAGTCAGAGGTGGAAAAAGTACGAAAATATTGTACTCAAGTAAAAGTACCAATACTTTGATGAAATATTACTCAAGTACAAGTTAAAATACCAATCAGAAAATTTACTCAAGTAAAAGTAAAAAGTAGTCCATTTAAAATGTACTTTAAGTAAAAGTTACTTAGTTACTTTTTTTTTTTTGGAGGGGGGGTACCAGAACAACCAGTTTTACCAGAGACTTTCTAATGAGGAGATACAGCACTCAAAAAATCCTCCATAGTTTAGTATATGTGCTGCCGAAGCGATAGTAATGCATGGGGTTAGTTTGTAACGCCAATATGGCAGTTGTCTACACATATTACAACCCTTCCGCGGCAAAACGTTGACATGTGAATACATTGAGCCAATCATGTGGTGTGTTGAGAATACATTGAGCCAATCATGTGGTGTGCTGTGAAGACATCGTGTCAATCATCTGTTGTGATCTCGCCGCTGGAGCAAGATTGGTGTTGTGAAGCCTTATGCATGCGCATTTCTGCCGAAATAGATGCCTGATAAGTGCCCAAAAAGCGTTGCAATATGGCCGCCGAGTGGAGGTACTTGCCTAAAAGGATTTTGGTCCTAGCTCGAGTTGCTGCAGCCAGCAGCTAAGGCAGCCGTGTTCATGCTCCCAGTGTGTAGCGCTGTAGCTGCAGCAACTCGAGCTAGGTAAAAGCGATTGTTTCAGTTTTGTTCATACTGACAGTACTCGGTGACGTTGAGAAATGGAGATCTGTGAGTTCTCCTTTAAGTTTGAGCAGTAGGTCGCTTTGCAGTGAACAGTAATCCAGCACAACTGAAAAGCCCCTCACAGGCAGCTGAGGCAGGCAGGCCAATGTTGAGTTGTTTTTTATATTTGGAAACAAGCAGAAGGTTCAGCAGATTAAAGGGCGTCGAACTGGGGGGGAAAGTGGGAAGTATAGGGCCCCAATGAAGGAGAGGGCCCTTGAAAAGTGGAATACGGGGGGCACAGCATTTTCACCAGGCATTAGTAATAACTCAGGTAATCCACACATAAAAAATCCAAACAACTCCATAAGTAGAGTCATGTGTAATGAAGTGGAATAACACAGGGAAAAAGTATTGAACACGCTAAGAAAAGGCACTAAGGCAAGGAAAGGAACGAGCTGGAATCTGTAAGTAGTTAGAGAGTAGTTATCCTTTCTATCTGTGCAAATTAATATAATCTTAATATAATATAATATAAGCTTGGTTATTGATGGGCTATAAAAAGGTTTTTCATTACCAAGGTGTCACACAAGAAACATTTCATGATGGATAAAAGCAAAAAGCTCTCCCAAGACCTTTGCAATCTTATTGTTGCAAAACATATCAATGAAACTGGTTACAGTGCAGATGCATTTCAAAACTTCAAAATCTTCCAGTTAGCAACATGGGAGCCATTATCTGCAAATGGAAGGAACATCACTGCATCATCAACCGGCCATGCACAGGATCTCCTCGCAATATTTCTGACCAGGGAGTCAGAAGGATAGTCAATTCCAAGAGCCAAAGACCACTCGGAGAAAGCTCCAGAAAGACTCGAAGGCAGCCAATTCAATTAAATTCAATTAAACAGTTCTGGTAGTAAAGATCAGGATTCACAAGAGGGACCCATGGAATCTGTTTAGAACAATGGGCCAAAATCACACCTGATACTGCGACTAATACGTTTTGTCATAGGAAATGTCTTGATGCTGTCATTACAAACAAAGGCTTTTCCACAAAGTATTGAAGAAATTTCAGTAGGCGTTCAATACTTTTTTCCTGTGTCATTCCACTTTATTACACATATTATTTTTTATATGTGTTAATATAATGTGTGGTGAAAATTTCGAATAGACTCACTGGAAGTTTAGGCTAATTACTGAAAAAAAATCTAAGCGTTATACAATATATTTATTTTACCTGAATATTTTAACTTCCAAATTAATGTCAAAATGAATGTCATACGAAATGTAAAGTTTGACTGACTGGATGTTTATACAAAACAAAGTGAAAACTGTCTAAGGTCACTCTCACTCTCCCTTGCTAAAGAGCTAAATGGTTTAGTCCGCCTGCAAGATTCATAAGGTAGTCTATCTTTTTTTTATTTAGTTGAGCATCGCTAGTAGTGGGCCGCTAATTGTTGTGCTGCTGGTGCAATGTCTTTATCCAAGAAGTCAGGTTACCAAAAACAAATGTCAAAACACGAAAAAGAGAGAAATGAGGGGAAACAACTGCTAATGAACTACTTTCCAAAGAAGGTGAGCACAAACGTCAAAACACGAAATCCCATGGTGTTTGCTTGAATATCTCCGCAATCATAGTGCTAAAACGAACTGAGACAACCCATTGAAATAGCGGAAAGTACACTTTCATAGGTTAGGCTACACATGTAATCTGATGCATCTCGTGATCCAGCTCCATCTCAATCACTTTCAGAAAGACATGGCGCCAGCTTGATTCATGTCCTGTTGTAGGCTACATGCTGATCATTATCACTAGGCTAGTGGTTTAGAGCGCGATTTTTTCTCTCTCCCTTTCTGTTTTCGTTAGTCTTAACTTTTTTTTTTACTCAAGTAACGGATGGGATTTTTGATGTAGCGAAGTACAATACTTCACTCAAAATGTAATCAAGTAAAATTTAAAATACCGATTTTATAAACTACTTAAAAAATACAAAATACACAGAAAAACTACTCAATACAGTAACGTGAGTAAATGTATTTCGTTACTTTCCACCTCTGGTTATAGTTACCATTCATAAGCATTGATATGGAACTGTGTCCTGTTATTCAGAATTAAAGGCCACCCGCCAGCCAATCAGAAAAGAGTATTTCTTCTCTCCGGGTGATAAAGGGGTATAAAAAGTTGTCTAAATAGGTCGTTATTATACGTTGTTGTTGTAAAGATATACAGGTGCTGGTCATATAATTAGAAAAAAAAATTGATTGTCAGTAATTCCATTCAAAAAGTGAAACTTTTTATATTATATTCATTCATTACACACAGACTGATATTTTAAATGTGTATTTCTTTTAATTTTGATGATAACTGACAACTGATGAAAACCCCAAATTCAGTATCTCAGAAACTTGACTGAAACCAACTGAAAAGTATGAACATGAAAAATATGAGCATGTACAGCACTCAATACTTAGTTAGGGCTCCTTTTGCCTGAATTACTGCAGCAATGCGGCGTGGCATGGAGTCGGATCAGTCTGTGGCACTGCTCAGGTGTTCTGAGCCCAGCCGGCTCTGATAGTGGCCTTCAGCTCTTCTGCATTGTTGGGTCTGGCGTATCACATCTTCCTCTTCACAATTAAGGTCAGGTCAGGCGAGTTTGCTGGCCAATTAAGAACAGGGATACCATGGTCCTTAAACCAGGTACTGGTAGCTTTGGCACTGTGTGCAGGTGCCATGTCCTGTTGGAAAATGAAATCTGCATCACCATAAAGTTGGTACCCCAAACCATCACTGACTGTGGAAACTTTACACTGGACTTCAAGCAACGTGGATTCTGTGCCTCTCCTCTCTTCCTCCAGACTCTGGGAACTTGATTTCCAAAGGAAAAGCAAAATTTACTTTCATCAGAGAACATAACTTTGGACCACTCAACAGCAGTCCAGTCGTTTTTGTCTTTAGCCCAGGCGAGACGCTTTGGACGCTGTCTCTTGTTCAAAAGTGGCTTGACACAAGGAATGCGACAGCTGAAACCCCATGTCTTGCATACGTCTGTGCGTGGTGGTTCTTGAAGCAGACTCCAGCTGCAGTCCACTCTGTGAATCTCCCCCACATTTTTGAATGGGTTTTGTTTCACAATCCTCTCCATGGTGCAGTTATCCCTATTGCTTGTACACTTTTTTCGACCACGTTTTCCTTCCCCTCTCTATTAATGTGCTTGGACACAGAGCTCTGTGAACAGCCAGCCTCTTTAGCAATGACCTTTTGTGTCTTGCCCTCCTTGTGTCAATGGTCGTCTTTTGGACAACTGTCAAGTCAGCAGTCTCCCCCATGATTGTGTAGCCTACAGAACTAGACTGAGAGACCATTTAAAGGCCTTTGCAGGTGTTTTGAGTTAATAAGCTGATTAGACTGGCACCAGGTGTCTTCAATATTGAACCTTTTCACAAAATTGAGATACTGAATTTGGGGTTTTCATTAGTTCATTAGATAAAATTCTATCAATTATTTATGATATTCTAATTATATGACAAGCACCTGTAGCATGTGGATGTGTGGATGTTGTACTATATGAGCTACATTTTAGGTGACCAATGCACGAACAAAACCATGGACATCAAAGCTTTGCGCGCGGGTGGGTTGGAGGGGTGTCTGTAGATGTGCGTGTACCCCTGATGATTAACACACACACTCACCGATAGAGCATCTACCCCCGACTCCCACTCAGCAACAGTAACTGACACGCACACCAAAATAGAGAAATGAAACACACAAAGTATCAGACAAATGTTTCAATCACAGAACAAACTTCTGCTTTTAATTGTTTTAAAGAATTATATAATACATTAAATCACAGAAACAGACATAACTCCTCCCCCACGTGCCTAATTGTGCAAGCTTGCTAATTTATTTTTTTTTTTTTAAAAAGAAAGAAAAAGAAACACAATGCATAATTTTCTCCATGTTTAATCAGCTGCTCCCAAGAGCACATGACAGATGTTGGGTGGCCGTTGCAAAGCTTCGCTCCTCCACTCCTCTCTTCCCGCAGACACACACTGACGTGAGGGGAGAGGAAACACCATTTGAGCACAGCGCACTGCGTGCACGTGTGTGTATGGGAGTAGTCCTGTACCTGACCAGGTGTGTGTGTCTGTGTGTGTGCTGTGGAGCCAGCACACTTAACACACTGTGTGTGTGCCAGTCACACCCTAAGGCTTGTTATTATTTGGCTTTTTTTTTTTAAAAACGACCTACACTGAGGTGAATTGATCTGCGGCTATATGATCATCTCACGGACGCCCCAGCGAGGCAGAGAGGAAGCACTTAGACACTGCTTCCATGTGGAACCGTCTGTGGAACCCTCAGTTCTGTTCTGGAGTTTACTCTACATTCTGTTTCCAGGGCAACAACAAGCCACCACATTCCACCCAGAAATCATTTTTTTCCAAAGGACCACAAGTCCACAATTTCAGTGACACTTTTTTTTTTTTTTTTTTAAACACAGTGAGGAACTGTCTATTTACCATTTATTCAATACCGTATATATACAAATAGGACCACACCCATTTCTGCTAAACAATTTACACAAGTACTGGAAAAAAAGCTAAATCTTCTCAAGATTGCTCACAAACGTACACCAGTGCCGATACAGCGGACTTGTGAACATGAAGGGTAACAGTCAGAATGGAGACGAGACGGACCCCTCTCCTTCACACACAATCACTGGTTCTACTTATAGAAAAGAAATAATAATTATCATTATTATGATTATGATAATATTAATAATAATAAAAAAAATGCATTTCACAGAACATGATGGCAATGTGCAAACCCCTGCAAAGTGTTGTGCTCAGGTCCAAAGGATGCAGGGAGAGAGAGAGAGAGTGAGAGAGAGAGAGCAAGAGAAGGAGAGAGGGAGAGAGAGAGAGATGCACAGATGGTTCCCCCGGTAACCAGTAACCAAATTCTGGGGTGTGGGATTCCAACATAGCTCCAGTGTGAGTCCAGTGCAGCTGCAGGCCAGGGTCAGTGTCTACCTGGGACAGGTGTGTTTTAGTTTTGCAAAAACTCCAACAACCACCCTCTCAGGAACAGCCCCGAAGGTGGTCAATGCCCCCCAGCCTCTCAAAAACAGCCCCAGAGGAGTTCACTGCCCCCCCCCCCTTCAAGAACAGCCCCAGAGGAGGTCACTGCCCGCAGTCTCAGTAGGAGAAGCAACAGGGACAATAGTCCTCATCATGTGTGATACAAATGAACATTAATATATGATCATATTAATAAGCCTGTTGTGATACAAATGAGCATTAATATATGATCATATTAATAAGCCTGTTGTGATACAAATGAGCATTAATATATGATCATATTAATAAGCCTGTTGTGATGTAGGAGGTCATGAGCAACAAAGCTGGGGGAGATAACGGCGCACCACGGGTAGGGTTGATATGCTTACACTCAGGCACAGTCCAACAAACCACACACACACGTAAATAAGGGAAGTGTATGGCCTTAGCAGTGAGTGTGTTGTAAGTGCAGACAGGACAGAGCAAGGCCAGACTGTGCTGTCGTTAAGAGCTCCATGGAGCCAGCGGAAACACATACATACTGAGCACTCTGAGTGGAGGCAGGACCTTCTCACTGATGCCCCCTGGGTAACTGAACACACTGACGCCCCCTGGGGTAATTGAACACACTGACGCCCCCTGGGGTAATTGAACACACTGACGCCCCCTGGGGTAATTGAACACACTGACGCGCCCTGGGGTAACTGAACACACTGATGCCCCCTGGAGTAACTGAACACACTGATGCCTCCTGGGGTAATTGAACACACTGATGCCCCCTGGGGTCACTGAACACACTGATGCCCCCTGGGGTCACTGAACACACTGACGCCCCCTGGGGTAACTGAACACACTGATGCGCCCTGGGGTAACACACTGACGCCCCCTGGGGTAACTGAACACACTGACGCCCCCTGGAATCCACTCCTTAACACTCAGAGTAGAATTTATCTGATTCTGGTGATTTTAGGAGGTTACAGGTGACCCGTGAACAGTGCTGACTCCATCAGCCTGACTCAAGGCCCTGAATGATACAGTACGCCCTCTACAGGCAGGGGTCAGTACTGGAGGTCACGGGGTGCAGCTGCCCCGCGTAGGACACTCAGGCCAGGAGATATGAGAACCGGTTTGGGACCTCTGACTCTGAGGACAGATCTGCGCACACACACACACACACACACACACACACACACACACACACACACACACACACACACACACACACACACACACACACACACACACACACACACACACACACACACACACACACACACACACACACACACACACACACACACACACACACACACGAAGGTAACATTACAGGAACTTCAACCCCACTGTTTCAATTCAATGGAATGGTCTATTCTACAAGGCACTGTGTCCTAATGTCAACATGGAGAGAACAAGCAAAAGCTAACCAAACCAAAGCAAAAGACATACTACCCACTCATAACCTACTGCGTGCCTCTCAGAACATAACCACAACTGTCCTTTAGAGTCCTCTGTGTGTGTGTGTGTGTGTGTGTGTGTGTGTGTGTGTGTGTGTGTGTTTGTGTGACACTCTCGTCCCTGCGTGCTGCATCTGCGTTGGGCACGCCACTTAGGCTTTGACAGAAGAGGAAACTAACCAACAGAAAGTGATTAAATACAGCTGGGCCATAGGAACCGCATCTGCTGTGGCTTATTCGCGCACAGACACACACACACACACAGACACACACACACACACACACACACGGGGAAACACCAGCAGTACGGTCAGTTACTGAGCTGCCACATTAGTGCTGGGGGGAGTGGCGTGTGGGGGGTGGGGGGAGTGGCGTGTGGGGGGTGGAGTGTGGGGGGTGGCGGCGTTGGTCAGGAATGATCGGGGATGGCGTGGGGGCAAGTTGGGGGTAGGGTGGGGCGCTGAGGTGCCCGCTGGCCTGGTTCCGGTGGGTGGTTCTGGGTCTGGTTCAGGTGGAGTTCTTCTGGAGGAGGACTGGACTGCACATCACCTCTCCACGGCGCCATCTAGAGGTCTCCCTATGCACCTGTGATCGCCATGAGGAAGCCTGGTCCCTTTTTAGTTTCAATCTCTCATAATAATTAAAACTCTTTTTTTTTTTTCTCTTTCATTAATTAATAGTTCTTCTAAATATAAAATTTCATCAGATGAAGTCCCTTCACCTCACCACACGTACAGAGTTTATAAGGAATATGCAAATTAGCTAAAGGTCAAAGTTCATAAGCCATTTCCCACTGGCTTTGTTTGTTTTTTTTGTGTGTTTGTTTTTGTCTTTGATTTGTTTTGTTGTTGTTGTTGTTGTTTATAGTAAAACCTGCCCCCATGCCCCGAATAAGTACACCTGTTGTCTTTGTCCTTTCCAAAGTGTCCACGACTTTGTCCTATATACAGCTATACAGTACGAGCAGCAGAGAGGGCACAGAGAGGAGAAGACATGTGAGGGAACGGAGAGAAAGAAAGGAGGGAGAATAGAGATAGAGAGAGAGAGAGAGAACACGTGAGGGAACGGAGAGAGGCTGGGAGAAAGGAGGGAGAGAAAGAAAGAAAGAAAGGAAGGAGAAAAGAGATAGAGAGAGAGAGAGAACACGTGAGGGAACGGAGAGAGGCTGGGAGAAAGGAGGGAGAGAAAGAAAGAAAGAAAGGAAGGAGAAAAGAGATAAAGAGAGAGAGAAAGAGAGAACACATGGCGAAGGAGGGGGAGCGAGGGAGCGGTCGGATGGGCGGGGTCCTCTCCGCTGCGTGAGCGCCGCTCTCGTCTCGCCTTGTCTCGTCTGCTCTGCGGCTCACTTGCGGCTCATTTGCGGCTCACTTGCGGTCGTCGATGGTCTTGATGAATTCCACGGCAGCTGTGAACTGCATCCACCAGTAGCACTCCTCCCCACTCAGCCGGCTGGAGTAGAAATTATTGATGTACTGGATGGTGGACAGCAGGCAGGGAGGGTTCGCCTGGGGGGAGGGAAGAGGTGTGTGGGGGTAGCATTAGCATCTGAGACTTACACACACACACACACGGCATAACACAACATGTATGTTGCCAAAATCCCAATATATGTGGATGCACACACACACCATGCATGTTGCCAAAAGACAACACATTTATAATACATAAATACAATATATATGGATGCACCCAAACACACACACACACAGAGAGGCAAAAGCACCACACTACCAATATCCCCCTCCACACACACACACGGCTCCAGCCCCTAACACCCATACGGGTGAGTGATCAGGTTATGGAGATCAGAGCTCACATGCCCTTGCAGCTCCAAGGCCAAGCCAAGACCACAGCTAAACCTCCGCCCATGCATTATGCACATCCTCAACAATGAGCACATACTCTCTGCCTCTGTGTGTGTGTGTGTGTGTGTGTGTGTGTGGCTACATCCATATGTGAGTTAAGCTACATACACAAAACAGCTCTTAATGCAGCTCTCCATTCATTATTAATTTGCACACTTCTGTTGGAGGTACTGGGATTAAACTGGGGCAAAGAGCTCACACACCCTGAGGGCAGAGAGAGGGAGAGAGAGAGAGAGAGAAGAGAGAGAGGAGAGAGAGAGAGAGAGAGGGGGGGGGGGGGGGGGGAAGAGAGGAGAGAGAGAGGGGGAGATGGGGGGAGAGGGAGAGAGAGAGGGCGAGAGAGAGAGAGATGGGGTGGAGGGAGGGAGAAAGAGAGGGACAGAGAGAGAAAGAGGGGAAGAGAGATGGAGAGAGAAAGGGAGGGAGAGGGAGAAATTGAGAGAGGTAGAGAAAGAGAGAAGAAAAAAGGCAGAGAGAGAGAGAGAGCGCAAGACAGATGGAAAAACTGTAGCTAGAATCACACAATACAACATTTCCCGACTCATAATGCAATAACACAGTGCGGACGTGTGTGTGTGTGTGTGTGTGTGTGTGTGTACGGGCCTCACCCTGATGAGGACGAAGACGAGCACGGGTACGAAGTCGTCGGCGCCGGGGACGGAGTCGTCGCTGGCCAGGCTGAGCAGGTTCATGATGGTGGAGCACATGCGCAGGATGCACTGCACCTTGTCCCGCGGCGTCTTGTACGCGTTGATGGTGCGGATCTCCGCCTGCGCTGACGGCCACGGCACCTCCTTCAGGTACACCTGCGCGCACACGCGCACACACACACACACACACACACACACACACACACACACACACACACACACGTTATCACACATGGCCACGGCACCTCCTTCAGGTACACCTGCGCGCGCGCGCGCACACACACACACACACGTTATCACACATGGCCACGGCACCTCCTTCAGGTACACCTGCACACACACACACACACACACGTTATCACACATGGCCACGGCACCTCCTTCAGGTACACCTGCGTGCACACGCACACACACACACACACACACACACACATTATCACACATGGCCACGGCACCTCCTTCAGGAAAACCTGCACACACACACACACACACAAATACACACACACACGTTATCACACATGGCCACGGCACCTCCTTCAGGTACACCTGCGCGCACACACACACACACACACACACACACGTTATCACACATGGCCACGGCACCTCCTTCAGGAAAACCTGCACACACACGCACACACGCACACGCACACACGCACACACACACACACACACACACACACATTATCACACATGGCCACGGCACCTCCTTCAGGAAAACCTGCACACACACGCACACACGCACACACACGCACACACACACACACACACACACACACACACATGGCCACGGCACCTCCTTCAGGAAAACCTGCACACACACGCACACACACACACACACATTATCACACATGGCCACGGCACCTCCTTCAGGAAAACCTGCACACACACGCGTCACACATCACAGACGGCTCCTTAGAGGAGCACTTCACCTCATGCATCACAGCACCTGCAGGGTTCTCGTTCTTTCCACAACATCACAGACTTTAGAACCTCCCAGGCCCAACACTCTTTCCTCAACATCACAGACTTTAGAACCTCCCAGGCCCAACACTCTTTCCTCAACATCACAGACTTTACTAGAACCTCCCAGGCCCAACACTCTTTCCTCAACATCACAGACTTTACTAGAACCTTCCAGGCCCAACACGGCATGTCTTGAGATAAAGATTATTACATTACATTACATTGACGGATTTTTAACCAAAGCCACTAACAACATGGTAAACAGTTTAAGCTTTTTAAAGCAATTCTCTCAACAATTCTAGAACAATTTAAAAAAGGTAGAGTACAATAAAAATAAGTGCATCAGTGAGTGCAGTTTTTAAACAGTCGAGTGTCAATTCTAGTCAGGTGGTAAGTGTTAGGATCAGCAAGACTAGTTGTAAGTAGTGCTACGAGATGAGATGTTCTCTGAAGAGCAATCAAGGTACATTTGATCAACCTGAACTGATACAGAATTCCATTGTGATAAAATGGGCACTATTTAATGTTATTATACACACCAAAATCGACACAGTAGGCAATCAGATCTTTTTACAAATTGACATTCCCCAGAATATAAATGATTTCCAAGACATCTGTTCATTTTAATCCATTTCCAGGAGTTCTCCATGACTGTTTCCACTATTCCCACTGTAGGACCACCTTTCAGTAGAGTATCTGAGAATGTCACATAACTGTTAGCTAGCTACAGCACCTAACGTGACCACAACGTAATGCCACAGTTTCCTATCCGCACGGAGTTTAGGTCATGTGACGTAAAAAGGAGGCTGTTGCCTAGTTACCTCTGGGATCTGCAGGGCCTTGTGATTGGCTGTGACGACTTTGGACAGGCGCTGTATGTGCTCCTGCAGAAGCCTGGGACACAGAGAGGAGCGTCAGTCAACACACTCATCCTGACGTGTGTGTGTGTGTGTGTGTGTGTGTCCCTTCCTGGTCTCTCAGTATGTCCCCGTCCTTATTGGGGTAGAAGGCCAGTTTATACTGTGTGTGTGTGTGTGTGTGTGTGTGTGTGTGTGTGTGTGTGTGTGTGTGTGTGTGTGTGCGTGTGTGCGTGCGTGTGTGCGTGCGTGTGTGTGTGCGTGTGTGTGCGTGTGTGCTCCTTACTGGTCTCTCAGTATGTCCCCGTCCTGGTTGGGGTAGAAGGCCAGTTTGAAGATGCGGTTCATGACGCTGCGCTCGATGGCCATCTGGGCGTCCTGGAGCTGATCCTCGCTGGCGAACTGCCAGATGGCATCGTGGGCCATCGCGCCGTACAGGTACCGCAGGAAGTCCTCCACCGCTGCCGTCTTATCGTCCGCCGCCGTGCACACCTGGAATGCTGCACACACACACACACACGCACACGCGCGCACGCGCACACGCACACCTTCCGTCAACTCAGGTGGAGAAAGAGGCAATGTGCAAGGCTGATGCCCAAATTGACACATACCGTAAAACTCCAAATAATAGCCCGGGCTTTTATTTTCCCAAATCACCAAACTGCGGCGGCTAGTATTAGAGACAGGCGTCTATATGAGACAGGCCTTTAATTCCCTTTACACAAAACTTTTCCTCTGCAAAGATGGAAAATATTATCGAATTAATTATTTCAAACACACTGAATGTCTTCCTACATGACTAGGCTATCTGATGACAATTACAGATCATCATTCATTTAGTGTTGAGATGTTGTTCATTGAGTGAGATACAGTAAGATCCAAATAGCGGGGATAGCCAGAACAGATGAAACACGTTTTAATTACGTAATTTACAAAGAGATCGCATCACACTGGAAGCTCATATTTTGTCACTAGCAAATAGCCTATATCGGTCCTTTGTCAAATACAGTTGCATTATCAGCCCTGACCAAAACCGATTAGGGATTATTTATGCAAAAGTGGAACGTGCTTAATGTTTAATTCTCCCTCCTTTTCGGCACGAATGAAACAGCATGAGAGAGCATGAACCATATTGTTTCGCCCGTTTTGTACTTGTCAAATTTGACAACAGTCTACATTCAAATCATAGCCTACTTCCAGGCACGGGAACATATTTTTGACCAGGGGTGCTGAATAACAAAATAATCATGGATGTCCGACGATTTCTCCCCCAGCATATGATTCGAATTTAGACAGCTAAATACGCCATTTCACCGCCGTGTATGAGTAGGTCTAAGAGTGAGAAGTTTTATAATGCCCTGGGCAGCCACATTCCACTGCAACTATGCGCAGCACTTGTCGGATAGTTCATATTGAAAAAAAAGCTATACAATTTGGAACTCTAGCTTTTCACCGCAGTCTTTTAATGCCATAATCATAACGTGCGCAGTCTGCGCCATACTTAAGCCCAAATCACACCCAAGATTCGCGACGAGATGGACAGCAACTTGATGCAACATTCTAAAACCTTGCAACTGTGACCAGACAAGGTGAATGCTTTGCGATGGCTTGCAACGACGTGCAACATCTAATTCACACTGCTGTAACCTCCTTTCTGTAACAGTTTCGTGTCATTGCGAATCTTTAAACAGACGATCTGACGGGTTTTAGAAGATTAAATACAACCCGAAACTAAAAAACAGACCAGGCCTCTACTGGAGACGGGCCTTTAACCCAAACCTGTAGCCACGCCAGGCGTTTAAAAGAGACAGGCGTCTCTTAGGGACTCGGCGATTATTTGAAGTTTTACGGTACTGTACTTCTGACAAGCTGATTCTGAGGCATTAATTCATCCATCCATCATTTTTACAGCTAAACATTTATTTTCTACACACTCAATGATTAAACTGCTTCATTGATATTTTCTGGCCAAAATTACAACTAGTTATTCCCAATGCTGTTAATCAGTCCATCTAGGAATTCATCCTCTTCATTTGATATTGAAGGTTTCCTTTAATTTATGTTTTTATGTTCTTATGAGACTATTGGTCCAATGTGTTTTTCTGTATTATTTGTCTTAGTCTTTATCTTTTAGTTTTCCGCTGTACAGCACTTTGGTCAGTTTATGCTGTGTTTAATTCTGCTTTATAAATTAAAAATGTACTTACTTACTGATTAGGTTGGGCTTTACACACACCCATACAGACACGGCATAGTAGAATGGCTATGTATAAGTTTAATTACAAACGTAACGTAACACCCCCAATTATCAACACTTTTGTTCGGAAATTCTAAAACAACAATATTTTTTAACACTTTAAAATAACATTTGCTAAATGAACCTTACATTTTTCAGTAGCCATAGGTGTGTAGATTTGAACAAAATCTGGGTTGGTTCTTAACGGGAGCATTTACTGTCTGAAATATCCGATTGTGTTTACCACGCTCGGAGTTATAGTGCTGGCCTGATGGGTCGCCTATTTACGCCCGTTTCAGCGGCACATAAACGGTTAGACCGAGAATTCTCGTCATGAAATTAAAATTCCACTGGAGCTCCAAGCGGATGTGTACACGCAGACTGTTTACAGCTCTTCGAGTCACAGTAAAATGTCATTTTTGGTACATAGCTAATTTAGATACACTTATGGTGTGGGTGCTTGTGTTTCTTTAGGAATCCGCCGTCTTTGTATAGAAATAGATATTATGTGACACATACACGCAAGACGGCGGAAATACGGGACCGACGGTAATAGGGGGAGTTCCGATACATATGGTAATTATACTTATACATAGCCAATCTACTGCTCTTCATTCTATTCTTACTGTTCTGTTTTTATTCTTTTATGCTTTTTATTTTTTCTTCTTACATTTTAAGAGAGTGTTGTACTTTGAGAGCAAAGATTAACCAGAGTCAAATTCCTTGTTTGTTTACGCAAACCTGGCTAACAAAGCTGATTCTGATTCTGACATTGATGCCGTCTTTACACACTCACCCTTCCGACCGCCGATGAGGTAGGACTTGAGCCCAAACACACACACACACACACACACACACCCTGGCCCACTCACCGCCGATGAAGTCGATCATCTTGGCCTCCATGTGCTCGAGCAGCAGGCGCACGCAGACGGTGGTGAAGTAGCGGTTGGCCACCTCCTTGTCCCGCAGCACGCGCTGCAGCAGACGCTCCAGGTGCGCCTGGGACGTCTGCAGGCCCTGCCGACACCGCGTCAGGTACGCTATGTACGGGGAGCGCTTCCTGTAGCGCGCACACACACACACACACACACACAGAAACACACGAAAATATAGTCACCGCGTCAGGTACGCTATGTACGGGGAGCGCTTCCTACA
Source organism: Alosa pseudoharengus (assembly GCF_046254945.1). Taxonomy (NCBI): domain Eukaryota; kingdom Metazoa; phylum Chordata; class Actinopteri; order Clupeiformes; family Clupeidae; genus Alosa; species Alosa pseudoharengus. The sequence goes on from NW_027468848.1 coordinate 7,741,580, forward strand.
GCGCACACACACACACACACACAGAAACATATAGTCACCGCGTGAAAGGTACGCTATGTACGGGGAAAGCTTCCTGTAGCACACACACACACACACACACACACACACGCTATGTACGGGGAGCGCTTCCTACAGCGCACACACACACACACACACAGAAACATATAGTCACCGCGTCAGGTACGCTATGTACTGGGAATGCTTCCTGCAGCACACACACACAGGAAAATATAGTCACCGCGTCAGGTACGCTACAGTATGTACAGGGCATGCACATGCGCACAGACACACACACACACACACACACCCCTTCTGGTGGCTGTCTGCTCGATTTACAGCACTCTGGCTGCACGGGGGATGTCCCCATCTGATCTCAAAGCCTTGTTTAGACTGATAGCTATCTGCTTTATTGAGCCTGATCATTTGCAAGCAATAGCAAGCGATGGCATACATTAAATTGATTTTTAATAACTGCAAATGTGCATTTCTTCTCTAAAGAAGAAATCTGCACACAAGTCCTTGACTGTGTTTTGTAAGGTTTATTGTTATCTCCAGAGCCTCCCTCCCTCCCGCTAAATCTTCTCTTTCATTTACCCCCCACCTTATCTATCCATCTCTGTAGCCCCCCCCTCCCCGTTTCTCTCTCTCTCACACTCCGTAGTACATCTATATTCTTCCCCCACTCCCTCTCTTTCTCTCTACCCCCCCCCCCCCACACTCCTGACTGTGGCACACCTCTACCCCCTCTCTCCCCCTCCCCCATCGCGGCGTGGCGTACCTGTAGTCGTCGGCGATGGCGGCGAGCAGCTTGCGGCAGGTGCGGGCGTCGAGACGGCTGACGCAGCGCATGGTCTCCTGGAGCTGTGCCATCTGAGCCTTGTCCTGCAGGTTGATGGCCTCGGCCAGCTGCAACTTCAGGAAGCACACGATCTCGTTCTCTACAAGAGAGAACATGCACGTTAATGTGCTTAACGTTACATTAGAGCTTATACATGATCTCATTCTCTACAACACACACGTTAATGTGCTTAACGTTACATTAGAGCTTATACACCATCTCATTCTCTACAAGAGAGAACACGCACGTTAATGTGCGTAACGTTACATTAGAGCTTATACACCATCTCAACAAACACGTTAATGTGATAAACGTTTCATTAGAGCTTATACTCCATCTCAACAAACACGTTAATGTGCTTAAAGGGGTGGTTCAGGATTTTGGACATAGGACCTCATTTCCAAGTAAGCAAGTGTGATATTTGATATTTGTGATATTATTCAGTGGAGACCGTTTTCAACACGTTTTATCCAGTCCTTCTAATTGCAGAGTTCGCAGGTGCTAGGCTAGCGCAAGTCAACGGTATGTGTTACCCTGCCACTAAAAACAGTCTTAACCCATTTACTCCTAAAATGCCTGCTAAAAACGCCTATAGAATCCTATAGCATTCTAGACTAAATAACCTTATTTCCTGAGGGTTTTCTGAAAACATACAAAAAAATTGTCAATGTCTACCAAAATGTAATATCTAAGCCTCTGTAGCACCTAGAAACATGAAATAAAAAGCATGCTGCGCTACGCAGCATCCAGCGGGAGGGTCAATGTTGCGCTATGCAGCATCCGGCGGGAGATAGAATGTTGCGTCATGCAGCATCCAGCTCGAATGGGCTAATACCCACTCCAAAGTACACCCGAGGCAAATTCCAGACAATCGATGTAAATGTCTGTGTTGATAGAATAGTGTAAGAAATACAACTACCCTCGCATCGCGTTGCAATAGTTATACTTTGTTCCCTGAAGTTGGTAGTAGTCATCTAACCAAATCAGCAGCGGACTGATATTACCAAGGCTACTACTAGGTATCCCCATTGGAGTGCGCTTTACGGTTTACTTTTCGGCGCAGTACTACTAATGGAAACAAGTATAATTCCACCGCTGCTAAGAAACTAGTCCCTCAAAATGTAATGCGATCGTTAAAATGCAAGGATAGAATAATGTTGGAAATAAAACTATCAACACAGACATTTACATCGATAGTCTGGCGTTATAATTTATTTGCCTCGGGTGTACTTTGGAGTGGGTAAGACTGTTTTTAGTGGCAAGCTAACACATACCAGTGTTTCCCATACATTGACTAATTTGTGGCAGCCCACCACAATATCAAAATTGACCACCACACAATGATTTTCCAGGATGTACTAAATTGTGCTTAAATCTGGTTAGCATCATAACCATGCTGCACTAATTTGTTAAAAACTGTTACATTACAATTAAGTTAATTCTGCAAACCTACCACCACAAATAGGTCTCCACTGATAAATATCATACTTGCTTACTTGGAAATGAGGTTCTATGTCCAAAATCCTGAACCACCCCTTTAACGTTACATTAGAGCTTATACACCATCCTATTCTCTACAGGAGAGAGAGAGCGGGGGAACATACACGTTAATGTGCTTAACGTTACATTTTAGTTTTGTAGTTTGGCAGTTTTTATAGTATTTTAGCTTCTTGTGATCAGACATGCTGCTGTGTGTGAGAGACATTTGTATGTTTTTATGTTATATGTTCCTTCCGGGTTGGTGTAGTCCAGCAGACCGTGTGTGTGTGTTTGTGTGTGTGTGTTTACCTTTCGGGTCTGCGAGGTCAGACAGGTGTGTGTGTGTGTGTGTGTGTGTGTGTGTGTGTGTGTGTGTGTGTGTACACCTTTCGGGTCTGCGAGGTCAGGACAGATGTGTGTGTGTGTGTGTGTGTGTGTGTGTGTGTGTGTGTACCTTTCGGATCTGCGAGGTCAGACAGGTGTGTGCGTGTGTGTTTACCTTTTGGGTCTGTGAGGTCAGACAGGCGTGTGTGTGTGTGAGCGAGTGTGTACCTTCTGGGTCTGCGAGGTCAGACAGGTGTGTGTGTGTGTGTGTGTGTGTGTGTGTGTACCTTTCGGGTCTGCGAGGTCAGACAGGTGTGTGCGTGTGTGTGTGTGTGTATCTTTCGGGTCTGTGAGGTCAGACAGGCGTGTGTGTGTGTATCTTTCGGGTCTGTAAGGTCAGACAGGCGTGTGTGTGTGTGCGCGTGTGTGTGTATCTTTCGGGTCTGTGAGGTCAGACAGGCGTGTGTGAGTGTGTACCTTCTGGGTCTGTGAGGTCAGACAGGCGTGTGTGAGTGTGTACCTTCTGGGTCTGTGAGGTCAGACAGGCGTGTGTGAGTGTGTACCTTCTGGGTCTGTGAGGTCAGACAGGCGTGTGTGTGTGTGTGTGAGTGTGTACCTTCTGGGTCTGTGTGGTCAGGGAGGCGTGTGTGTGTGTGTGTACCTTCTGGGTCCGTGTGGTCAGGGAGGCCGTTGCGTGTGCTGGCTGGGGTCATGAGGGGTAGCACCACGGAGTCGGCCGTACACAGGGCCAGGCGCAGCTTCTTCTTGGCATCGCTACGACAACACACACACCACCATGGAGGTTAAACATGACCGTGTGTGGACACACGCTCTGTGGCTGTGCTTTATAATGTGTGTGTGTGTGTGTGTACTAGGGGTGTAACGGTTCATGTATTCGTATTGAACCGAAACGGTACGGGCGTCACGGTTCGGTGCATGAATTTACACGGAGAATACACGGTATAAAAATACATAAAACTCGTGTGCGGATTAATTAATGTCATGCGCAATTACTGTTAAGTAGCGAGAGTTACGGGAGTTCTTTAGCGACACCTAACGCTAATCTTTAGCCTTGCCTTAGCTCTGAAGCTCTGATTGGCGCCTATGTTTTTTTTGTCAGGTCGTCGGTCGAGTCCGTCAGTCATTAGCAGCACTAAGGTTAGACCCACAAGAGTTAGAGGATCCGCTGGTCTCTTTAAGATCGCAGTTTGAGAACTTCAGTTACAGTAACATTAGTACAGGCGAAAGAGTGGTGGATAAGATGAAACTGTGTGTCGGCGTTGTTCAGCAGTTGTTGGGTATGTGAGTGGAAAAAATGCTACACATATTCGAAGCCATCACCCAGATGATGTAGGCTACCAATCACTGAAACGAGGGGAAAAAAACTTCCCCTGCGCTTCAGCAGCCTTTGGATACACATACAAATAGGGCCAAAACCTATGGCTTAAATTAAATGATTTCGTAATGACAGAAAGCTATGTAAATCGCGTGGTAATTACCTTTATGTTGGGGTAGCTTGTAACTTCTCACATGAGGAGCTGGTAGTGTTAAGTGCATAGACAGCAAAATAAAGTGACAACGCTAACCAGGCTAATAAACAAGCCAAACAAACCACGAGTTAACGTCAAAGGGCAAAGTCACGTGACTTCAAAATGAAAGGATCAATTTCGTTTTTTTAAAAAAGGCAAAATAGTGTGATATTTTCACAGTTAGTAGGCTAGATTATTACTTTACACACAATAAAAACAAATATTGAGGCAAATTGTAGACCCTTTCATATACAACTAAACACAGATGTTGAAGGTCTTGTTTAAGTGGATTTTTAAAAATATTTTTTCTATGTAATTTGCACTTTCAGAAATAAGAGATGCTGTAGGCCTATTTTCAGTTTTATAGCTGATTGTCTTATTTTGTTTACAAGTTACAGATGGACTGGGTACTTATTGTACTGTTTATCCTAC